>NW_020954594.1:16772746-16999973 GCF_900497805.2 Vombatus ursinus | reverse complement strand
AGGAGGAGGAGGAGAAGAAGAAGAAGAAGGAGAAGAAGAAGAAGAAGAAGAAGAGAAGAGGTAGAGGAGAGGAGAGGAGAGGAGAGGAGAGGAGAGGAGAGGAGAGGAGAGAGAGAGAGAGAACCCTTCTTAATAGTGAGCTACTGGATCCTTACCAATTGCAGTATCATCAGGCCCCACCTCACTGGAGATTTTGTCTATGGGGAAAAGTATACGATACCAAAATAATATATGTCTTTTTCTTTTATAGCTCTTCCCCTCCCACACCATCAATAGGCACCAAAATTTTTATCTACAGAAAACAAAGAGAATATGCACGTAATTAAACAAAAAACTAGCTTTTCCTATGTGATAGCATTTGAAGGAATGGTTTAGTTTGCTCCATTCTCGCTTAATGACTGCTCTATTTTTTTCAGCCCTCCAGGTTTTTGTAGGATACTACAGCAAGTCTTTAGCAAAACTAAATATCTTTCATTCTTGATTCTTGGCTCTCTACTGCTTGATAACTTTTCTGTACTATATTAATTGACTGTCTCATTTCCCAAAGGATCTGTTTCAAGTCTCTCTTTTCTAACTCACCCCAACTCAACCATATCATTTATTTTTAAATATAATGAATTTGTCCTCCCCTTTTAAGGAGAAAAAAAAGCAAGGATTATCCAAGACTACTTAAGTAACTACCTTCCTACATTCCTTCCTCCCTCACTTCCTTCCTCCCTCCCTTCCTTCCTTCCTAGTTTTATTTTTATGGATATCTTTTGTTTTTAACATGTTTTACATTTCCCCTATAACAATGAACTAAAAAGGAGAAAAATTTCTTTTAAATTATTCAACATACCAAAACTTCAGGAAAACTGAAGATATTCCATTCTTGACTGCTGGCTCTCTCTCTGCTGCTTGATAACTTTTCTACACTAAACTAATTTACTAATTGAATGTCTCATTGTCCTCCCCTTTCAAGGAAAATGCTGATGCTATCCAATGTAAATTCCTTCATCTCACCTTCTACATTCTTAAAAACTTATCATCAGCAACACCTACTCTACTCTCCTTTCTTTTAGTCATTGAAGATGAGGTATCCCTTTTCACTGAGGTTAATCCTTCTGACTCATGGCCTTGATATCATGGCCTGCTAACTCCTCTGTGACTTTATTCCAGAAGTCACTCTCTCCATGCATCTTTAATCTTTCCCTCTTCACTGAATCATTCATTTAAATTTATTTAATCTAATCTCTTCATCATCATCATCATCATCATTCTGAAAGCATAGCCCAATGAAAACTTTTATTTAAAGCAATTAAAAATACGTCTTGTTGAACTGCAAAATGAAATGTAATTTGAAACAATAACAAAACCCATATATTCATATATTAATGAAACAGGGTCTATGATGCCAAAGCAGCTATAGAAAGATAAGCATTTCCTCCTCAAAAATCAGGCAAAGGATCGGTTGTTGTTCTCAGAGAACATAACAAATTGGTTTAAAAAAACTCAGAAATGATTTTGAGAACAGAAAATTCATTTCACCAAACAACAATAAGGCTGATAATAAATATATACAACTAGGTATGCATAATATAAATGAACTTTACTTCTGTGTAAAGCATATAACAAGTCCAAGCTCCAAGAATGGAATCAAAAAGATCTCCAACAGTAACATCCACATCAATTCAACCCATAATGCTTTGACATAAAAGTATTAAAAATGACAGCCATGAAGATTTATTAATAAAAATGGTGGGGTTTATGATGACAAAAATCAATTCATGAATACAAGAAATTACAGAATGATTCAATTTAAATATCCCAAACTTATTAATTGGCATGTATTATGCAAAAAAGGTAGAAATTCTGACATGTCAATGCAGGTTACAAAAATTTAGTACTACAGAGTACATAGCAATTCATCACCTCATGGCAAGAATTATACCCAAAAGCTAGCTATCTTTCCTAAATAACCAGATGGCAAAACTCTATACTGTAGATAAAGACCAAAAAATATCCTAAACAGAGAATTCAGCAAAAGGAAAAAAAATAACCTATTGGAACTAAAGTGTTATCATAGACAAAACTGTTACCACAATCATCTAGGTAGACCATTAATCTTTGAAAAATTTAAGAACAACATATTTAATATATTTCATCATACCAAATACTCATAATTTCCAAGGCATTTAGACTAAAATGATTTAAAAATATAGACAGTTGTGGAAGAAATTAAAAGCATGTAGTAACAGGATGAGGCACACATCATCCGCCCATTGTCCTATCTAATGTTGGAGTTGTGCCCAAAAGTTTTCAGTGAAGCTAAATATGACCTTACATTCTAATATTTTAATTCAAAAGCAATATTTTATTGACCTATTCAACAGTACACAGGATATTAAATATTAAAGAATAATAGCAAGATAGCAATTTGTACCCAGGACTGTTTCTGTCAAAATCCCAACAAAATGAGAGTGATGATGATGATGATGATGATGATGATAATGATGATAAATTACCTTTACATAATGCTTTGGGGTTTATAAAGTGCTTTTCCTTTAATCTTGTAATTTAGAATGTTTATGAATAAAATTGAACACCCACCCATTTGAATAGTATTTCCTTAATACTTTCAGGCCATTCAACTATTAGACTTGTCCCTTTCTTTTACTGCTAAACTTTGTTTTTTAAAGGCAGTTGGGGTTAAATGACTTACCCAGGGTCACACAGTAAGTATGTGTCAAGTGTTTGGTCTGAGGCCAGATCTGAACTCAGGTCCTCCTGACTTCAGGGCCGATGCTCTATCCACTGCACCACCTAGCTGCCCCAACTGCTACACTTTTTGCAGAGGTTGCCTATTCACCTGTATCTTCAGCCCTTGTAATCTGGATTCTATTACTTACATTTCAAAGTTTATCAATAAGCTCCTAATCACCAAGTGTGATGACTTTTGTTTCAGTTCTTGTCCTCATTGACCATTTTGTAGTTTTTGAGAAGGTTAAAGACACCATTTCTGGATACTGTCACCTTCTTTGCTCTAAGACAACATACTCTCTTGGCTCTTTTCCGACATAACCAACACTTCCCTGACTGTCACTTTCCTGACTTCTCATTGTCTTTCCACTCACTTAATGTGAGTGTTCCTCAAAATTCTGCATTCAGGCTTCTCTCTTTAATTCAGTCTCATTGTTTTATCTACCATTTCTGTATGGATGACTTCTGTTTCTTTAATTCTAGCTCCAATTTCTTTCAAAGTTCTAGACCCATGACTTCAACTGTCCAAAGTAACCATGTAGCAATATTACTCAAATTTAAAATGTTTGAAAGACATTATCATCTTTTACCATAAACCTTCTCATCATGTCATTATTTCTGTAGCACTACCAGTGACCTTATTTCTCATGCTTTTAATCCTCAAGTCATCTTTAGACAACTTTAGAGCTGACTCTGTGGCACAGTGAATTGAGCTCTGAACTTAAGCATTAGGAATAAATGAATTCAAATCTGGCCACAGCAATTACTAGTTGTGTGACCCTGGTCATGTCATTTAACCTCTATCTGCTTTAGCTTTCTCATTGGTAAAATAGGGATAACATTAGAACTTGACTACTCCAGGATGTGAGAATCAAATGAAATAATATTTGTAAAATACTTAACATGGTCTAGAGCACATAGTCAGCCCTTGTTAAAAATATATAGTATTACTTGTTTAAAAATAAAATAAAAAATCGACACTTCTTTCTCACTCATTTCTCATATCTAATTAGTTATAAAACCTAATCAATTTTACCTTCGCCTTCTCTGATCACAGAATCATATAATCATTGAATTATGTCTGGAAGGGACATTAAAAATCTTGGGAACCAATCCCCTCACTTTACCAATCAGAAAAACAAAACAGAAAGAATTTAAATGATTTGTCCAGGGTCACAAAGCTAATGTATATCAGACAAGATTTGAATGCAGGTCCTCATTATTCCACGTATATCTGGTCCACTACAGTGCATTGTAGTATATTACCTACTTTTTAATATCATTACACACTAGTACTATCTTCTTGGATCATTGGAATTCCCTTCTTATATATTTTCCCTCTTCCATATTCTTTCTGTAGCACACAATTTTTTGGATAGGGCATCTTAGCTTTGTTATTGTGAATCTGTAGATTCAGTTCATTCATTAATATACCTGAACTGAATAGTAGAAACATTTATAGAAGTCCTATGTTCATTAACTGGTTCATACTATAGTTTACTATTACAATTATTTTAAATTAACTAATTCAAAATATTGTTCTACTTCTTAATCGTAATACATTTTTTTTTACCTTTAACAATATGTGGCTAAGGATGCTCTATGACTGTGAATCAGGTAACACTACAGCCTATGATGAAATGAAGTTGAGGTTCACCCCCAAAAATAGCAGACAGGAGCATAATGGTAAGGAATGGCTTTAAGAATTGCACAGGAGAAGTAGCATAAAGGATGTCATTGAAGAGGTTTATAGCTTGGCAAAAAGAATTGGGTAAGTATGAATAGTAAGCGGTAACCAATGAAGATCACATAGAAGATTCAAAGGAAGACCACCATTATATTGGGTTTAGTATTTAGAGGAGAACATAACCAAGAGTCACACAGGACGAGAAAATGTGAAGATATTACAATGAGTATCACTGGAGGGAGTATCCAAACATGTTGATGAGATTACAGATACACAGTTTCATTTTTAAAATACCAGATTCTTGCTGCCTGAAGTTATATATTTAAATAGTTAGAAATACTTGTGTCAAAGAAAATTCAAATCATTTGAATACTATAATATGTAAATGTTAAGTTCATTGTAAATTTAAAGGACTGAATAGCACAGGGGAAAAAACTCATGTTTCATACACTGATTGAAATAATTAAAATAGAAAAAGGATTAAAGGTCAGCTAAATATTTGTTATATTATTAATATAAAGTAATACAGTATTATTACTTTCCAAGAATTTCTGAGACCATTCTGATGTGATAATCCTTCATTTGAGAAATTATTGTCTGAATGATTCCACTTAAAGTGACAAAAATAATGATGAACAGGTTTTGATAACAGATGGAAATGTTGATTGCATAATGCAACTTCAATGCTCAGAGAAATCATAAGAATGAATATTTTGTTTGGTATGGTAGTGTTCAGGATTCGTACGATGAAATAGAGAAAATCTTATGCATACAAAAATACACATGCCTAATAAATGTGGTTGGGGAAAAAACTTGCATTATAATTTATCAACAGGGAAAAATGATGAGTCTTTGGGATAAAACATACTTTAATTAAAATGCTCAGAAAAGCATATTAGTAAAATGTGGACATTTTATTTTTCCAAGTGTATCCAAGCATAACATGCACTTCATTTGAAGGTTGAGTTGTGATGTTAAAATACTCAAATTTCAAATTCTTAATTGTTAGTAACTGAAGTTACATACTTTTTAAAAAATTTTATCATTTTTTGAAAAGATGAACAATAAATGTGACAGTTAAACTTGAATTCCAAATATATTTTTTCTCTCTTCAATTGCTCTTTTTCTCCTTCTCTAACCTTGTAATGTTATGTTGTTTTATTTTTTATGAAAACCCATAGCTAAGAAAAATGACAAGCACCTGCTACAAACTCAAATGAACATTACCAGCAGATATTAAAAATATCCCCTCATTGAAGCTGAGGTCTTTAAGCAGGTCTTTAAGAAATAACCTGCAGGGTAATTTTGTAACTCATATATCAATTAATTTTATATTACTGTCACACTTAGCAGAGAAAACTAACGATATAGCTTAACTTCCTCTCTCAATTGCATGCTTCTGTGTGCTAGGCATAAATGTCTCAAGATCAAGATATGTCCTATAAGAAAAAACTTAATAAGCTATTCCATAAAATTGATTACAAAAATGACTTTACTAGCAGGAAATTTTGAATATCTATTTAGGAATCAAGCCCATATGTAGAATCACTATATAGCTTTGTTAATCTATCATAACCATCATGATTTTTAAAAATTAATATTAAAATTATAATTCCATGCAGTGATATTTTTAGAACTCAGGCATGCCTAAAGAAGGTATAAACATGATGAAAAAGGAAAAAAGAATCTATAAACATGATGAATAAAGGTAAAAAGGGGTTGTATGTGTATGTGTGTGTGTGTATACACACACACACATATATATATACATACACACATGCATGCATACTATTCTCAGTATAGACAATTCCAAAATTATGATGGATCACATTCATATAATAAGCACTAGTTGAAATGCTGTTAATTGTATCTGATTTCCCCATACAATGGTAGAAGGTTATATATTTGACTGGGGGTCTCAAGTCCAAAATTTTATAGAAATTATAATAAATGCTATATTTAATTTTCTATAATTATATATTAAATATACATATAACCATATATAATACATACAAAATGCATAGCTACAAGTACTTTATAAACATTGTGAAATATTGACTTTATAGTTTCAACATGCATCAATTATGAAATTGAGAAATACAGCAACAATCACATGTAATTTAATATTATTTACTAAGGATAACCAAATAAAATATCTTGCTAAAAGCAAACATCTTATGGCTAATAAGATAGTCAGTTTGGTTAGAAACAAGTTGCATAGTTATGGCTACAATGAAAGATAACTGAGTAAAAGAGAAAGAAGAGGAAGAACAAGATGTTATACTCAATAGATTGTAAAGCTATTACTAGGGAAAGAGCAACACTGGGTTTGCCTCATAAAGAGGATTTGAAATGTACTCTATGACACTATCAGGAAATATACTTCCTCCCTTGATCCAGTTTTTTGACATCTCCCCAAGGAGAGTCAATGAAAAACAAATCCCAGAGAATGCTGACCTTCAAATGCAAAGAAAGCTTTTGGGGTATCAGGTTATGTTTCCTCCCCTTATCTTGGTTATTTGTCCTTTTCATCCTGGATTCAACTTTGGTGCAATAATACTAGCAATATCTCAAATAAATGATGACTAAGAAGACAGCCACATGACCCTTCCTTAGATGCTACAAACCATTATCCACTGCTAAAATTACCCACCATTGTTTATTGATCTACCACATATTTTTGGCTTACATGTAATACATTTTTGGTCCTTCCCTTCCATTAATAAGTAAGATAATAAAGGTAAAGCACTTTCATCATCATCATCATCATCATCATCATCTTCATCATCACCACTACCATCACTACTACCACCACTACTATGATCATTATTTTTATTCCATGCTGGCTTGATTGTACCTTCTCTCCCTAATGTCATCTGAGAAAACCAGGAACTAGGATTGATTTTTAGGAGGACTATGATGTTAAAGGCCCCAGTGGACTCCATATTGCCATGATGGATTAGGCATAACCCAAAGTTAGTTTCTCTTTGGACAAGTGATAGAACCATCTGATTGTGTGGGAGTAATAATAGCAATAGTAATAATAGTACAATACATACATACATACATACATATATATATTGCTTGTAGAGGAAATATGTATGTATATGTACATGTATATCTATATTCATTCTTTGCAAGCTAGTATTACTATCATTATTAATGGCTGTTGTTATTATTTTCATCATTTTTTACTTCCTCTTAATATAATTTTCCATATAATTGAATATAAAGGAAGCTTAATAATACAAAAAAATGGTTCCAAAACATTTTTCTATGGTATAATTGAGAGGTATCAAGTTCCCCAATTTCTGTAATACTTTGGATATCAGAGTCTGTTACACACACACACACTCAATGGCTGAAAGTTTTAAAATTCAACATCTAAAGCTTTCATAGAAACTATAAGGATTCACTTAAGAAGTAATCACATGTGAAAAAAAAGGAAGTCTTTAAAGCTTCTCAAGTGTTCTTATGGGAGTCTTCTTTTAAAGCTGGCCCCCATAAGCTAACAAATGAGGCCAATAGGTTTTCACCCTCTTCATTAGGCTCTATTAACAGCATGGACCACGGGTTCTTTTTGTGTTTTGTGTATCTGAAGAGAAAAATATTTTATTTCTGTTGTAATGGGTAATATGAAGGTAAAGGACATTTAGCTTACCTATCCTTTTCTTTGAGGGGAATGAGAATGCCTAAGGATCAATATATGTTAAGGGAAAAATAAACTAGAAGAATAATTGTCTTGTTAATCCTACTCATGCAAACAATTTAACTTACTGACCTAGAATTTCAGGGCTCTAGAAATTAATCCTAAGTGCAAACCATATATCAATTATTTAATAATTCAACTATTAAAATGTAGTTTAGTGAAAAATATAAATAATTTCACATTACAATAATCCTTCCACAGAGTTAAAAAAAGAGTTGAGATGGAAACAGAACACATATCTTGTAGTTTAAGGAGCTATGGTTATTCCTAAACCTTGGATTATGCCCATCTGGAGCTGGAGGTTTATGTTATTATTAAATGATTTAAGATTTTCATTTTTTTATGAATGACCACTTTCTATACAATTGAATAAACCAGGTGAAAATTTGAATTAATTTGGGTGAAACAACCAAATCAACCATACTCTACTTAAATTCCTTTACAGTGAATTTACAGTCTCAGGATCACTTTCACATGGAAATACGAAATGTTGTAAGTATACAGGAATGAAACACAATGACTCATTGAAGTAGCCAGGAATAATGATTTCTATACTGGGACTAATAGCTGTCTTTTGCCTTTCTTTGTATCCCCAGAACTTAGTATAGGGCTTGGCAAGTAGACAATTAAGAACTGCTTGTTGACTGATGGAGCTATACTGGTAAATTTGATTAGAGGTCTCTGCTGCCCATGTTAAAACATGGACTCTAAAGAGTACTTTTAAAAATAAAATGTGTTGATATTAACACTTCCTGTTGGGAGGGTTAGCTACTTAGGCTTTTGGGGAGATAATTTAAGTCCTCTATATCAAGTAAAATATTTCTCCAGTTCTTCTAGGCTTTATGGTAGTTGTCTTCCAGCTAATTCATCTCTAGAAAGAAATGTTTTAGTTTCTTCTGGCTAATATACTCAAGAAAACAAAACTTTATTAAAACCATAGTTTTTTAAAGTATATTTTTCAAATAGGATAATTGCAAATGGTAATGGAATTAAGCATTTTTAATCAGGATTATACTAATGGAATACTTTTGTGGTTAAATAATTTTTAGGTTTTGATTAGAAAAAGTTTTTTTTTTTTTAAGGAGGTATGGTTAAAGAAAAATTGACAGTATTATTTAAAATATGGAGGAATAAGAGACAACTCTAATATACAGACATTGATGAGAATTATTATCCCATTTTGGAATAGTTCATAGACTCTATCTACATTTACAGTATTGAATTTTGGAATTATGCAGATTACTTGAATAATTGTCACAAACCCCACTACAACATTAAGGATTATTTTGGTTTTTTTTCAATTTCCCTGAAAATTGACCTAGTTTTTTTAACCTTCCATGTATGAGTCATAGAATTAGCACTGCTAAAATTCTTATTGCTAATTTTAAATTTATACTTAGTTTTCTCTCACAAATTAGAGTAAAGAAACTTTGTGTTTTATACTTTGAAATATTGAAGTAGTAAGATACTATTATTAAAAAATAATCTACCTTTAGGCCAAGATATTGTGTGATTGCACTATGTTCAAGTTATCTGAAAGAGCACTCTACTCCTAAATCTATTATATCTAGGGGAATAAAAAAACAAAAAAAAAAACATCACTTTAACAGTGCAACTAATAGTCTATTTAAACTGAAAATTAAGATATTGGACTTTAAAATTTTAATGTACAATCAACACTAATGTTTCTTCCTTGTGACATATCTTTAAATATGTCAAGACTTTTAGAAGAGATATTTCAAATAAAAGTACAGAAATCTTTATTTAGAATTTAAATCACTCCAAAATTTAAAGAAAAATTATGACCATATAACAAAGATAAAGCAAATTTATTTCACTCACTTTGTGATTTAGAAAAAATAGCATATCAGGAGCTAAACTTCCTTAGGATTTAATGTGCTTACATGTGTTTAGAAGCATAACCAGAATAGAATCATAATATGAAAGGTTTTAGATTTGGAAGGATACTTAGAAGTCATCTGTTCCATCACCCTCACTTTTAATATGAGGAAAGAAAAGCCCAGGGCTAAGTGGTTGTGTCAAGATTACAGTGATAGAGGGTAGAGCCAAGATAGTGGAGTAAAAGTAGTGACTTGCTTTAACTCTCCCCCAAACCCCTCCAAATACCTGTAAAAATGGCTTTAATCAAATTCTAAAGCAGCAGAACCCACAAAAAGACAGTGAAACAAATTTCCAGACCAAGAAAATCTGGATGGTTGATTGGAAAGCTATATAGCGCCAAGCTAGGAGAGGAATGCAATTCAGCATGGGCCCACAGGCCTCAGCGAACCTGGAGTAGGCCACAGAGGACTGAATCACAGGCAGCTGTTGTGGTTTCCAGACTTCTGAACCCATGAATGCCAAAGACAACTTAGAAGGTCAGTAAGAAAAGTCTATTTCTGTAGTGAGAGAGAAGCGCAGTCCCAGCCCCACTCCTGAGCACAGCCCTGGTGCAGTGGCTGCCTCCAGAGTTTCTGGCCCACAGACTGAGGGGGAATTGAGTGAAAGATCAGAGAGGGATTATAGGCATCTCTTTGCTGAAGCAGGATTCTCTTGCTTTGCCCATGTTTGGATCTGGGTCACAGTTCTGGGTGGCAGTCCTGGGGAGAGGAGGAACGCTGGCATGGTGGAGCTTGTAGTGGCTGTGGGGAGAGAATACTCCTCACATTTCCAAGACAGAAAACAGTGTTTGTGGTCACTCATAGACCAGAGCACAGGCCAGGAAAGGAGTAAACACCTTGCCCTTGATCATAGCACCTTGGAAGAACTGAAAATTTACAGGTCCCTAGAAATATCTCTAAAAACAGCTGCATAAAACCCCCGAAGCTTGGGACAGTACATTCTCCACACTGGAAGCAGACCCCTATCTTAACAAAGCATTTATAACTCAAGTAATTGGCTGGGATTATGATCAAGCAGTGCAAAAATAGTCAGACCACAGAAGCTTACTTTGGTGACAAAGAAGATCAAAACATACAACCAGAAGAAGACAACAAAGTCAAAGCTCCTACAACCAAAGCCTCCATGAAAAATACGAATTGGTCCCAGGCCATGGAAGAACCCAAAAAGGATTTTGAGAAGCAAGTAAGAGAAATAAAGGAAAAAGTGAAAGTGATGCAAGAAAATCATGAAAAAACAAGTCAACAGCTTGCTAAAGGAGACCCCCAAAATACTGAGGAAAATAACACCTTAAAAATAGCCTAGGGGGTCAGCTAGGTGATACAGTAGGTAGAGCACCAGCCCTGAAGTCAGGAGGACCTGAGTTCAAATCTGGCCTCAAACCAAGCACTCAACACTTACTAGCTGTGTGACCCTGGGCAAGTCACTTAACCCCAATTGCATAAAAAAAAATAGCCTAACCCAAATGGCAAAAGAGGTCCAAAAAGCCAATGAGGAGAAGAATGCCTTCAAAAGCAAAATTGGCCAAATGGAAAAGGAAGTCCAAAAGCTTACTTCCTTAAAAATTAGAATGGAGCAACTGGAAGCTAGTGACTTTATGAGAAATCAAAACACTGTAAAACAAATTCAAAAGAATGAAAAAAATAGAAAACAATGTGAAATATCTCATTGGAAAAGCAACTGACTTAGAAAATAGCTCCAGGAGAGAGAATTTAAAAATTATTGGACTATCTGAAAGCCATAATCCAAAAAAGAGCCTAGACATCATCTTTCAAGAAATTATCAAGGAAAACTGCCCTGATATTTTAGAACCGGAAGGCAAAATAGAAATCGAAAGAATTCACTGATCACCTCCTGAAAGACATTCCCAAAGGAAAAATCCTAGGAATATTGTAGCCAAATTCCAGAGTTCCCAAGTCAAGGAGAAAATATTGAAAGCAGCCAGAAAGAAACAATGCAAGAATTGTGGAAACACAATCATGATAATACAAGATTTAGAAGCTTCTACATTAAGGGACTGGAGGGCATGGAATACAATATTCCAGAGGGCAAAGGAGATAGGATTACAACCAAGAATCACCTACCCAGCAAAACTAAGCATAATCCTTCAGGAGAAAAAATAGACATTCAGTGAAATACAGGACTTTCAAGCATTCTTGATGAAAAGACCAGAGCTGAATAGAAAATTTGATTTTCAAATACAAGACTAAAGTGAAACATGAAGAGGTAAACAAGAAAGAGAAATCATAAGAGGCTTATTAAGATTGAACTGTTTACATTCTGCATGGAAAGATGATATTTGTAACTCATGTGTCCTTTGTCAGTATTACAGTAGTTGGAGGGAAAAAATTATATGCATGTAGATAGATAGATAGATAGATAGATAGATAGATAGATAGATAGATAGATAGATAAACAGAGGGCACAGGGTGAGTTGAAGATAAAGGGGTGCTATCTGGAGAATAAAATTAAGGGGTGAGAGAGGATCATACTAGGAGAAGGAGAAAGGGAGAGGTAGAATGGGGTAAATTATCTCACATAAAACAGACAAGAAAAGGCTTTTACAGTGGAGGGGAAATGGGGGAAGATGATAGGGAATGAGTGAATCTCCTTGTCGGATTTTGCTTAAGGAGAGAATAACATACACACTCAATTGGGTATGGAAATCTATCTTACCCTACAGGAAAATAAGGGGAGGGGAAGGGGACAAGAGAACAAGAGGAAGATAGAAGGGAGGGCAGATTAGGAGAAGGGGTATTCAGAATATGTGTCATCTTGGGTGAGGGGAGAGGAACAAGATGGGGAGAAAATTTGGAACTCAAATCTTGTGGAAATGAATGTTGAAAACTAAAAATAAATAAATTAATTTTAAAAATATTACAGTGATATTCAGAAGAAGGGCTGAAACTCAAATACAGGTCTTCTGACTCAACATCTGGTATTCTTACAACACAACCAAATACCATGAATAGTCTTTGTTATTTATTTTCAACTAATATCTTTTAAATATGCTGTTTCTGCTATTTTTTAATGTTGCTATAGCCTAAAAGTAAAACATACCTTTGTCCTATATCTGTAACTTTCATATCAGCAGTACAACTGTATAGACCAATTGAAATGTGACTGATATTATTATTTAGAAATCTGACAGTCATAATCTATTTTTTAAAACATCAAGTCAAATTCTGAACTTCTCTCATGTAAACAAGTCAATCTGTAATTCTAATGAAGCTCTCTAAGTTTGGCCAAGTAGACTGAATATAAGAAATTCTAATATATAGCATTTGCATTTTAATTAAATGTATAATCACACACTAAGTTGAGACCAAAGTGAGAATCACTTTGGAAACATGAATCATCAGTTTTCTACTTCATGTTTCAGCATTGATATAAAAAAAAAAATCCCTTCCACACTGTTTATTTTCATTTTTTCCCAATAATTCTAAATTCAGAGTACATTTCCAGTTCTATAGAGACAGATGGGAAAAGATACTATTTTTCTATTGAGTAGCTCAACAATAACACAAATCAATATTACTTCACACTATCCTCTGCATTACTGGGGTGGGCCTTCACTGGGATGGGCCTTCTCTGGGGTGAGAAAAGCGTCCGATGTCTATAGCCATTTAATCATTGGCCTTCCTGCTGAGGCAGCCAATAAGGGTGGAGAGGCTGCAGGCATTGGAGTATGTACACTCCTCTTCACCCCATTTACTCAGCAAAAGCGTTATAGAGGGAACACTAACTTCACCCCCAGCAGGGATGACAATTTAAACTTACCAGTACAAATGGGGATCCTAAGGCTTTCACTCATTTCTTCATCACAGGCTGTCTTGTGCACTACTAATCCCATACTCCCTACCCACATACAACTGTGGAGGAAGAAGAAAAAGTAAAGCTTCTAGCAGAAAAGGCAAATACTCTCCAGTTAGGCCATAGCTTCTCTGCAGTAGTCATTGAAGAGTTAGGTGCTAAAAAGCAGTACCTTATTCATTCATCTCCTTGAACATCCTTATATCATGTCTGCAGTTTTGTCAAACCCTTCCACTACAAATCACTACTGTTGCTAAATGAATTACAGGTGTGCCCATTGTATCACACACAGAGTATTCTTGTGTTAGATAAATATGGAGATACTGAGGCTGATAGATACCACTGATATTATGTTTAAGAATCTATGAAGCATAACATATATTATTTCATCTTTATAACAATGCTGTGAGAGATGTAATAAAGATGATTGCAGAAATATCTTATATAAGAGGAAGCTGTGGGGCATAATGGATAGATATCTGGCCTTAGAATCAAAACCTGGGTTTATGTTTCTTCTTTCATATTCTTCCTAGAAGATCCTGGAAAGTCATAATCTCAGTACTCCCAAACAATTTCTTAGAACTATACTTTGCAGAGCATTTGCTTATGTGCATCAATAGATGGAGTTTTCTCACTGGGAGTTCTCTAGATTTGGGGTATAATGATATGTGTATATGCATGTGTGTATTTACATACACATATACACACTTATATACATATATACACATATAAGCACATGTATATACACACTTATGTACATATATACACATATAAGCACATGTATATATACACTTATGTGCATATATACACATATGTATATATACAAATATAAACAACAGATATAACAAATAGAAACATATAAATGTGTAGATGTATATATGCATATATCTATATATAGGCAGTGCATATGTACACATATGAATGTGCATAGATGATCATGCATTATAAATGTCTAGACATATAACATTACCTGCATTTATATGTATTTATACATTAATATTAACATGTTAATACAGCATATGAGTACTAACATGCCATTTTGTATTATATATTACATGGCCCGTATGTTATATATGTATATATATATATATATATATATATATTACATCAATGTTAATATATTAATATGGTATCTATTTAGTAAAATAGTACTTTAAGGCATGTAAAGCTCTTTAGATACATTTTCTTATTCTCTATTGGTAACAGCCTATTAGATAACAAAATGAGTTATAGAAGGTAATATTTATATAGAATTTTAAGGTTACAGAGTCTTATAAACATCTTGTTTAATTCACGTACTGATCCTTAGCTCAATGTTATCATTCCCATTTAAAAATAGTTAAACTGTGACTTTAGCAAGTTACTTGATTTTCCTATTGTCACATATATAGTATCATAGGCAAGATTTGAAACCAGATCTCTTCTGACACAAGCCAAGTACTCATTTGTTAATACCACAGGCAGTAAAAGATGTTTCTTCCCTGACTTTATAGATGAGGAAGCAAAGCTCAGTGACATTGAGTCATTTGTGCATTGTCACTTAGCTGGTGCCAGAGGTGAGATTTGCAATCACCCTCTCCTTCCTTTCAGACTAGGGCATTACTTTGGTCACATATGGCTGCAACTGCTAGAGAGTCTTTATTACATTAAGCTGATATTAAAAATAATTCAAAAAGTACAAGATAAACAGCTTTCTTCCCCCCTCATGTTAGTATTATAGTCTATGAACTGCATACATGCTCATAATAAATCATCATTTACAGATGACTTCATAATCAAATCATCAAAATGAATTAATAATCTATTTATGTTTAGTTCTATGTTGGGTTCTATAGAAGTAAATATGATTTCTCTAATGGAATTAAAATTTAAGTTGGTCAAAAAGTTGGTCCTTCAAGAAATGTTTGTCATTTATCCTCTTTCTATATTTTCTTGTTCAGTTAGTTCAGGAATGTCCTACTCTTTGTGACCCCATTTGGGATTTTCTTGGCAAAGATCCTGGAGCGATTTGTTATTTTCTTCTTCAACTCTTTATACAGAGGGAAAAAAAAAGACTGAGGCACTCAGGCTTAAGTGACTTGCCTAGGGTCACACAGCTAGTAAGTGCCTGAGGCTGGAATTGAACTTAGAAGTCTCCTCTTGATTTCCCTCAACTTGAGATTGTCTCATCATTCTGCTTCACAGACATTGGAGAGTAGCCTTAATTAATTTATGGTTACATTTTGTGAGTCTGACATTACTCTGTAACAGATTTCAATATGTAGGCTAAGGCTTAAAGGGCCTAGTTGAGGAAAATTCACAAAACCTATGAGAAAACGTTTCTCTATCTTCCTTTTGTCAAAGGATATTCTTGGATTATAAGAGGTCTGACTTTTTCAGTGTGGCATAAGAAGGTTTACTGTAATAATCTATAATAATTCAAATTAGGCAATTGTAGAAAAATAGAAGGAAAACATGAATTTTTATGAAATGAAATACAAAACTGCATTGAAGAAGAATTGAGAGACTTTATAGAAAGAAGAATATAAAATTAAATTATGCAGAAAACTTAGTGCCACATAAAATAATGAACTTGTATTTCACAGTGCCATCTCTAAGGTAGAGTAACCAGAAAAAAAATTTCCCAAAGATGTTGGTAAAATGGTATATGTAGGGGAATGTTCTCTCCCTCTGGGTGGTCCTCAGTTTTGTTCTGAGCTAGCACTTGCCAAGTCTTGGGCCATCAAACCAAAAGGTCCATTGCCCATGTGACTCTGCAAGGAGCTTGCCTTTCCATCCTTCAGTCACCTACTGGACAACATCCCCTCCTCCACCTCTTTTCTGGGGATAAGAAGTTATGGCCATTGCATACGTTGTTGTGCTAGACTAACTGGAGGACAGGCCGCTCCAGCTGACTTTACAACTGTATAATTGCACCTTAATAGACTATCATATGTGCCTTCCTCACCAAACTGAATTTGTCTTAAACTAAACATTTCTAAATTGTACTCTAAATTTCCTATTTGCTCTGTGACTCTAACCCTGAGGCAAAAGAATTCACCTTCATGAAGTTTTACTAAGATACCAGTAAGAATATATTAACTTTCTAGTCAACCCCATTTGATACAGAAGCAATTTCTATGCCAGATATTTAGAAACACATATGATTTTTTCTTCTTTCCACTATAACTTTGCCTTCTAATTTCTAATGGGAGAAGTTAATTGTAAGGCAGTAGCTTTTTGTACCATTATATAATAAATGTAGTTTGATATGAGGGAGAGACAGCAAGAAAAAATGTCAAAAGATCTTTCTAAGAATATAATCATAATTCTAAAAACATCTCACTAAATAATGAAAATGTAATATGTTATCATACATCCTCAAACAAATGAGAGTTGACAGATCAGAGAAGAAATACTTTTTCTGTACAAAGTTTATAGCAGATACTAAATATTCTCATAACCATACAAGATGATAAGATAATTCCTTTAAATGACCTTAAACAGAGCTATTTCTATGAAAAAAAGTACTAATTAATGGTCCTAGACTCCAAATGCCAAAAAGGAGCAAAATCAGACAAATCAGTTATATGACCAATAATAAGTCCATTAAAGATTCAGTCTAGGTTTAATGGGGATATTAATAATCACACTACTGACGTCACTTGGTAGTGCAAAAGAAGGTAATTTGGGAAACTTAAGTTGATATTTAACAGGAATGATGGTAATGAACAATCAATAAATGAGCATTTATTGAGCACCTACCGTATACCAGCTTCTGTGCTAAGCCCCAAAGTTATAAAATAAAAAAAAATAGTACCTGTCCTCAAGGAGCTTATATCTTATTGAGGAAAGACAGCATGTAGAAACATAAGAATATAGAAAAAATAATATAAATAAAAGGTAATTTGTGAGGGACAGAAACAACTGGGGGTAACAGAAAAAGTCTCATAAAGTGGTGATTAAAGTCATCATTAGAATAAACTAGAGATTCCAAATGACACAGATGAAGAGGCAGTGCATTTCAGGCATGGAGGATAGCCTGTGCAAGGAAAAAGAGGAGAAATATCCGATGTGAGGTACAACTAGTAGGCCAGAAAAGCAAAAGAGATGGTTAGCTATCTGAATTTTCACTTTTCAAATGATTGACACACTTTTGCAAGAACTAATGGAGAACCTTAAAACTCCATTGGCAATTATTGTAACTTTCAAGGCTTTCTTCATTATGTGAATTAAGAAAGAGGAATGATAAAGGAAATGAGAAAGGAAAGAGGTTGTGAGATTCCACTTGAATTAAATTTGTAGCAGAATAAAAGCTATAATCTAAGATTCTTTTGCAGTTTTAGATTTCATAACTATGAGATCATAGGTGATCTTTTTATTTTAAGAAATAATATAAGAAATTTGAAACTGATTTTTCATCCAAAATCTTGAATTTTTTTATGACTTATGAATTTTTTTATTACAACTCCTACCCCTTTTTAAAGCAATATCAACACACAGATAAAAAGCAGGCAAACAAAAAATCTTCTAAAGATGGGGTGATGGAAAAGCATCAGACTTTTAGATGACCTGGGTCTGAATACTCTTAGTCCTATTTGATTGTAGGTAGTACTATGACTTTAAGAAAAATCACTTTTCTCTGCATCTCATTCCCTTTATGTGATAAATGAAAGATTTAGGCCAAGACATCTCTAAAGTATTTTCCAGCTTTAAATTTTGATACTGATATCAATTTGTATAGATATATTGAATATGTTTTTCTGTTTTTTGTGTGGTGACAAAAATAAAAGTTAAAAGATGTCCATTAATTGGGAGATGATAGAACAAATTGTAGCATATTAATATAATAAAATATTATTATGCTCTAAGGGTAGCTAAGTGGTGCAGTAAATAGAGTGACAGGCCTTAATTCATGAAGACTTATCTGCCTGAGTTCAAAAATGGCCTCAGACACTTGCTAGCTGTGTGACCCTGGGCCAGTCACTAAATCCTGTTTGCCTCAGTTGTTCATCTGTAAAATGAACTGGAAAAGGAAATGGCAAACCACTCCAGTATCCCGTCAAGAAAAACCCCAAATGGAGGTCATGAAGAGTCAAACATAACTGCAATGACTAAATGACAACAATTATGCTACAAGAAATGAGGAAATGTATTTCAAAGAGATATGGGAAATTTTGTATGAACTTATATAGATAAAGTGAGAAGAACCAGAGATACAATAGCATCAATATGATCAAAATAAATATTCTGAAGACTTTTATTAACTAATGAAAAATCAAATGATCAGTATTAGGAAAGCAACTTATATACAGCAATAACACTGAAAAAATAAATTTTGAAATCTTTCATGAAGAATTTAGATCAATGTAATGGTCATTCATGATTCGAGAAGTCTGCTGATGAATCATGCTTTCCATGGATCGATAGAAAGATGCTTGGCTCAAGGTGCAAACTGAGATTTTTTTTGACAAGAACAATAAAAATATTTTGACTATGCATATTTCTTACAAGGATTCCCCCCCACCCCAATGGGTGGGTGTGGAAGGGAGAAAAAATGTATTTTATCAATTAAAAATAAAAATTAAAAATTTTCTTTAGGAATTCACAACTTAAACTGATGTGAACTTGTTCCAGTGTTCTTAAATTCTCATTAATGAACATACTTTAATAGACAGACATAAAATAGTCTAACTAGCCAAACAGCATGAGGCATTGTATGGTTATCCCTTTGGTCCCAAAGCATTCACTTAGCATAATAGGAATTTCCTGAAGCATGCACAGTTATTCTTTTTTGACAAGTCTGGCTTTCTTTGTATATTCCTCCCCTTTCTTTCCTCCACCTCTATCCCACCACCAAATAAGAAAGAATCTCATCCATGCTGGCATTAAACATACTGATAGGAATTGTGATCATATGTCAGAAAAATATATAACTCATTTTGGCTCTGTAAGAAGCTGACAGCTTTCCCATAAAATATTAACTGCTAGCAATAAAATCCCTTCAAAAGGAGTGAGAGATTAGTAGGAAGACTCTGGGAAGGTCTCAAAAATGAATGATTAATAAATCATAGATACCCATCTACCTTTTCCTTCTTCCTTCCTTCCTTCCTTGCTTCCTTCCTTCCTTGCTTCCTTCCTTCCTTCCCTCCTTCCTTCCTTCTTTCCTTTTGGTGCAGGAAAAGAGAACCTCATATGTGTTTGTGGGGGGAGGTAGGCAATATTCTGGACCCATTAGGTGATATTGAAATTAAGTAATACTGATAAATGGGGGGGGAGAGAAATAGTTAAGTGAAACACAATCACTCAATGACTTTAATATAGGTGTTTAGAACAATATATTAGTTCTGTTCCTCCAATAAAGAGAAATACACAAACACACATGTATATTTGTGGGTGTGGGTGTGTTTGTATAGGCAGTAGATCTATCACAAATAATATGTTTCAATTTGCCATATTCTCAAATCAGGTATAATTAAGCAATTCAATTCAATGACTAATATTACTCTAGATCTAAAATATATTTTCATAATACTTTTACTTGCATATTTATGCAACTAAAATATTATATATAAAAAGTTATTAACAATGCAAAAGAAATGGGATATTTGACTAGAAAAAAAAATGAACCTCTTAGAACAGGGATGGGGAACCTGTGGCCTTGAGGTCACATGTGGCTCAAGGCCACAGGTTCATTACCCCTGTCTTAGAAGGTGATTCAAGTGGTGAGAATTTTGATTTGAAGATTTTGAAAGGCAGCTTATTAGTTCCCATTTAGAATAACAGACTCAGGGGCAGCTAGGTGGCACAGTGGATAGAGCACTGACCCTGGATTTAGGAGGATCTAAGTTCAAATCTGGACTCAGACACATAACACTTACTAGCTGTGTGACCCTGGGCAAATCACTTAATCCCATTGCCTAACTAAAAAAAAAAAAGAATTACAATAAAGAAGATATCCAGTCCAATCCTCTTCTGAATGGTAGGTTGATTTTGTATCCCTGATGAGTGGCCATCCAGCCTACGCATTTTCACTGTCCTATGACTTGAATTGTTTCAGTTATAGACAACTTTGATGCTTGGAAATTTCTTTGTATTGAACTCAGATAAGTTTCTCTGTAACTTTTCCCTAGTTGTCCAACTTCTCCCACCTGGAGTTCTGCAGAAAAAGCCAAATCCTTTCATATGATAACCCTTTATCTGTGAAGACAGTGATCCTATCTCCCCTAAGTTTTCACATCTTCAGGCTAAACATTTACAGTCAATCCTCTCTGAATATGCTGAAATTTATTAAAGCTATTTATTGTTGTTGTTGTTGAGTACTTTCAGTAGGGTCCTACTCTTTGTGACCCCATTTGGGGTTTTCTTAGCAATGATAGTGGAATGGTTTACCATTTCCTTCTCCAGCTCATTTTAAAAATAAGGAAACTGAAATAAATCAGGTTAAGTGATTTGTCCAGGGTCACACAGCTAGTAAAGTGTCTGAAGTCTGATTTGAACTCAGATCTCTCTGACTCCAGCCTGGTGCTATATCACTGCGCCATCTAACTGCCCATTAATGTTCTACCATGTATATATTTCAGAGAGATAGCATGACCAAACTTTGAATTAGATTTCAAGTCTTGCATTTGATATATATCAGCAGTATGAGCCTGGGCAAGTCATTTTAATTCTTAGTACCCTCAGCACCCATAAAAGACTAAATTAGAGGTCAGTTTGAATCTACCTTCTAGATAGAGGGAATTTACAAACTTGAAATTCCTAACAGATGGAACTGAAATGTGAGTGTGTATGCACATGTACAAGTGTGGATGGATAGATAAATGAGACAGATAAACAAGATAAAATAAACATTATTCACCACATAGAATGTAAGTTTCTTAAAAGCAAAAATTGTTGACTTTGCTAGGTGTGAATACATAAAACATGCACTACTTTGTGACACTAGTTTGGCAATTATACATTATAAAACTCTTCTTAATGTTCTACTTAGAAGTATTATTAAATAGGATTGTTATGCAAAACTCAATGAACTTAGATAAAATTTAATTTTACTATCAAATAAATTCTCAAAAAATCTTTACAGATAAGTTTTCAGTGTCATAAAGAGCTTCTTCTTCACATACTTAGTTTTTTCTCCATAAAGTTTATTTTTCCAAATCCTCTACATAGTTAGACTGTATGTCTGACTAGTGCTACTCAAAATATAAGGGGAAAATTATGATATGTGCACAAAATAGATATGACCTTAGAGAAACCATAGTTTATTAGTATACTATCTAATTTATCAGCTAACACCACCCCAAAATGCAATGTGGAAGGTAAAAAGATTGTTCTTCTTTCATCTTCTTTATTTCATGCCTGTATATACTTTGATACTAAAGACAAAAAAAATCATCTCCACAGTTTAAAAAATATTAAAAATACAAATATCTAGAATTCAACCCAAGATCTTATTTTTTCTTGACTTATCATTTGTCATTTTGATGTCAATTTGAATTTTAGTAGTATTTAAAGTTCAATCAAGATAGGTTTTAAGAGTGGAAAAATAAAAGGATAATGAATCTTACATGTAAGGTTGGTAGTGGCAGAGATCGTTATTCCAACTGAATCAAAATGCAACAAAAATATATGAGTGTACATTTTCCTGGTTTTTTTTTTAATGCATTCATGGGATAAAAGAAAATACAAAAGAATATAAAAGAAAATTAGTCCAAAACATTAAGATACTATTGAGCTACTTTTATCCTGAAACATAGGTGAATAATGATAATGAATATTTATGATAAGGAAAGGTTGAAAACAACAACCTAAATCCTTGCTTTGCAAGTGCTTTCCAAACTCTTGAGTGAAGGGTATTATTTTTTGCAAGTACATACTTTCCAGGTAACAGTGGCCTTAATGGATCAATTCAATACTTGAAAGTGAAGAGTTTTACATCCTTTCTTGAGTACTCAGCTTCAGTTGTTGCCTTTCTGTCTTGGTTAAAGTTTTGTCAAGTTGTACAGATTAGTATTTTGTTTACTTTTAAGGACTTTGTAAAGTGATATCTTACCTTCAATGCCATTAGGTGAAACTTTAAATTATGTGTCCTTGCAATGAATGCACAGAAATTTCACTATGGATGAAATGACAAACTCATTTTTAAAGCTTTTTTCCCCCATGCATGTAGTTATCTAACTAGTAAATATCAAATGTAATACATATTGTGATCTGTGTTTGACATTCAAATTTTGTTTTATCTATTAAAAAAAGAATATACTTGTCAAAGTTCTGATAAAATGCATGCAGTAACTTTTACTGAAAACACATGCAACTGAGGAGAGTAAACTTTTACAAACTGATAACCAGTTAAAGAAGGAATCTAGCAGATAAGAGTTGAATTCTTGGAATGAATTTCTGTAAAAAAGGATAACTAGCATATATCTTGAGAGAGATGTGCACTATAGCTTGAATTAAAGAGCAATACATGATAACTATGGTTGAGAAAGCCACTATCATTATCCTAATTAAAAATTTTCCAAGTTATTTATAGGACAATCTGAGGAAATGACATTCATTATCCTGTAAACCATGCAACAAACCATTAAACATAGCAATAAAATCAATTGGCACAAAAAGAAAAGCAATTATGTTACATTCATGTAAACCCACTGCTGAACTAATTTCTTAACATCAATCACAGTTGATATCCATCATACAAACATTGAGAAGCATTGACATGTGTGTGTGTGTGTGTGTGTGTGTGTGTGTGTGTATCCAACAAGGATCTGCCACCTCACATAACAGGAAAATATTAAAGCAGCAGACTCTCACTACTATAGCCTATGATACTTCAATCACTTCAATCTCTGAAATAATAACAATAATTATTGTTTTTATTATTTTTGTAGTGTTTGGTTCTATAGAACAAAAGTTAAAATGGGGAAAGTAATTTGTAAAGTAAATACTCAAAAAGTATTTGACCCTAAATACATTGATTTCTTACTAATTAGCAACTGATGAAGCAGCATTTCAAACTCCATCACCACACACAATTAACTCATATTCAACAAAGGCATTAGATGAAAATTAAAAGCAGAAATATCATAAAGTGTTGATGAGCTACACCTGCATTACACATCTGTTCAAATTCCATTTGCATGGTAGACAAACCTTTTTACTGTCCACTATTTTAGAATTTTAATTATATATGTCATGATCCTCTTTACCCAGGATGTATTTTTGGTAGTCACTTTTGTTATATTTTTTTTAAATTCAGAGACAATAAAGATTATGACAAATCACAAAAATGTAACAATAAGAAGATGATTTTCTTTTAAATGTTGGCATGGATAATGCATAGGGAGATAAAGACTAGCAATTTCTTGATAAAAAAAACTTTAGAGTTTTATCCTTTATTAAATAATATGATTCAAGAATAATATCAACAGTAAATTTTGTTTTGCTAAAGTTGAAAAATGGAGTCCAATTATTTTCATACTATACGGGTTTGCCCAGGTGTGGGATGATATTTTCTCTTTTAAAGAAAGCTTATGTATATAATTTTGACTTATGTCTCCATGAGTAGCACTAAAACTTTGGAGTGAATATTAAATGGGCCAACATGAGTATTCTTCTCTTCTTTTAATATATAGAAAGAGCCCTTTAATTGTCTAAGCATATATAAAAGAATTAAGTCCTTCAAGTAGCAGTATACGATTTTAATTGATTTTGTAAAATGTATAATGAAGACTTGATTAGCTTTCATAGCAATCTGAGCACCTTAGAGATCTCTCTAACCCTGATTTCCTCAAGTTAAAAAAATTATTATGAAAATACTGATTCAATTTAATTTAACAAAGATTTTCTGAGGGCCTGCTAAGCAATAGGGTACTATAATAACCCCCAAATTCATTGAATAGACTGTTCTGCTTACCCAAAATGCCTTTGCTCTTTCATCTCTGCCTCTAAAAATTCCTGCTTTCTTCTTGCTACTGTCTCCTCTCTGCCTCCAATAGAATATAAGATCATTAAGGACCTGGACTCTTAGTTTTTTTTTTTTTTTAATCCTGCCTGTCTGGCACAGAACCTATCACACAGTACATATTTAATTCTTGTTGACTGATACATTAGAGACAGAAAACAAAATTTCCCTTGTGCTCAAGAAGTTTACAATCTACTGGCAAAATAGAGCATGCATATAAGAAATTAAACACAAAATAATATAGGATAATTTCAGGAGAGAGAGAGAATACTAATAACTGGGTAGATCGTGAAAGGTAGAGAAGTTATACCTAAGATAAGCTCTAAGGAAAGATAAGGATTTTGAGAGACAGATAAAGAGAGTTTAAATAAAATATCATATCTGCATTAAAGGCACGATACCCAAGTACTATAACTGAAGGTGTAATATAAATGTAAAGAAAATTACCCTAAATGCTTTTCCATGTTCATCCAAAACGTAATTTGTCTAAGCCATGGAAAAAAATATCATATATGAAAGTCTCCTAGTGACAAATGTTTTTCATTTATTTTAGCTTTCTTGAATTATATTTGGTATGTTGACAAATATATGAAACCAAAGCTTCTTAGAAATTGGCAAAAGACACAACTACCCTTTCTAAACATTTACATTTTTAGAAAATGCTTGTCTTACTCTTGAGGAATCCATTTATCTAAGCCTTGAAATTTCATAAACTCCAAATATGAAAGAATCATATTGTTGAAAAGAATCCAAGAGATTTTTAATTTTTTTTAGTCGAGGTGGAGAATGTCTAAATCATCAAGAGCAATGTTGTCTATTTTCCTCTTAAAGGTCTCCAGGAATAGAAAGTCTATAACCTTCATGATTGGAATTTTTAAATATCATCTGGGTGATCAAGAAGATCTTATGCCTCACCAACTTTCTCTTGATCTAATTTAACTTTCCTATATTCTACCCATTACTTATTTTTTAAAATTGTGCCTTCACAGAAATGGAGAACAAGTTACTCACAGCAGGCTGTGGTAAAAGAATTGTTCAGTGAGCTTTGAAGTGTTATATATTGTGTTATTAGTTTTATTGTTGCCATTTAAATATGTATTTAAAATACATAAATACTTTATATACTGAACATGACATATTTTACTTATTATTAAATATTCAGCATTATTCACATAGGTTAGCTAGGTGATGCAGGGGATAGAATGCCACGTCTGGAGTCAGGAAAATGTCTTCCTGAGTTTAAATCTGGCCACAGATACTTCCTAGCTCTGTGAATCTGGGCAAGTCACTTAACCCTGTTTGCCTCAGTTTCCTTATCTGTATAATGAACTGGAGACAGAAATGGAGAAGAAGGAATCTTTTCCAAGAAAACCCCAAATGAGGTCATAAGGAGTCTGATACAACTGAAAAATGACTGAACAACAAAAACATCCACGTAATTGAATCCAGTTACCTCACATGCCTGCCTTTCTAAAGCAAAATAATTATTTCTTTAATTCCTTTAGCCATTCTCTTTAAAAAAAAAAGTTTATGTACCTCTAATCACTTCAATTACTCTTAAGTAGAACCTTGAGAGTTTTTCCTCATTTTTTTAAAGAACACAGATGAAAATCTAGACATTGAATGTCCATGCATTCATGCAAACACACACACACACACACACACACACACACACACACAAGACACCAGTGTGAATAAAGCAGAGTTCATTTCTTCTTGGTTCTGTGTTATATTAATGTTGTTGTTGTTTCTGCTCTAATAAAACCTATCTTCATAGTAAAATGTTATTCTCTGATCTATACTACTATTGAGTCTTTATTATCCTAAAAATAGCCTTGATACAAAATGATTTAGTATTAAAAAAATGTATTTGTGTAGGTTTCTGTCCCTGGCTATGCCACTATCTATGTAGCTGTACTGGATTGCACTCTATTTTGTGTAAACCATTTTATTAAGGTCATTTTGGATTGGCTTTCTTTTATTCAGAACATTAGCTCCTTACCTGATTTTACTGCCAAAAAATGTTCATGTACATGTTTCAATTCCTTTTTTTTTTTTCAGGTCATCTCCAGTGAATATTGGATAGGATAGAACTAAAGTACCCTGTGGGATACTACTTAATGCATTCTACAAAGTTAGGTCATCATAACTTCATCATAAAATTGTGCTGGATAAGACTTCAAGAGGTCATATAGTCCATTCCCTTCCCTCTGGGCAGGGCAGAGCCTAAATCATTTTGTATCAAGGCTATTTTTAGGATAATAAAGACTCAAATATTATTTTCTCTCCTCTGCCACCATCTCAGTATTCAATGACTCTCAATATGATGCAGGCTTTGATTTTTCCCCCTAACATCTGTGGTTTTCCTTCTCAGAGAGAGCCCTCAGGTATGGAGTTCCTAGCACTCTTTTAGATTTGAACATTTTCTTGATGGGCAGTCTGTGAAGAAGGAGTACTGGAGCAGCCTTTTGAAAAGTATCATTTTGATTTGACTTAAAACTTTTTGCAATTTAAACTCAATTTCTTCCTCTGATTGGGTTGAGATTATTAGACTTCCTTGAAATTAATTTGCCCTGATTTTA
Organism: Vombatus ursinus; assembly: GCF_900497805.2. Lineage (NCBI taxonomy): Eukaryota > Metazoa > Chordata > Mammalia > Diprotodontia > Vombatidae > Vombatus > Vombatus ursinus. The sequence goes on along the minus strand of NW_020954594.1, from coordinate 16,972,599 downwards.
TCATTTTTATTGCTTTCTGAATTGTATCTTTTCTTTTTTTCTATTAAGTTTTCATCTACACTTTAATCTTCAACTAATTCTGCATTTATAGATACCGTAAGGATATGTGGCTATTGTCAGGATGGGAACTCTTGGTGTGGGAAGTCTCTGTTTCAACATAGAACTTGACCTGTATATAATTTAGTAGCTGTGTCTTAAATAGCCTCCTCTGCATGGAACAATTAATCAATTGCTTTGAAGACACAAAAATAAACAATAATTTCAAAGTCCAGATATGAACCCAGGTCTAACTCTAAGTCTAATATTTTGTCTACTATATTATACTTCCTACAGAATACTTGTTGTTTGTCATTTGTATTCAAAGAGAGCAATAACATTGCCATGTTGGGGTAAAGTAGCAGATGGTGGGTGATATCTTGACTTGTGGATGAAATGGATTTAAGTGAGGCAGAGTTGCACAAAAATCATCAGTCTCACTCTCTTTTCCAGAGTCATCAAAGTCCAGTGGCAAGACAAAATTCAGGATGACTGGTGATGGCCCAAGATGTAGTGGATGACCTTAGCATCGTTAATGTCTGACCAAACTCTGAGTGCTCTGTAGCACCCACTTTAGTCACCTCCATGGCCCAGGTAAAACTATCTTAGCAGGAGGGCTAAACCAAACTAAGTGTAACTGACAAACCTCAAACCTGTTGGCAAGTTAAGTTGGGGCATCTACCCCAAACATGTGAAGACTTTCCTGAGGGGAATGAATGGATGAAAAAATTATATAAATGGTAAAAAAAAATAAAGCAGGACAATTTGGGCCTAGTCCTGTGAGTCAAATCCATTACCTTCTGAAAGATCAAGAGAAAATAAACATATTTCTGAACAAAAAGTGACTGAAAGATTTGCATTGATGACTAAAATTCAACTCAATTCACCTCAATTTGGGATTTTCTTTTGGATTCCTCTTTAAAAACAAATGGTTGACATAGGTAACAAGAGTATTCCAAGAAAGCAATTCATGGATTTTTAAACAATGGGTAGTATTTTACTTATTTTTATTTATTATATTATACCATAATATAATATATTGTATTACTTTTTATAGTTAAAAACCCCTCATGTTGAGAGAAAAAAAACTTTGTACCATTACTTTAGAAAATCAATTCATCTTATCTTTATCTTTTACTAACTCTGAAATATCAAAGTTGGGGTCATATATCTCTTAGATTGAGGGATATTTTTTTACCTTTACCTTTTACCTGAAATGTGGAACTATAATATAATTCTAACTTATTTATTAATTCAGGTGAGGAACTTTGCTTAACAATGTTCTGAAAAGTATAACTACATACAAGATACATATTTTTTAATAGTTGTTTTCTTTTTTTAAAAATAAAGTTCACAGGCATTCTGATATGAATATTCATAGCAACTTTGTTGCAAAGAACACTGGGTTGGACACTGGAAGAATGGTGATACTAGTTGTATCAATTAGGACAAATTATTCAGCCTCTCTGGACTCAGTGTCCTCATTTGTACAGTCAGGTAAGTGAGCAAGATGATCTTTAAGGCCCCTTCTTGCCCTAAAACCTATAATTATCCTTCCAAAATGGCACCTTTGCATTTGCTAGTAGATTTACCATGAGCATATTAGATAAAAATGATTCCTACTGATGGATTTAGTTAAAAGATTCACATTTTAGAAAAATGGGGGTGAATAATATATATACTTATGAACTTAAAGTAGAAAGTATGAAGTTTGGCATGATTTTAGCTGTATATTATTTTTTACTGTTGTCACAAAATATAACCAGCAATCAATGTAGTCTTAATAGTTTACATTATTATGTTCATGCCAGACTTATATAAGTCTACCATGTTGCCAGATTTATTCATCTTAGTTATAAAAATACAAAGTCATTAATTTGTTAAATCTTTTTCTATGCTTCCTAGAAAATTTTGAGTTAGAATAGGAAAGCAATTTAACCTTACTGGTTCTTCCTCCCACAATTTGAAAATGTCTATATTCCAAAGCAAGCTGATTGTGTGGTTAATGAAGTTAATAACTTTATCAGGTTATACAATTCACATAGTGGGAGCTATATAATGAGCAATGAAAATAATATAGGAAGTCATTGAAGCTTGTGAACATAAATTGGTGAAAAATAAATAGATCATAGGAAACAGAAATACAAATAAAAACAATGAAAAGCAAATTTTAAGACTGGCATGACAGTCTATATATTTGGAAAATAAAGCCCAAACAAAGGACTAATCATAGCTACAATAAATAGTGTTCCTTCAAAATTTTTGTTTTTGCAAGGCCTCTTCTCCTTTTGTCCTTCTTTCCATTCTTCCCATTTCAATCCTATTCTCTGCTATATATTAATGACTATATATAGTAATGGCCCATTACTAATTGTTTCCAACCTTCATAGAGACTTTACTTTCTCAAAGTGCACACCCCAAGCTCAAATATATTTCTCCAGTTCTTAAATTATCATTAGCTTCAGTGTTGATGTTCTTTTGAATCTTTAAAATTTTTTCTAAACCTTTATTTGTTGAAAGAGGATTTGATTTTTTTAAATAGTCACATGATATGAAATTTGAGCATAAAGATGGATTTTTCTTATTTTTTAATCCCAAACCAATATATATCTGTGTAAAGTAATAAGACCTTTTCTCCAATTAACAATCATGTGAATTGGGATGCATTTGTATTTATTTTTAATCAAAATAGAATGATTAAAGAAAGTATAGGAATTTTGTATGAGGTGGATAGGGAGACTAAACTAAAAACTACAGGCAGATTTTGATCAGTTGTTATTTATTTGTTTCTTCTGCAAAAGAGACTAATCCTTATAATTGAGAGAACAAAAATAACTTACACAGAGTTCATTCCCAAAATAAATAAAGAGATTAAGCACCTAGCTACTTTGGATGAATGCAATTCAGTTGGTCAAAATGAGCTACATTCTATGGTCATAAAGGAATTGTTAATGCTGTTGCTGAAACACTGTCATTTATTATGATAGAAGATGAAATAAGTACCATATGATTGGAGAAGGACAAATATCCCAATTTTCAAGAAGAGAACAGATTCTGCAAACTATAGACCAGTGAGCTTAAGCTTTATTCCTAGCAAAACTCTCAAAAACTATGTAAAGAGATGGTTTGTGAATATCTAGAATGAGAAATAGTGATTTCAATAAGTCAGTATGGCTTCATCCAAAACAAGACATGCCAGAATAATCTTATTTTTTATATAATTACTATACTAGGAGATAAGTGGGATTCTGTAGCTATTGTTTGCCTTCATTTTGGCAATGCTTTTGATAAAGTTTTTCATATTCTTCTAGTGGAGAAGTTGGAGTGATGTGGATTAAACAATAACATAATCAAACAGATTCAAAACTGGTTGAATGATCATATTCAGAGTGATGTTATTAATGGTTAATTATTAATTTGTCAGACAGTCTCCAATGTCCAACCCCAGGATATATAGATTTGAGTTGTGCTACTTAACATTTTTTATTAGTGATTAAGGCCAATGCATAAATGTTATGTTCATCAAAATTTTAGATGACACATAACTAGGTAGGAAAGCTTGAACACTGGATAATGGAGTCAGCATGTATAAGTATATTAAAGATCTATAGCAATAAGCTAAATCTAATAAGATGAAATTTAATAGGTCTAGTTGTAAAGTCTTACAGTTAAGCATAAAAAAAATCAACTTGGCAATTATAAGATGAATAAAGTGTGGATTTATAGTAGTTGTTCTCAAAAAGCATGTCTAAGTGACTACATATTCAATATGAATAAGAAGGTTGATGGATCAGTTAAAAAAACTAATAGGACCTCAAGCTTTATTATGAGATGGCATAGTTTTTTAACAGTAGAATTGTGATCATCTCACTCTACCTGTCCATGTGAAATGTCATCTGGAGTATTATCTTTAGTTTTGAACATCATGATTTAAGAAGGACATTGAGAAGCTGGGCATTGTCCACAGCACAGCCAGAATGTTGAAGAGTCTTAAATTCATGATACATAAAGATAAGTTGAAAAAATTTAGAGAGTTCAAGCTGAAGGAAAGAAGACTCAGGGATGTGATTGCTGTTTTCAAGTATTTTTTGTCTGAAGGAGGGGTTAGATTTTTTTATTTAGATAGTGGATATTAGTTACAATGAGGAAAATTTAGGGTTGATGGGAAGAAAATTTTCCTAAAAATTAGAGCTCTCCAAAAGTGAACTGAAAGCACAGTTTTGAAGACCAGTTGCTGAATATGTGACAGCAGGGATTTTTTTTCATTTAGGGGTTTGACTAGATGGCTTCTGAGATCCCTTCTAACTTTCAGAGTTTGTGATTCTGTGACCTTCCAAAAATACCTTTAGTGTTCTTTTGCAACAAAATGTCTTTGATTTCCAAGTCATATCCCCATCTCACCAACCTAATTTCTCCCTACTATCCAATAGAATTCTCTTTATTTCAGGGAAGCAGAGAACTCTCTTATGCTTGCTCATGATTTGTATATCCTTTTACCATACATTAGTATTTTCTATTTCTTCCCCAGATCTTACTTTGGTCTAAAAAATACTAACCTCATAATCTAATGTTAATGCATACAATTACTCTTAGCTGACTTCAAAATTAACACAATATCCTTTGAAAATTCCAAAATGAGAATTATTATTGACCAAATAAAAGTTTCAATGCTGATAGTTAGGAAGATCGCGTTAGTTATAGTTTCTCAGATAGGTCACACAGGCACATACAAGCACAAATGTCAACAAACCATAGCAGATTGGGTTAGTAATGAGGTATGAAATGATAAATAGGGTTAATTCAGACTTTATATAGTCATCATAGATGAATGAAGAGGTGACAGACCAGTTTTGCTAAAAAGGCAAACAGCCATTCAATTTATTTAAGATAAGATTTGGAGATAAAAAGCAATAATTAAATTCTAAGTTTATATAACAATAGGAACTATTTTAATTTCCCAGGATTACAAACTTGTGTCTTGTTTATTATAAAATTTTTCTGCTTTGATAAAACATGTTCATGATTATCACAGCACCAAATATTTATATAGTGTCTTTTTTAATTCCTTGGAGAGCTGAGACAGGGAACAAAATAAGTTGGAAAGCAGGCAGCAATATACACTTGGCAATAGTGCTCACACTATTAGAATAAGATTTTTTTTAACCTGGTCTCATTTATTTTGTGTTTAAATCATGAAGAAATTAATTTGGAAAAGAACAGGATAGTAGCAGCTTATCTTTAATATAGGACAAATCAGAATACAATGTTGTTTATTTCTCTATACTCTCAGTATTTTATAAGTCATCTCCATGAATCTAATAAAAAAAAAACTACAAAAACTCCCTTTCACTTTTGAAACCTCAGCAATTCATTGCACTTAGAGTCCTTGTAGAAATTTCTTCTCAATCTTTAAGTTTTTTTAAATACTTTGGACTGCTCTTTTCTTCTCTTTATTTTTCTATGTGTGATTATGTACTAATTCAGGTCTGTTCTATTTTGAAGGGGAAAGGGTGGGACAACATGGCATAATGTTCCAGCTCTTTGCTACTAGACAGGATCCAAAGTAAATATTGAAATTCAAAAAGTTGCAGTATTTCATACAAGAGTACTGTATACTTGTGGAATGGACTTGGGGAATGGACATTCTAATCTCAGTTCTGGAATATATAGTAACAGAAAGGAACATGGAATCATGCCTAATTTTCCTGTAAAATTTGGAGGAAGGAAAAGAACTACTGTCCTTTCAGAGTCAGATAAATGTTACAGTGCATAGAGCCCTAGACCTGGAATCAGGAAGACCTGAATTCAAATTCTGCCTCTAACCCTTACTAGCTGTGTGATCTTGGGTAAGTCACCCTCTAAGACTTAATTTCTTCATCAATATAATAAGACTAATAATAGCACCTATCACACTAATTCTGAGAATCAAATGAGATTTAAAATGGTCTGAAAACTTTATAGAACTATATAAATGTTACCTTTGATATTATTAAGAACAACATAGGATAATATTGTATCCAGAGGTTAGAGACAGGAGAACTGGTAATTTTATCTTCTCATTATGAGGGTAAATAGACATTCAAATCTTTGGCATGTAGTTGGACAGTACCTCTAAGGCAGAAAACTCCCTAAGTACAGTAATACTGAAACACTAAGGAGCTTCAGTTGGCCTCAGATAGTTGAACACCTATGTCTCTTTGCTTTACCTTGTTCTCTTCTTCCTGGTCTACTTCTTCCACTCCCTCTGCGTGTTGGGATATTTGGTATGTCCAAGAAGTGGAACAGAAAAGAAAATAAGGATCATAGCAGAAAATAACATAGATGGCCTTGATAACAATTTTAAAGTTTTGTTCAGTTTGAAATATAGATATTTCTTTCGTAAAGCAACTCCGCAGGTTGCTGAGTTATTCTGTACTCAAGCTTGCTCATAAGTCCAGTTGAACAAAGGAAATCCCGAAGGGGTAAGAAAGATTATTTCCCCCCAGTAATTGGTTATTAATGTCTTTCTGGATTCAGAGTATGACTTGAACTCATTGTCTTCTGATTTTTCCCAATGACATGACTAGCTATCTGTCATAGAAGCATATAAGTGATATAGTAGAGTATTGGTCTTCAAGAAAAAAATGACCTGAGCTCATATTTCACCAAAGATATTTAATGACTTTGTGGCTCTTGGTAAATTATTTTTCCTTCCTTCCTTTTTTCATTCCTTCCTTCCTTTTCTTCTTCCTTATTCAGTTTCCTATTCTGTAAAATGGAAATGATAACAACACAAACCTCTCATCATTGTTATAAGGATCAAATAAGGTTTCTATCTTTATCTATTTTTGCCTCTATATCCATATACATGTATATATGCATGAATGTGTATGCATATATATGTCATCTATATACACATGTATAAATGCATACATATCTGCATATGTGTATATGCAGATATGTGTATATACATGCATATAAACACATGCACATGTATGCATATAGATATGGATATATATAGCTTTTAAAACCTAAAATCTTGAATTGTTAGCTAATATCATTAGATAAAACTTTAATTAACCATTTTTATGTTGCAGGCACTGTCTTATTCTTCTTATTTATAAATGATAATAGATTTAGAAGAAAATATCTAGTATGTTTTATGGAAGCCCTATGGCAGCAGAGAACTATGAGAAAACCTGGACAAAGACCATGTACCAGCCATAAATATTAAATCTAGTAGATTTTTGTGAATATCAGATGACATATTTAAGACAGATAATAACTATCATATAGGACTTTGAAGTTGGCAAAATACTATACGTTTTTTCTCATTTGAGCCTCACAACAACCTTGCAAGTGAAAATATGGTTATTGCTATTTTACCTATGAGGAAACTATGGTTCAAAAAGGTTGAGTGACTTGCCCCTGGTTGCAGAACTAGTAAATGTCATAGGCAGGATATAAACCCTGGCTTCTCAAAAATGCAAAACAAACAAACAAACAACAAAAAGAAAAACAACCCACCAAAAAAAAAAAAAACTCCCCAAATTACAAAAGTATTAACCTTAATTAAAAGTCTACATTGAAAGTAACACTTTTTTTCTGAAGATATATAACAAGATATAAGAAATATTTGACAAAATTTCTCAAATTGTGGAAGGTCTAATGCTCAAGAGGAAGAAGATTAGTTAACTAGTGCAACTTCTTCGCTGTCACCATTTCAACATTCCAAGCCATGTTTTCCTCTCTTCTCAGTTTTATGCTGGGATGACTATATGAGATGTAGGCTAATGTCAGAATCTTAAGGGGAGTCATAGCAATCCAATGGCTCATATCTTCAGTGAGAGCAAACATTTTCTCCAGACAATTCTTATTCTTTAAAATGTAATGTAATCTTCATATTATTTCATATAGATTGCACTTTTCTGTATAAACGTAGGTTAAGATATGGGAAAATGGGTTCATTATTGATCTGTTGGAAGAGGTGTGAACTAGTCCAACCATCCTGATAAAAAACTTGGAACTATGCCCCAAAGGCTATTAAACTCTGAATACCCCTTGACCTAGCAATGCCATTACTAGATCTTTATCCCAGAAAGATAAAAGAAAATAGAACAGGACTTATATGTAAATATACATACATACATACATACATACATACATATGTACACACACACACACATATATATATATATATATACATTTATAATAGCTCTTTTTGTTATGACAAAGAATTGGTAACTGAGAGAATGCCCATCAGTTGAGGAATGGCTGGACACTTTATGGTATCTGAATGTGATAAAATACTATTGGGTTACAAGAAATTATATAAAAATTGGTTTCAGAAAAAAAACTGCAGAGACTTATGTGAAGTGAATCAAATTGAAATTGGGGGAACATGGAAAATTTTGCCTGTTAGATCTATGAATAAAGAGAGAATTTATGACCAAACAAGAGAGGAAGAACATTATGGGATATAAAATGGATAATTTTGATTACATTAAATTTAAAAGTTGTACAAACAATAAATGTAGACATGATTAGAAGGAAGACAGAAAATTGGGAAAATAATTTTACAGTAGATTTGTGTGATAAAGGCCTTATTTCTCAGATATATAGAGTACTGAATTAAATTTATAAGAATATGACTCATTCACCAGCTGATAAATGGTCAAAGCATATGAACAGGCAGTTTTCAGAAAGAGAAATCAAAGGTATCTCTAGACATATAAAAATGTTTCAAAATCACCATTAATTAGTAAAATGCAAATTAAAACAAATTTCAGTTATCACTTCACAGTTATCACATTGGCTAATAATGACTTAAAAGGAAAATGACAACTGTTGGAGGGGATATGGAAAAATAGGGGCATGAACTTTTGGAGGAGCTGTGAATTGATTCAACCATTCTAGAGAGCAACTTGAAACTATGCCCAAAGGGCTACAAAACTGTGTATCCCCTTTGACATGACAATACCACTACTAGGTCTATATCTCAAAGAGATTAAAAAAAAGGAAAATGACCTATGTATACAAAAATATCTATAGCAGCTCTTTTTGTAGTGGTAAAAAATAGCAGACTGAGAGGATGCCTATCAATTGGAGAATAGCAGAACAAGTTGTGGTAAATGATTGTGATGGAATACTAATGTACAGTGGTGAGCAGGATCCTTTTTGAAAAACCTATGAAGACTTGCATGAACTGATGTGAAGTGAATTGAGCAAAAACAGGAGAATATTGTATATGATAACAGCAATATTGTAGGATGATAAATTGTAAATGACTTAGATATTCTTAATAATCCAATGATTCAAGACAATTCTGAAGGACTTATCCTGAAAAATGCTATCCACCTCCAGTGAAAGAACTGATTGAATTTGCGAATAAAAGCACATTTTAAAAAAATTCTTTTACTTTTCTTGTTTTGATAAGTGGTATTTTTTTTTGGCAACATGGCTAATGTTTTGCATGACTCAACATGTACAATCTATATCAAATTGCTTGCCTTTTAAAAGAGTGGAGATGGAAGAAAGGGAGAGAATTTGGAACTCAGAATTTTAAAAAAATGAATATTAACAATTTTACATTCAACTGAGAAAAATTCAAATAAAAAAAAGAACTGATATAAAGTTAACTGAGCAGAACCAGGAAATCAATTTATACAGTAACAGCAATATTGTGAAGACAACTACATATGAAAGACTTAGAAACTCTGAGCAAAACAATGACCCAGCAGAATTCCAAAAGACTCATGAAAAAAAAAATACTATCCAACTCCAGATAGAGCACTGATGGACTCAGAGTATGGATTTAAGGATTTTTTCTTTTAAATTATTAAAAACATGATTAATGCAGAATTTGTTTTTCATGACTTCATATTTGTAATAATTTTTGTATTTCTTGCCTTTTCAGTAAGTGAGAAAGGGAATAGGGGTGGGAGAGAGTCTAGAATTTTAAATAAAAATAATGTTGAATTCAAAAGTAAATATGTTACAGAATTAAGGCAAAACTTAAGAGTCAAATGTTTCTTCATATCACGTATTTTCCAAGAAAATTCAAATCACAGACTACAAATGTTGGAGGAAGGTAAGTATCACATTATTCAGTTTAAAGGCACCAACATTTACATTCTTATCACCTTACATATACAATGAGATTGGGTCATAGTGAGTTAATTATGGACAAAAATAGAAGATGGAGAAAATAATTAGTTTCTTGAGCCCAGTAAAGTGAAGCATTCAGTTATCATTTGTTTGTTTGTTTGTTTGTTTTTCTTAGTAGAAAGCACTCTGGACCTTCAGGTAGAAAGATCTGAATTAAAACCTTTGCTCAGTTGCCTGTTATTACTGGGATTATTATCAAGGCATTTCACTCTTCTAAGTCACATGTAAAATAGGGATAAGAGGGCAGCTTGGTGGTGCAGTGGATAGAGCTCCAGCCCTGAAGTCAGAAGGACCTGAGTTCAAATCCGGCCTCAAACCAAACACTTGACACTTACTAGCTGTGTGACCCTGGGTAAGTCATTTAACCCCAGTTACCTTAAAAAAGAAAAATAAATAAATAAAATAGGGATAAGAAGGGTGGCAGAAATGGAAGATAGTAGTTATATCAAACTGTTTTTATGAGGATCGGAAATGATGTAAAGTCCACAAAGAATTTTGCAGATATGATCTCATTTGATGTTGAAATGTCAGCTTGAGTTGTCATTCTACTACATTTCTTTAAACACTGATGTGCTAAAAGTTCAGAACATAGAAATCATGGAACTGGAGGTCATAGAATCATAGACCTTGAGGTAGATGGGACCTTAGAGATCATTTCCAGGGGTGAGAAACCTGAGGCCTTAAAGCCACATGTAGCCCTCTAGGTCCTGAAGTGTGGCCCTTTGACTGAATCCAAACTTCACAGAACAAATTTTGGATTCAGTCGAAGGGCTACACTTGAGGACCTAGAGGACCACATGTGGCCTGGAGGCATCAGGTTCTCCACTTCTGATTAGACCAATCCCCTTATTTTATACATATGAAAATTGAGAACTAGAAAGGTTAAGTTACTTGCTAACCATCACATAGGTAGAAGCGGCAGAGTCAGTATAATAGCCTATATTTAAACAAAAAGAGACAGATATATACATATACATACATATACATCTCTTTATATACAACAACAAAATGTCCAAATGTTTTCTGTTTGCAATTAAGAATTTAGAGTTAGAGGATTGATTTTGAATTTTGGCTTTGTCATTTATTACCAGTCTGATCTTAGGCAAATCACTTAACCTCTATTGATCTCAGTTTTCTCATCTGTAAAATGATAATATTAGATGAGATGACTTCCAAAGTATCTTCTAGCACTACACCTATATCTCTATCATCTGATGAGGGGGGAAAAAAGTATGGGATAATGTTTTTGAGGTAAACAAGAAAATATTATGTCACACACCTTTGAGATCTTGGCATTTTTTTAAAATTCTCAAGTTAATAATTTTATGTTTAATTTTAAGAAAAATAAAAAAAAACCTTACAGGAGGTCATATTACCACCACCACCACCACTTCTACCTATCACCACCAATTCCTCAGAAGCTTATTGTCAACTAAGGTGATTCACTAAATAAAACTTTGATGTATTGACACTGATCCCTTGTACATGGATTACAAACCTCTTCAGGCCATAGTAATACAGGTAAATTAATTATTAATCCACTCCACTGAATTCTACCCTAGCAGTTTCAAATAGGTTTAGCTTTTAGGAAAATTAACTCAAAGGGAATATGGAGTTTTAATTTGCTCCAAAGGGTATTAATCATGTACAATATTTATATGCTAAGATCCATTAAGCTTCAATGTCTGATTTTTATTGGGGGAGAAGGATAGAATATAATCAAATACAAAATGCAGATATTTACTTCTTTTGGTGCTCTTGGTTTCTGCTCCCTACTGCTAGAGAAAGAAATTATTTCTCCATAATACTCACCAAGGTAGGTCAGGACACACTTTGGTACTATTCTTCTTCATAACCGACCATTATTTCAAGGTAGTGGAATAATCTATTTCCATCTCTGCCACTTAATATAGAATCCAAGGGTCATGGATTCATATGTATAAGAGAAAAGAAAATGAATAGATGTTGGAGGCCATCAAAACCTACCTCCTTAATTGCAATTTTTAAAATATGAGGTACATAGAGGTTAAGTGACTTACCTAGGGTCACATAGCAAGTCTCTGAGACAAGATTTCAATCCAGGTCCAAGTCCTTACTCTTATTCAATATGCTATGATCCCTGTGAGATATAATATACTCCTTTATCCAATGAGGATTGCATAAAGCACCATAAGGAATTTAATGAGGATTTCATAAAATACCTTAAAGTGTTTTACATGAAACTACTGAAAAATGCAATTCTGTTTTTGAAATACCTTTATCAGTAAACTGTACTTCCTTTTAAAAGATGGACCTTCCCAATTATAAAAATGGGGAAAGCCAACTGAGGACTTTTTTTTTGTCACTGTTGTTATTCTGAATCTGTGATTTTATTTGAGTTGAGAACTCCTAGTGTGGATATTCCTTCTATCAGTCCAAATTATGATTGAAAGATTAATAAATTAATCAACATGCACTTGTAACCATGTTAAGTATTAAGGATACAAGAAAAGGCAAAAATACAAATTATTTTTGAGATAATCTTGGCCAATCTCTTCATTAGGCAACTAAGGATACTGAAGACTGAGAGATTAAGTGATTTGCCTAAGGGCACACTCTAATAATAGAGTTCTGGAAAATTATTTAAGGTACTTATAGGTTAGATACTTTTTCTATGATTACCAGGTAGGGGGGAAAGGAATTTGCGTAAGTGTCAGACACTTAACTAAGCACTCTACAAGGGTTAGCTTTGTTAATCCTTCTGATAACTCTTTGTGATTAGGGCTATGATTATTCCTATGTTATAATTGAGGAAACTGAGACCAACACAGGTTAAGTGACTTGCCCAAGGTCACAAAACTAGTATCTGAAACTGGATTTGAACTCAGCCTTCTTGCCTATAGACATATTGTTCTATCAACTATAATGAATAGCTGTCTCATATCCAGTATGCTGCTGTGGTAGGATTCAAAACCAGATTTTGCTGACTATATGTCACACACACACACACACACACACACACACACACACACACACACACTTCATTTCATATTGGCTGGAAAGATGAAAACCTAGCCTAAGAGCAAAAAAGAGTTGTACCACATCTACAACTTTACTTTCACAGAAAGCTTAGAATGGCAATATTATTTCATTTTAAATGTCACCTACAAGCTGATTTGTATTTATTTTTAAAAGTCTTGAATTATGCATACAGCATTCACACATTATTATGATATAAATGCTGTTGGAAGAAAGAATGAGCAAAACCTGCTATTTAAGATCAAGTTCTTATTGTTATAGCAGAAAGAACATCCAGTGTAAGTTGTCCTTTTATACTGAAAATTAGATTTATCTTCCATACAAATAAGCAACTATTTGGTTCTTTGAAATAGATAGAACCTAATCCACCAATCTGGAAGAAGCTATCAATACTTTTGTTGTTGCTGTTATCTCTGTGGAGTTTCAATCCCATATCTCCATTTGAATGTCTTGCCATCAAAAACTTATCATATGTAAGATTGAACTTACTATCACCTTGGAAAATCAGATCACTTTAACTCAACTTCCCTGGTATAGTAAAAAAGATCACTGGATTTAGAAAGAAAAGAATTGTTTTGTAATGTTGGTTCAGGCTTTTGAAAGCTCTATTCTCTCCACTCTGACCCTCCATCTCTTAACTTGTTAAACCTGGTTAACTATATTTGCTCTAGCTACTTCACAGAGTTTCTGTGAAGAAAATGGTTTTATCCTTTAAAGCACTATATAAATGTGAATTGTGTTAATTTGTCAATAGCACTATTGTTCTCCGGAACACTCAGATGTACATAGACCCGTTTATGCATGTACACAAACATACTCATGCGTATTATCATATATGTGTATATATACATATGTGTACACATATACATGTATACAATTGAAAATCATATTCCCATATATTTTCACACACACACGTGTATACACATAAAAATTTCCTTAAAAATACTTTTATCATGTCATTTCCTTATAAAAGAACTATACAGCAATAGCAAAAAAAAAAAGTTTATGTCTCCTCTTTCAGCTTTAAATCTTTCTTTTCCTTTCTAATTTCCATCCCCCTACCCCTGCCTTAATTTGGTCACACTCTACTTTGCCAAACTTGCCTATTGACTATTTTTTTTTCTTTTTCAATTGGAATGACAACTCATTTGATTGCAGGGAATATTTTATGTTATTTTTTTTCAGTCCCAGAACCTAGCATATTACTTGATACTTTAATAAATGTTTATTTAATGAGAGATTGATCCTAAAGCACACACATATGTGTGTGCACACACACACACACACACACACTCACAGAAGGGATTCTTAACCCAGGGGTCTATATACTTTAATAAATATAATTAAATTATATTTGTATATAATTATATTAAATATTTTATATACCATATTAAATTAAAATATGTATTATATATTTATTATAATAAATATTTTATACCATTATTATATTAAATACATAATATAATATATAACTTTCTTATACATGTGTGTACATATGCATATTCATGCATGTATATATGTGTATATGCATATATATGTATGTATATATGTGTATCTCTCTCTCTATATATATATATATACACACACATATACATGTAAAAGATTGCATTTCTTGGTAATCTTATGTAATTTAGTGTATGTGTTTAAAAAACTTATTTTGAGAAGGGGTCCATAGACTTTTCCAGGCTTCCAAGGGAATCCATAACACAGAAAAGGTGAAGAAATTTCATCTTATATTTTTAGCTGCCTTTTTTTCCTCACAGACTCAAGACTAATCTATATTCATTATTTATATCTTTAAACTATTGATCATATTATTCCTTTTGGCTGAAATGCCCCCTCTTTTCTTGTCTACTGAATGAAAAATTAGCCATCTTTTAAGTCTCAGTCTAAATCCAAACTCTTCCATGAAATGTTCCCTCAGAAATATTATTCTCATTGAGTTTTCTGTTTTGAATTTGAACTTTACAGATTATCCCACATTTTTTCTCATTTAACTACCTACCT
Source organism: Vombatus ursinus (assembly GCF_900497805.2). Lineage (NCBI taxonomy): Eukaryota > Metazoa > Chordata > Mammalia > Diprotodontia > Vombatidae > Vombatus > Vombatus ursinus. Next base: position 16,957,392 of record NW_020954594.1, on the reverse strand, counting down.
TGCTATAACTATACCTACCTACCAAACATATCAGACATGTTTGACATCTCAGCTGGAATAGAATCAGCATCAGGTTGGGAAGAAACCTAATGGCATTCAAAACCTCTTCTTCAGGTGGAACTTCATTTAGGGAGGGACTAACTCCAACCTGAGGTAAATGATCCATAGCTTCAGCATTGAATCATGATGGTCTGTTGAGAACACTATGGAAGTGTTCAGGACATCTTTCTAAGGTCGTGTCCTTATCACTAATCAATATAGCTCCATCAACATTGAGTGGTTGAGATGCACCATAGGTCTTTTGCCCACAAAGAGCTTTGAGGGCATCATAAAAGTGTGTTGGATTGTTACTATCAGCATAAAATTTAATTTGATATGCCTTTTTACTGAGCCAAGAATCCTGCATCTCTCCAAAACTTACTTGTACTTTACTTTTAAAGGAATTAAATGCTGTTTCCTTAGAGACGGATGAACTATACTGCTGGCAAACCCTCATTCAAACTCTACTACAGAGAGCACAACTCTGATGGGCTGGCCATGTTGTTCAAATGTAAAATGTATGCTTGTCAAAAACACTATTTTATGGAGAATTCACAAAAGCAAGTACTCATGTAGTGGTCACTTGGAATTGATTGTGCAACATGGGAGACACTGACACTGACACTGACCGCCCAGCATGGCATGACCTCATCAGAGAAGGTGCTGTGCTCTACGTTCAAAGCGGGATTAAAGTAGCTCAAAAGAAGTGCAAGATGTGCAGATTTAGACAATTCACCTAGATGTTCACATGGACTGTTTGTACCCAACCTGTGGTAGAGCAGTCAGAGCTCGTATTGGTCTGATCAGCCATAGTTGGACACACTGTAGTTTGACTCTAATATAGTAATGTCATTTTGATCCTCTTTGAGAATGAAGGACAAGAACCATGTGTGACGTACTACATTATGGTAAACATTACCCCCTTCATACAAACAGAATTAAAAATCCTTTCATAATACCTATATATAAAATACTTTTACAAAATATTAACAACATACTCTTTCCCCCTTTAGTCTTATTCTTTAAATTGTGGTTGGTGAGATTTTCTCTTTTTAACACTGACCTTGACATCTGATCCTCCTTGCCTCACCAATTTATTTCCTCTCCAAACCTTGCAGACACACTAAGAATAGCTGACATTTTCACTGGGTGTGGTCATGTGACATTTTCTTGATTTTTTTTTTTTTTGTTCTTGAGATTGCAGATCCCAAATGCAAAGAAACTGAAAATTTAGGACTTCTGATTTTGATCATATAACTTTCCACGAACCTGTGTGACTATAGACCAATAAACAAACCTCTTTAGACTTTAAAAAAAATTAATAATTGAGGTTTTGGTATTAAGTAAATATGATCAGCCATAAATGAAAACAAAACTGAAACCAATTTAAGTTTCACTCCTCTCTAAAACATAAATAATATTCTCAGAGAAACAGTTGTTCCGAGTATTATTTAGGTTATTTTAAAACATTTTAAAATGTCATAATTAGCAACAAAACAAAACTACAAAACTCTGTTTTGACTAAAGGTGTTCACTTAGCATTGGCCTTCATTAATTCAAATAAATGTGAACATTCAAGAGAAGAAAAGAAAAGCTCCTTGAAGACAGGAACCGTTATATTTTTCTTTGTATTAGTCTTTCGCACAGTGCCCCACATATCATCATCCTCATGACCATTATCATCATCATTATCATCTTCATCACAATTATTAAATAAAAGCCTAATATTTATATAAGGTTTGCAAAGCACTTTGAAAATATTAGCTCATGTGTTTCTAACAACAACCCTGGTGGGTAGACATTGTTATTATCCCCATTTTACCAATGAGGAAATTGAATCTGGGAAAGTTTAGAAAACTTTAACACATGGTTTTCTGAAGTCCAGAGCTTTCTCCACTGTGCTACATAATGTGTTTACTGGATGCATATATTTAAATATGCCTCATTAAGTCAGATAAATATAAATGAGTTCACCAACAATCTACATAATTAAATGAACTTTCCTAACTAAAACCTACTTTCAAAATTATAAAGGAGAATTACAGTGGGATTGTTTTCTAACTACAGTAAAGTTACAACTCAAATATTGATCATATTTTTCTTTGTCTTCCTTTATAGACTCCTGCAGATCTAATTTATTTGGCTATCTGAAACATATTAGATATTTAGTCTCATTATTGGGGATTCAACTAATTGAAATAACCACACTGATAAACTTTTAATATAAAACATTTAAAAAATAAAAGAAAACAAAAGTAAATTTAAAAAAATGTGTTCTGCCTAAAAACTACAAATTTCACAATGTTTCTACTGCTTGTAATTCATAAGTTTGCCCTTTTGTAAATCAAAGAGCATAGTTCTGAGCACATAGATGCTGCTCAGGAGAGACTGTGGCTAATGAACTGAACTAAGGAAAAGTGTCACTCTCTCTAAATACCTAAAGCATAACTTTAAACTTAGTTATGCACATACTTAGCTCTGTGCCTCTGGGTAAGTCCTAACCTCTCTGTTTCCTTATCTGTAAAAATGGGATAATAATAATAACAAAAACAAGAAGAAGAACAACAACAATAATAACAATAATATACACATACATACTTCTGAGATTTTTTGTGAGAATAAATGAAATAATATGTATGAAGTGCTTCATAATTATTAAAGAACCATATCATCATATTCATTCATTGGTTTGTTTTATCTGTGTGTTTGCTTATTTATTACTACTCACTGGTTGGCTGCCAAGAAAAGAAGGCTACTCAAACATGACCTGAATCATATGTTTAAATAATAATTTTATATGATCAAATATCTTTCAAGTTGGATTAATTAGATTTTGACTTGAGTGAATATACACATTGTGTTTAAAAAAAGACACTGAAATGTTAATTCTCTTTGGATGTTGGTAAATAATAAATTTTTAAAATGATATGCCTAGCTTTGGATGACCAGAAAAAAAGTTCTTTATTGAAATCTACACCTAAAAAAGTGGTTTTATGTACAATGTGTTTATTTTAATGGTTAAAAAATTCTTCAACTACTGATACTCATCTTTTCATAGATATTTTTATCCCAATGTTTGGTAGGTTGATGAAAATGAATTGATATTTTTTAATTAAAGTTTTGAGCACCAGAGGTTTGTCTATTTTTTTTTAATTGTCCTTTCTATTTAAAGAGGTTGAACTTTACATGGAAGGTGAATCACATTCTGATATCACCCTGAACGTAAACATTTCTCTCTGCCTAAATGGAACAATTGCTTAAGACAATTAATTTTTATGTAACTCTCCCTGTAGTTCTATAGCCCAGTAAAACTGACATTATCATAAATTTAAGTGTCAATATGTATGAATTGTAGGTATCATTTGACCTTCTAACTCACATAATGGAGAAATCAATGTATAATAACCTAATAGTTATTGTACAAATTTATTGATACATTTCAGTTGTCTAAACAAAATACAGATTTCTCTGCACTGTCAGAACATAGCTCACATATCCCTATTTGCCTTTTTTCTCATTTAAAACATGGGTTCCTATGTATGTATTTGCATTTTCTAGGACTATCTATTACATATGTACATTTTAGCATAATTACTATCAATTGGAACATTAGGAATCATAACCAAATGATATATACCCCATGACATACATTATTGTCAGCAAAGATGTGAGACAATTAGGAAAAAGCATTAACTCAGACTATTAATGAATAATAAAGAGTAAATTAATAAATAATATATTAATAAAGATTTTGTTGTCAGTATAGTTTATGAGAAGGCAGAATAGTGTACTAGAACTAGTACTGGTTTGAGATACATAAAACCTGGAATCTGATCCCATTTCTGATGTTTGCTACCTGTGTGACCCTGCGTCACTCAACCTCTCTGAGATTCAGACAATCTCTAATGCTATTAATTAGATGCTAATAGCTACAATCTGCAATAATGAGAGGAATACATACACAGCTAAAATAACTATGCTTGACTCTTGGCATCTGCTTAATAAAGTTTTTGTTGAAGCCCTTTCTATTAACCTTTTACCTCAGGGATTGTACATTCATCCCTTACTCACTAAACATTTAAATTTCTAACCAGTAGTATGAGTCATTTGTTTAAGAAACGTCTGAACCTTATTGACCTATCATTGACAATTACATCATAAATCAGTCTAGGTAATTAGCACTTTTCCAGTAGCTCAGTATATTTTCTACATTTATACCTATTGAAAATGAAACTTTGAGTAAAGCAAAAGTAGTTTAAGAAAATTTTTGGATCTTGTGAGAAAAAAGTGTATGTACTCACATAAGTAGATATACATTTCCTTTGTATCAGTGTATATTAATCTTTGAGATGAATAACAGATTATCATAAGAAGCTAAATTCTATTTCCTATATCTACAAATTGATTTCAATTAAATATTCTGGGTCAAGCAGAAAGATTCAGATAACTCTTCCATCCTGATACCCATTCTTTGATATTATTTAAACTTGTCTTATCTAAACTGTAGTTTTTAGAATTGGTTATAATATCATGAATCTCATGAATCAGGGATGAATATAGTGGGACCAACATTTCTTTTGTGTTAGACACTATGACCTTGTAAATTCAGCCTAAAATTGTTTTAACTTTTCTTTTCTAAATTGTCTTCCACATAGAATTAGGGACTTGGATTGCACCTGAAATCTACCTTTTTTTTTTAACTTGAAATCGGATGTTTTTTACACGAACAATTATCTAGTCATGCTTCCCATCCTTAGCTTGTACAATTGGTAATTTTGGTAATTATCATATTTTTTGGTAATCACATATATAGGAAGAAAATCTGTTAATTTTGAGATATCAAAAATTTTCCACAAAGTTTTCCACAAGATTCTTGAAATTTAGATTTAGTGGTCTGGAAAATGCTCTAATTTACTTGTAATTAATGATTCATTTGCTGTTGATAACATTGGAACATCTGACTGGATGCCTAGTTCTTTAAACTATAACCTCACTAGAAATCAGAGGTTCTCAAACAAAATAAACTCCCTACGTATCTTAAACTTTTCTATGAATATTCTCACTTTCATGCTCTTCTCACTTTCATGCTCTTCTCACAATTTCTCTAGTTTGTACACACACACACACACACACACACACACATGCTCACAGGCATATGTGTTCTAATTGCCTCACACATATGCATGATTTCTTACATCTTGGAACAGACCCAGGTAAGGATAAGAAGTTGTACATGGGAGCAGTTACATATAGCCAGCCACATGAAAAAGATAGATGGCTATCATTTCTCTCTTTCATCACTTGTACCAATTTACCTCACTCCCAAAAGAATAATTGACCTTCCTTCTCTCATACTTTTCACCAAATACTTGGTCTTCATGGGACAGTTTTTCACTTAACTATCTCTAAGAATTCCAATAATTTTGTAATCTGCTTGAAATGTTACTCTGATTACTTGTTTCAGTAATATTTAATACTGAAGCAATTAAAACATATTGTGTTTTGAAGAAAAATTAATTAAATAGCAAATAAAACTATTCACATGTTGTATGTATAACAAGTCCTTGTGTTACTTCTACTTATATCTTATAATTATTATGGAGAAATCCCATGATAAATATCCTTACAAAGCTGAAAGGTTACTAGGTTCTTTACTACAGAAATGAGGACTTCAAGACTGAATGGAATTCATAATAATAGTACCGACCTTATAGTCACACTGGGAAAAAAAAAAAAAAAACATGGAATCACACCCAGAAAACACACAGAGAGATACAAATAGGAAAAAAAATAAACTTTGTATAAAATCATGCCTTTAAGTTAAAAAAAAAGCTACAAAAATCTGCTTTTCATAAAATTAATACCAAGACACCATTACATAAAATGCTAGCCCTGCCCACCATTTCTCAGAGTTGGAACATGTGAAGAATAACATTTTTTTAATACTTTAATGTAATCTGAGAAAATGGAGTGAGATTTTCAAATAAAATTTCACCCTACAAGACTGCTAAGGCTCTTTGTGGAAAGTATAGGTAACTGAACAAGTTTTAAGTCAGGGGTGTGGAAAGAGTGGACTGTGGGGCAGTAGGGTAGAGTGAAGGAGTTGAATAATTCAAACAAAAAATTATGATGACTTCATGTGTGCTGATGGGGACATTCATGGTGAGGGGAGTATGTTAAAGTACTTCAGAAGTTAAAGTAATTCAAATGTGGTGAAGTGATCATTGGGACCAAGGCCCTATTCCAAACTGTTCATAGGCAATAGATATAATTGTTAATAGTTTACTTGTTGTCTCTGATGTGGCTAATTTAATTTAAAATATGTTATGCAATGAGATCTCTCTGTCTCTGTCTTTCTCTCTTTCTAATACACAAACACACATACACACATATGTGTGTAGTATATATGTATATATAACTGTATGTGTAATACCTGTAAATGTGTATACATACATTATACATATACATATACACATATATATATATATATATATGTCAATCAGAGGTGTTTTTTTTAAACAAAGTATAGGTCAGGCTTAAACTGACAAGAAATACTTTATATCATCTGAAAGTTTCAGGAATTGTCTCTCCATACTACATCTTCCAAGTTTCTTTTTTAAAAATTCCCAGGTAAATGTGATGTTTAATGCTCTTCAGAATGAACAATTTGACCTCTTCCTCTCGAGAACTCTATGCCTATGTTTTTTGACAAGGAAATACAGATTTGCTACTTAGCTCTCATGCGTGATCGTTTTGGCTATAACTATTAGAAAACCAAAACAAACAAACAAAAAAAAAACTCTATTATCTAAAGCTAGGCTCCTCCCCAAAGTAATTAAGTAAGTTATGAAGGATAGGAGAAAGTTGAGTTATGAAGGAATTTAAACAGCAGGGTATTTCTGCATGAATTGAACTGTAAAGGGCTTCTGTTTCTGTAACAGTTGGCAGATTCTAAGATAGCTGGCAAAGAAACCCTAAAGCAATCGATGAGATTTCTGATGAAGGAAAAAATGAATATTGTGTTTTTCCAGAAACCTTCTTTCACTGACTGGGAGAAAGAGGATCATTTGATAACAGTAGTCCACTGTACTTAAAAAAAATTAAGTAAAACAGTTATGTTGTTCTTTTGTTTCACATCTTTCAAAAGACATAGTTCTTGCCCCCCAAAACTACTAAGTTCATATTTAATGAAATGAGTAGCTGGATTTAATATCATTCCATATACTTCTTCACAATGATTGCACATATTAGGGACTTGTAAATACCATAAAAATATAAATGGGAATACAGAGTAACATGGCACAGTGGAACCAGCGTTGGCTTTAGAGTGAGAGGATCTGGCTTCAAATCCCACCTCAAATACTACTTATACAACTTTAGCTAACTTACTTAACTTCTTTGGGCCTCAGCTACCTCTTTTATAAAATGAGAGTTTTGAACTATATGGTCTCTGAAGTTCCTTCTGACTATAAATCTATGATCCTGTGACTAAATTAATACTTCAATGAATCCACATGTTCATCAATCTGGATATCTCCCAAGGGAGATATAATAGGTATAATCTATCCATGCCTTCTAATTCTACTGGAGTTCTTTTCCATATTATCATACAGATCCTCCATAAAGTCTCAACCCACTTTCCTTGAGGTTTTCCTCTTGGTCTTTTAATATTTTATATATGTGCTAGAAATTTTATCTATAATTTCTTTGCTTTTGCTACCTGACCTGCTTCCTCCATTTTCATAATTCATTCCCTGGGTTATCTTTTATGTCACTTCATGTATGGAAGATACCATGAGGAAGATATTCTACAGTCTACTTATGTTCACGGCACCTGTCTTCACTGGTCTATGGGTCACCCAAAATTTGATTGCTTAGATATTTCATTATTTATAGCCACATAGCATTACTGTGAGAATAAAGTATTAAAAAAATTTACAGGTTAAAAAAAAGGGATTTCTGTTGAGATAGCAGCTTGAGCTAGATGAAAGTATAGCATAGTTCCACAACATTCATTCTATTCCTCTTATTTAATCCACATGCAGTACTTTTTCATAAAATATATCCTGATATATCTCAATTTAAATTCTGTCTAATTTTAAGCCATTATCTGGGAAATAGCCATTTTTCATATATGAAGCTTTTCCTAAATTATGTTTTTAATCATGGATTTCACTGGATAGAACATATAGTACTCTGGGTATTGAATCAGTCAGCACAATGCCATTCCCAAATGACAGCATTTGGGGGATCTCTCCTTCTGTAGGCAGTATCTCTTCTGTTTGGATTATGTGCTACATGACTGGTGAATACTTTTGGCAAGGAGATAGCTCTCTATTTTTTTTTCCTCTTTTGACAGTGATCATCTGAGGATCATTGATTAAAGTTATCTCTATTGTAGCCAATATTTAGGAATCTTGATCGTAACATATGTATGGGAGATACCTTGCTGCAGAAGAGGCTTTAAAGGCTGCATTTTGCTCTACCAAGTCTACATGATTAACTTACACTTAATAAATGCAAAGTGACATATATATCCAGATGAGCATTTGTCCCTTTCAAAGCAGTCACCTTCAGAAGCTATATATCTATATCTATATCTATATATCTATATCTATATCTATATCTATATCTATATCTATATCTATATCTATATCTATATCTATATCTATCTATATATATCTATTTACAATATGCTAGCATTTATAAAATATTTTGGGAACACCTCCTTTAGAACCACTTTCAAATCCTACAATACATTCACTTCAATATTGTAAATCATGGTGATTTTTAAAAATTTTACAGTTATGCTTGACATTTGACAATCATCAATATTCACTTGAAACCATATTTGATGAGTGAACTGGGTAAATATGATTTTTGGTAAAAAAAAAAATCAAGTCCCTTTGACCCAGCAATAGCACTTCTAGGACTATATCCCAAAGAGATCATACAAATGGGAAAAGGACCCACATATACAAAAATATTTATAGCAGTTCTTTTTGTGGTGGCAAAGAATTGGAAATTGAGGGAATGCCCATCAGTTGGGGAATGACTGAAAAAGTTGTGGCATATGAATGTAATGGAATACTATTGTGCTATAAGAATTAATGAACAGGCTTACTTCAGAAAAAACTGGAAAGACTTGTATGGTCTGATGTCGAGTGAAGTGAACAGAACCAGGAGAACATTGTACATAGTAAAAGTCACCTTGTGCAATGACTGATATTGATAGACTTAACCCTTCTCAGTCATACAAGGATCTAAGACATCTCCAAAGGCCTCATGATGGAAAATGCTATCCACATATGAAGAAAGAACTACAGAGTTTGAATGCAGATCAAAACATACTATTTGCTATTTTTTTTCCTTCTGTTGTGTTTGTTTTCTCTTTCTGGTGGTTGCTCCTATTGGTTCTAATTCTTCCTTACAACATCACTAATGTGAAAATATGTTTAATAGGAATGTATATGTATAGCTTATATCAGATTGTGTGCCATCTTGGGAAGGGTGGTGGGGAGGGAGGGGGAAAAATTTAAAACTCAAAAGCTTATGGAAGTGATTGTTGATAATTCAAAATAAATTAATAAAAAAATAATTATTTGTGACTAAAAAAATCAAGTGTGAATATAAAATAAATGAAACTTATGTGCTTATGGGGCTTGTTTGTTTTGGAGGCAATTAAAAGAGATAAGCTCTTTAAATTAAATGCTCAATTCCAATGAAGGTAGTGTTGATTACTACTATTTGAGCTTTAGTAATATCATTTCATGTATCCACAAATTAATCTTATAGCAACCTCAGAGCCATTGAACCAGAAGCAAGCAGGGAAAGGACTGAAAGAGCTAAATGGCACATACTTTACCATATAAGAGGGAAGCTATAGATTTTTCTGGATCATTCTCATTTGCATATAATTCTATCACATTCTGGTATGTGTTTTTCAAAACACTGCTAAAAATTAGAAAATAATAATAGCTGGTTTGGAAAGAAAGAGTACACAGCTTAACATTGGGTTGGGAAAGAGGAAAAAAAGTATAAAACTTGATGGAAAATAAAGTATAATCTGGGGGTCATATAGCATAGGGTCAAATAGTTATAGATAATATAAAACCTTTTGCAAAGGTTTGTACTTTATAATATAATAATTGTAATATATTATAATAATTGGTTTATTCATAATGATAACCCTGAATCATCAAGAAAAGGTTAAAATATACTCAGTATTTTTTGTTTAAGAAGGCAGGGAAATGTATAATGCCTTTTTCATAGATTTCTACCAGAATTTTTCCCCTTAAATTAGTAGTTAAAGTAGCAAGCTTTAGATACCTGGAAAATTTGTTTATGCGAAAAACACCTAATTCCACAAATGCTAGAAACTGATGATATATTTAATGCTACAATATAAGACTAGAAATTTGAAGTAGAAATGAGAAAAAATGTACTTATTTGTTGCATCCTCAACTGAAGGAGGTCTATTTTTTTTTTCTTAAAGATGGATTTAAAACAGAAACACCTACCCCAAATGATCACAAATGGCTTTACCTTGCCTAAAGTGAATGGGTTTGAGTATCCCATTGTGGTTGTGTGGTTTGTCCTTCATTTTCAAAGAGGATCATGACATCAGGGAGATAATGATATGACTTGCAATTGATTTTGATTTGAGTAAGGGAAGGCTGTGCAAAGTCACCAGCCTCACTTTCTCCACAAGAGTCATCTGGGTCTAGTGGCCAGATACCAATCAGGACAACTAGAGACAGCCCAGGATGCAATGGAAAACCTTAGCCCTTTTAAGCTAAGGTCTTTTCAGTTTCTCACTTTGAGTGAGGCAATGCTCATTCAGGAAATAGGCCTCTTTAAGAATTGAGTGTATCATAGCAGGGCAATGATCAGTGAAGCACACTGGAACACAGGTGACTTGAGTTTACAAGCACTTGTGCCATCTGTACAGAACAAGAGATAGCACCATTTGTAATAGTCATCTAGTAATTTAGTCATCTTGAAATTTAACATTTCAAAATTTACAAATTGCAATTTCATATTTTATCTCCTTAAATCTTCACAATAATCCTAAGAGGTAGGTATATGACAAATTGATTATCTTTATTTTACTGATAAGAAAACTGAGGCTTGGTAACTTCTTCAAGCACATAAGAGAGTACTTGCACTCAGTCTAGTGGTGATTCTGCTATACTCATTCTAAAACTTAAACTGTATTTCCAACATTTTACCCAGTTGTGTTGTGTTGTGTAATAAGAGAAAAAGAACAGCACAATTTTCAGATTCCTAGCAGAAGCAACAGTGTTAGGGGAGAGCAGGTGCAAACTTATGGAAAGTGGTTGTGATTAGGCATATGAAGTCCTCATTTGAATGAGTCTTATCCATAGTTACAATGGGAATTTCATTTAGCCTTGTCATTTATCCTAGAGCTACTCCCATTCACTGCTACCATTGGGCTGGGAAGAGAAAGTGACAGAGGAAAAAAAGGATCTCTCCATTAGTTCCTAAAATCGGCAGTGAGTATCTACACTGGAGAGATACTCAAGTGATTTAGCCTTCTTTATAGCTCAGGAAGTCTGACTCTGATAAAAAAATAAATTTTGGATACTCTAGAATCATATGAGCAGAAATACCAACTTATTTGGTGACTAGGCCAATCTATAGGAAATAGAACAACAAATTTCAGTCAGGAAAGGAGCTAATTTAAAATGACTGCTCTCCACCCCCATATTTTAAAACATAGGAAGCTTTTAGTGAGAGTCACAAGTTCTGAACACCCAGACTCCAAAAATTAATTAGAGAAAATGTTAGAAATGGAAGTCACAACCCAAACTCCCAAGGGAACAGAGAACTGTCTTTAGCTTTTGCTAGAAATACACGTAAAAGTGAATTAATTATGAATTATTAAAATTCAAATCATCTAAGAAATCAGCCTACCAGCAAAACTAAAAAGACAATAAGTAGTGTAATTCAAGTTAACTTAGTAAGTGGTGTTGAGAAATGGAATACTGGTGAGAACTTATGAATGTGTGAAATTGAACAAATTCTGCATTTTATTTTATTGTTCAAGGCATATCAGAGGAAACAAAAACTGAGAGTATATAGACCAATGGTTCACAAAGGATGTACTGTGTCTCTCAAGTTTTGCTAGGTCTTCCACAAAATTCCTCCATGCATCTGAAGGTTTCTATATTCCCTATCAACAACTGTCAGCCACAATTTGTTTCCTGCTTTTCAGGTTATAGTAATGGTTTTATCCCTAGAGACGCTAAACACCTTCTTCTTCCATTTAGAATCTGGGTGAAGTAAAGAGAAGAAGAGGAAATAGGGCAGAAGAAAAATTGGAGAGGCACAGGAATCCCAAAGCTTGGGTCATAGATGTAGAGACTAAGTGGCTTTCTAACAGCAAAAATTATATGAATGTCTTGCAGAAGAAAAAAAAATGAAAACTACAAAGAGAGCCATTTGTTTACATTACAAATTTTTGCAAAGACTCTTCTGTAGTAATTGTAACCTCAGGGTGAGAAGCCAGAACTTCAGTTCAAGTTTTGTGGTGGAAAAGATTCTAAACAAAGATTATACATATCATATGAGAGTAGCTAGAGGTATCTAGACTTCTGATTTCCTCAATATAGGGAACTGTCTGTCAGTGTAGAAATAATATTGTTGTTGTTCAATCATTCAATCATGTTCAACTCTTCATGAACCCATTTGGAGTTTTCATGACAAAGATAGAGTGGTTTGCCATTTCTTCCTCTAGCTCATTTTCCATATGAGGAAACTGAGACAAATAGGGTTAAATGACTTGCCTAGTCACACAGCTGTTAAGTATATGAGGCCAAATTCAAACTCAGGTCCTTTTGTCTCCAGGTCTGACTGTCTATGCATTGTGGCATCTAGCTGCCCTAATGTAGAAATTACTCCTCCATAATTTACCTTTCCTGGAGCTTTGCTTAGGTAACAGAGAAGTTAAGTGTCTTGCCCGTAGTAACATAGTTAACAACTGATAGCTTTAGGACTTTCCAAATTTTCTTGCCTCAATGCTGGCCATCCATCCAAAGTTAGTTGGATATAAACAGTAGTTTTATATCATACAATAACGAACCAAAAGCAATGACCTTCAATTAAAGAGCACTGACTGACATTGATTGTTTTGATTAAAAACTATTGCAAATATGGATGCTAAGCTGGCTGTATCTCAACTTCCCTTTTTGATAATCCTGTTAATTTTTTTGGTTCCCTTAAGCAGTATAAGAAAAACAGGAAATTGGGAATGCACTTCTATTTCTCATGTTACACTCACAGAGCTAACCAGCTGTTGAGCCAAATGTGTTTTAAGAGTGTGAAGCCAAGAATGTGGTTCATACACCCAATCCTATTTAGGAATGGCTTACAGCATTTAGGATTTTTTACACCCTGGTAATTTCATAAGAGTCTAACTACAGATTATCATTGCTGAGCTATGAAGTTAAAATACATGAAGCTCATTTTGTATGCACTGGAAATACTTGGATAGAATGATGTAAGCTTCTAAGTTAGGGGGTACCAATCACCTTCCCCTACTGGGGACCAAATAGATAGTGACATATGGCTAAAGTTTATGTCAGTCTCCAAGACTAAGAATATCTAGTAAGGATTCACTGTTCACACCGGCCAATCTCAAACTGATAATGACAACATAGAGAGGCAAGTATCCTAGTGTTTAGAAAAAGACACATTTGTAGGTCAACAGCATGTAATTACTTGCTCCAATGCTCATCAAGTTCAGAATCTCACCTAGACAGCCATTATTTTGGAAGACAAAGAAGGCCCTGAAAGGAAAGACAATGGGAGTTCTTTGCCTTGGCTCAAATGAGAGGAGAAAAAAGTCATTTAAGGAAAAGATCCAATTCTGTTAGTGTAATACAGCTATAGGAACTATTACAGGATAATCCAAAAGTAATGACATCAAACTATTTGCAGGAGCACTGCAATTCAAGTTTTTTCCCCTAAGAATCATGTCATGTGAAAACTAGTCATTGAAAATTTAAAAAAACAAAACCCCAAAATTAGATTAAATTTCTTTTCTTTTTTTTTCAATCAAAGCAGTGAGGTTTATTGTAACACCAGTATGGTGGGCAGATTCCTAGTAAATCTGCAACTTAATGGGGGTGAGAATGATACTTTTGTTTTTTTATTTTTTATTAATATATTTTGATTTATAAACAATCACTTCCACAAGCTTCTGAGTTTTAATTTTTTCTCCATCTCCCTTCCCCTCTCCCTCCCCAAGATGACTCACAATATGATATAGTCTATACATATACATTTCTATTAAACATATTTTGATATTAGTCATGTTGTAAGGAAGAATTAGAAGCAATAGTAGGAACCATCAGAAAGAGGAAACAAAACAAAACAGAAGAAAAAAAGAGCAAATCGTATGCCTTCAAACTCCATAGTTCTTTCTTTGGATGTGGATAGCATTTTCCATCATGAGATCTTTGGAGATGTCTTAGATCCTTGCATTGCTGAAAAGGGCTAAGTCTATCAATGTTAATCATCTCACAATGTGGCTGTTACTATGTACAAAGTTCTCCTGGTTCTGTTCACTTCATTCATTATCAGTCCATACAAATCTTTCTAGTTTTTCTGAAGTCTGCCTGTTCATCATTTCTCAAAGCATAATAGTATTTCATTACATTCATATACCACAATTTGCTCAGTCATTCCCCAATTAATGGGCATCCCCTCAATTTCCAATTCTTTGCCACCACAAAAAGAGCTGCTATAAATATTTTTGTACATGTGGATTATTTTCCCATTTTTGTGATCTCTTTGGGATACAGATCTAAAGTCAAAGCTGTGGTAATCATACCTTCCAGTTAATTTCTAGGTTCACAGTTATTTTGAGTGGATAAAACAAAACCTCACATCAATAGAAGTTATCTTTCTACAATCCAAGATAATTCACAACTACTTTGCTTCCGCAACTAGACCAGTGGTTTAGTAGATTAAACAGAAAATAGTCTTTTGGAAATATATTAGCCACTTCGATATCTAACGTTTAAAGTATAGATTCCAAAGAAACTATTAATTTTATCAAGCAGAATCATGGGATAGCTGGTACATGGACATTCAAGTAATTTTTTTTTCAAAATTAATGTTAGGAAAAAGACAACTCAGTAAAGGATAGCTTATTGCATTACTTTTTTGACCAGGTAATAGTAGATTTGAGAAATATTAAAACTTTGAAGGCTTTTGAGTTTTGAAAAGCACCAATAGCTTGAATTGACTAGACAAAAAAAATGTTTTCGGTGTCTGCCCACATTCCATTTTCTTTCATCACTTTCCAACTTTTCATAGGTCAAATGCATTTGTACTACAACTAATTGCCTAAGTTATCAGGACTAAGGGAATTTTTCTAGTCAATGCTCTGCATTGCAAGTCTTTCCCTTTCCTGATCCTATAAAAAAAATCACTACTTTCTTTCCTTATGCTCCATTACTTCAAGGCTTTGTTAGGTGACTAGTTTCCTAATCTTTTAGATTGATTTAAATCAAAATGTTAACAGCTGATAACAATATATTTTCTTGCCAATTTAAGTAAAACAGGCATTGTAACAGCAATCTTAACATTATCTGAATAGTTCCGTAAGTAGACCAGTTCAGGAGCAACTTTTTAACACTCTTAATTGTGCTCAATAGATGACTATTTTGCCTACTTACAAGATTGCCTATGGAAATGAAAATCATGGAAAGAGATCGTTTGATACAACACATCTTATGTAAGGGTGTAAAATGAGGATAATAGTTTGAATTCATATCATCTGTTACAAAGAACAATGAAATGAAAATTAAAACATGGGAAAATAACACTTACCTGGAAAACAAATTTTGATTCTAATATTGAAAATCTCAGAGTAGGAAAATGAGATGTTTCACAAAAGTCATCAATTTTTTTTAATGGGAAAGGACTTGTATTTCATGATCATTCATCTATAAAGTGAATAATATTTTCACATTATAGATTCAAGCTATCAATTGTAATTTTGCAAAGACCTGCAAACAGTAGGCATTTAATAAATGATTACTGAATCAATTTTTCTTTAAAGGATGTCAGAAATTTCTCTGGAATTAAGAAAGTTGGAAATGGTTCATTGTTTTTATTGCAATTTCTAATTAATTTGAACTCAGGTTTCCTGACTCCAGGCCTAGAATTCTATCTACTTCACCATCTAGCTGACTCATAATAGGTAGTATTGATATGGCAGTTATTATGTGACAGGCATTATACTAAGAGCTTCACAAATATTATCACATTTTAATTGACAACAACTTTGGGAGATAGATGTTGTTATTATCCCCATTATACAATTGAGTAAATGAGGTAGATAGAGGTTGTGATTTGTCTTTGGTTACATAGTGTTTGAAGTAGAATTTGAACTCAGGTCTGAAATGACTCCAAATTCTACACTCTAACCATTGTACCATCTAGCTGCCTAGATCTCTACAAATGAGAGTTTGAAGATATTTTACATGTCACTGATTTTTCTTCCATTGTAATATCAATGTGTACACTTATCTGCAAATTTAAAAAAAACTCAGATGTATTTTCTAAAATTCCCTGAACATTACGGTCCTTGATAAAAATAACCACCCATGTGCCCATCTTCTCTCTGGTCTTCATCCTTCTCACCTGCCTAGTGCCAATCTAAAAAAAAAAAAGAATGGTTTCCACTTTAATTGTTTTGACTATTACAGCTCCTTTCCAGTCCATTCACATTTTCTCACTTTGTTTCGATTTTGAGTCATAGGAACTGATGGTGCCAACAGTAGCATTCCCTGTGCCAGCTACTCTGCCTCCTGCAGGTTTTGAAATCTCTTCAAATCTCTTTTCTGTTATCATTTTGTAAAGACTAGGTAGGTGACAAGTCTTTCTTATATGAATGAACTGAAATTACATCTGACAAAAATATACTGATATAAGTGCTATAATTTCTTTTAAGAAATTAATATGATTTTTCTCTCTGGTTGTCATTCTTTTACACTATTTGTACTATAAGGATTTTTATCACTACTCTTTACTGCCCTAAGTACACTATTGAGTATCCCATCCATTTTTTTTTCAAAAAATAAAACCAAATAACTCACAGGTACTTAGAGCAAATATGCAGGAAAGCCTTAGGTTACATAGAGGGCACTTCTTATTGACAGAGAGGGCAATTAAATATTGGACTGGGTTATCAAATTAGATTTTGCAAACTACATCTATAAGTCTTTTAAATAAGATATCCTCTTGTTCAGGAAAGTCTAGTTGTAGTCTTACCTGGAGGCAGATAATTGAATTAAAGATCTATGACGCCATCTGTATCTGTTACACACACACATACACACACACACACACACACACACACACACACACACACACACACACATATCCTTACACACCCCACCCCACAGTGTCATAAAGCCTCAATCATAAAGTTTGTAAAAGATAACCTAGAAGAAAGTTTATATGAAGCCACCTAAATACTTATGTTCAGATGCTTTTAAAAACAAAATGCTTTTTATCTCAGTCCCCACATATTAGGTTAAATTTATATTTATATTTAAAATTCTGAGGGCATCAGTTTTTACCATTTCTGCTTGTCCCACATAACAAAATAGTGGATTTTGTCAGCCAGCACAAACTCTTTCCATACAACTTCACTGCAGGTTCCATGAGGGTCAATCTGTAAAACTTCCCTACCACCTGATACAGTGTCCTGAAAGAGGTATTTTTTCTGTTTGTAAATGAATGAATAAATGAATAATAAACATGATTTCATAGAATATAGTAGGTTAATGGAATTTAACAGAAAAGGAACTATAGTTATTTGTGACTTCCCTTTCAATTCGAAAAGGCACTTTAGTATAACAGACATTTTCCTCACATGTTTCCAAGTGAATATTCAATGTTCTTGAATAGCAATGGTTTTAGGAATTTATATTAATTAGATTGAGGACATTTATAATATTTTCACAGTCGGTCATTCAGTAAATACTTATTTTATCTCTACAATGAGGAATGAATTGGGTTTTCATAGAGCTTGCATTCTAGGAGATGTTAAAGCCTTCTTAAAATGCTATGGTCAATGACTTGAAGCTGTTTGGATACATTATTGTCATCATTAGGCAATTATTATGGATCTATCATCAGCTAAATTTCTACTAAACTCTGGCAACATTAATTTTGTATTTATTAGTTGACAACAATATTGTGACTATAAACAGGTAGATTATATATATGTGTGTATAGCCAATAAAATTAAATATATATATTTTAAACCCTTAACAAACTAAAAATGTTAAAATACATAAAACAACAACAAATGAAAAGCATAGAATACACTCATATTAAATTTCCCTTCTGGGTAAGCAGGTATAATGACTGGATCATAGATGTAAAATTAAAAAGGACCTTAGATGTCCATATAGTCCAATCTCCTTGCTTTACGGGTAGTGAAACCAAGTTCCATAAAGGTTAAGCGACTTGTCTAAGGATACACAAATAAGGAGAAAAAGATAGGTTTTAAACCCAATTCCTTTGATCCTATATTACCACAATGCTCTCTTGCACCCATCGACTCCTCCATTTTCCAAGAAATACCAACCTAGTATAATTATATGCTTATTATAATAGCCTATTATCATTTAAAATCTATTATAAGGGCAGCTGGTGGTACAGTGGCTAGAGCTCTGGGCTTGGAGTCATGAAGACCTAAGTTCAAATAAGTTCTAAAACATATGCTAGCTGTATGACCATTGGCAAGTTATTTAACCTCTATTTGCCTTAGTTTCATTATCTAGAAAATGGTGACAATAATAACACGTATCTCCAAAGGTTGTTGTGAGGATCAAATAAGATAATTATAAATCACTTAGCATGTGGGAGCCAAGATGGTGGAGTAAAAACGTAGTTGCTCTCACCCTCCCCTATCAACCTTTGAAAACCCAGAAAATATCACCCCAGAAAAAACCCTGGAAGAACTGAATTAGAAGAAAAACGGGGAGCAGCAGTGCAGTAGCCCAGCAAATGGGTCTCCCAGTGCCTCAGCAAAAATAAGGGAAGCAGCACCACAAAGGGCCCCAGACAGATAAGCACCCGGCAGCATTCATCTGAAAGCTGAAGAAAGCAACCTAGAGATGCCAAAAAGTTCCAGCCTTGCTGATTCCAGCCCAATACCAGGTAAGCTGTCAGAACCCTACAGCCTCCAACTGCCAATCAGGAGGAGATCCTGAAGCCCAGGTGGTCGAGCAGGCAAACACCAACAGCTGTACCTCCAAGTGCTTCAGTGAGGGTGGGGTAACTGGTGGAAACCAGCTCAGAAAACCACCAGCAGCCTTGGCATTCTTCAGCAAAGAAGTCTCCCAGTGCCTCAATGGAAATAAGGGAGGCAGCACTGCAAGGGGCCCCAGGAAGATAAACACCTGGCAGCACTTATCCAAAAGGAGCTAAACAAAGCTAAAGGAAAGGAAAAGCAAGCAACCTAGATTTACCTGAAAGTCCCAGCGTTGCTGATTCCAGCCCAACACCAGATAAGCTGCCAGAACCCTACAGCCTCCAATTGCTAACATAAGAGGCCCCAGCACACAAAGCCAGTGACCAAGACCTAGGCTCCCAACACAAGAAGGTTGGGTCAGTGACCTCTGCTCCCCAGCAGGAGAGCTTAATCTCTTTAAAGGCCAGGGAATAAAGAAACACCATGAGTAAAAAGAAACATATGATAGATTCATATTATGAGAAGAGTGAAGATCAAGACAGAAATTCTGAAGAGGACAACACTGTCATCAAACCCACACCTGCAACATCAAAAGGGAATATGAACTGGTCTGAAGCCCAAAAAGCCTCCTTAGAAGAAATCAAGAAGGATTTTAAAAGTCAAATAAAAGGGGTAGAGGAGTCCTTTAAAAGTACAATTGGCCAATTGGAAAAAAAGTACACTGAAGAAAACAAGTCCCTAAAACACAAAATTGGCCAATGGGAAAAAAAAAGTACAATGAAAAAAATAAATCCCTTAAAAATACAATTGACCAATTGGAGAAGAAAGTACAAAATCTAACAGAAGAAAACAATATGTTAAAAATTAGAATTGAACAAATGGAAACTCATGACTCTATAAGAGAGCAAGAATCAGACAAACAGAAACAAAAAAAATGAAAAAAATAGATGAAAATGTAAAATACCTCATGGGTAAAACAGCTGACCTGGAAAATCAATCCAGGAGAGGCAATTTAAAAATTATAGGCCTACCTGAAAGTCATGATGAAAAAAAGAACCTGGACAATATCCTTCAGGAAATCATAAAGGAAAACTGCCCTGAAGCCCTAGAAGCTGAAGGTAAAATAACTGTAGAAAGAATACACCACTCCCCACCTGAAAGAGATCCCAAATTGAAAATGCCAAGGAATATAAAAGCTAAATTCCAAAATTATCAGATTACAGAGAAATTACTGCAAGCAGTCAGAAAGAAACAATTTAAATATCATGGAACCACAGTCAGGATTACACAGGACCTTGCAGCCTCTACATTAAAAGACTGTAGGTCATGGAACATGATATTCTGTAAGGCAAAGGAGCTTGGAATGCAACCAAGGATTAACTACCCAGTGAAAATAAGCATGATTTTTCAGGGAAGGAGATGGATATTCAATGAAATAGGGGACTTCCAAACATTCCTAATAAAAAGACCAGAGCTCAATGAAAAATTTGATCTTCAGGTACACGATTCAAGAGAGACATAAAAAGGTAAATGGGACAGAAAGATAAAATATGTTGTTAATAAGGGCAAAATGTTTACATCCCTACAAGGGAAGATGACACTTGCAACTCTTGAGAACTGTATTGTTATTATACCATGTTAAAGTAGTATACATAAAGGGAGTGGATATAAGTTGACTTTGATGTAATGATAAAAAAAATTAATCAAGTGGGTTAAATGGATCCAAGTAAGTGGATTAGTCTGAGCTAAGAAAGTGTACTGAGAAAGAAGGAGGCAGACAAGGGTAAATTACATTATAGGAAAAGAAAAACCTATTAGAGCAGAGGTAAAGAAGGGAGGGGAATGAGCATTGTTTGAACCTTACTCTCATCAGATTTGGCTCAAGAAGGGAATAACATAATCAGTTAGGTATAGAAATCTAATTTGCACTATAGGCAGTAGGAGGGGAAAGGGGAAAGAAAAGGGAGGGGGGATAGAAGGGAGGGAAGAAGCAGTAAGGGTAAAGGGGAAGAAAAGGGAAAGGGATTATAGAAGGGAGGTGGGACCCAAGGAGGTGCTGCTCAAAAGCAAAACACTAGTGAGGGGGGAAAGGATAAAGGAGAAAGAAAAGCATAAATGGAAGGGGGGTATGATGGAGAAAAAGACACAGACAGTTACCATAACTGTAAATGTGAACAGGATGAACTCTCCCATAAAGTGGAAGCATATAGCAGATTGGATTAAAAACCATAATCCTACAATATGTTGTTTACAGGAAACACATTTGAAAAAGAGTGAAACATACAAAGTAAATGTAAAAGGCTGGAGCAAAATATATTATGC
The DNA here is from genome assembly GCF_900497805.2 of Vombatus ursinus. Lineage (NCBI taxonomy): Eukaryota > Metazoa > Chordata > Mammalia > Diprotodontia > Vombatidae > Vombatus > Vombatus ursinus. The sequence continues at coordinate 16,935,788 of NW_020954594.1, read as the reverse complement.
TTCAGCTGAAGTAAAAAAAGCAGGGGTAGCAATCCTTATCTCAGACAAAGCAAAAGCAAAAATAGATCTTAACAAAAGAGATAAGGAAGGAAACTACATCCTGCTAAAAGGCACCATACACAATGAAGTAATATCATTACTAAACATATATGCACCAAATGGTATAGCATCTAAATTCTTAGAGGAGAAGTTCAGGGAGTTACAAGAAGAAATAGACAGCAAAACTATACTAGTGGGGGACCTCAACCTCCCCCTCTCTGAACTAGATAAATCTAACCACAAAATAAACAAGAAAGAAGTTAAGGAGGTGAATAGAACATTAGAAAATTTAGGCATAATAGACCTGTGGAGAAAACTGAATGGGGATAGAAAGGAATATAATTTTTTCTCGGCAGTACGTGGCACATACACAAAAATTGACCATGTACTAGGGCATAAAAAACTCACAATCCAATGCAGAAAGGCAGAAACAGGAAATGCATCCTTTTCAGATCATGATGCAATAAAAATTATCTGTAATAAAGGGCCATGGAAAGATAGACTGAAAAATAATTGGAAACTAAACAATCTAATCCTAAAAAATGATTGGGTCAAAGAACAAATCATAGAAATGATCAATAATTTCATTCAAGAGAATGACAATAATGAGACAACATACCAAAACTTATGGGATGCAGCAAAAGCAGTTCTTAGGGGAAGTTTTATATCTCTAAATGCTTACATAAATGAAATAGAAAAAAAAGGAGATCAATGAATTGGACATACAACTTAAAAAAAAAACTAGAAAAAGAACAAATTAAAAATCCTCAATTAGACACCAAATTAGAAATATTGAAAACCAAAAGAAAAATTAAGAAAATTGAAATTAAGAAAACTATTGAACTAATAAATAAAACTAAGAATTGGTTTTATGAAAAAACCAATAAAATAGACAATCCTTTGGTTAATCTAATTAAAAAAAGAAAGAAGAAAACCAAATTACTAGTATCAAGAATGAAAAGGGTGAAGCTACCACCAAGGAAGAGGAAATTGAAACAACAATTAGGAATTATTTTGCCCAACTATATTCCAACAAACTTGACAATCTTAGTAAAATGGATATATATTTACAAAAATATAAATTGCCCAGATTAACAGAAGAGGATGTAAAGTACTTAAACAACCCCATCTCAGAAAAAGAAATTGAACAAGTCATTGATGAACTCCCTAGGAAAAAATTTCCAGGGCCAGATGGATTTACATGTGAATTCTATCAAACATTTAAAGAACAATTAATTCCAATACTACATAAACTATTTGGTAATATAGGTAAAGAAGGAATCTTACCAAATTCTTTTTATGATACAAATATGGTGCTGATACCTAAACCAAGAAGAGTCAAAACAGAGAAAGAAAATTATAGACCAATTTCTCTAATGAATATAGATGAAAAATTTTTAAACAAAATATTAGCAAATAGATTACAACAACTTATCACACTAATAATACACTATGACCAGGTAGGATTTATACCAGGAATGCAGGGCTGGTTCAATATAAGGAAAATTATCAGCATAATCCGTCATATCAACAACAAAACTAACAGAAACCACATGATCATCTCAATAGATGCAGAAAAAGCTTTTGACAAAATACAACACCCACTCCTATTAAAAACACTAGAGAGCATAGGTATAAATGGAGTCTTCCTTAAAATAATAAATAGCATCTATCTAAAACCTTCAGCAAGCGTAATATGTAATAGGGACAAGGTAGAAGCATTTCCAATAAGATAGGGGGTGAAACAAGGATGTCCATTATCACCACTGTTATGCAACATCATACTGGAAACATTAGCTTTAGCGATAAGAGAAGAAAAAGACATTGAAGGCATTAGAATAGGCAAAGAAGAAACAAAGTTATCACTCTTTGTAGATGACATGATGTTATACTTAGAGAATCCCAGAGAATCAAGTTAAAAACTACTTGAAATAATAAACAAATTTAGCAAAGTTGGAGGCTTTATAATAATCTTTTTCATAAACCCACATCGACATTTCTATATATTACCAACAAAGCCCAACAGCAAGAGATAGAAAGAGAAATTCCATTTAAACTTACTGTAGACATTATAAAATATTTAGGATTCTACCTCCCAAAACAAACCCAGGAACTCTATGAACACAATTACAAAACACTTTTCACAAAAATAAAGACAGATCTCAATAATTGGAAAAACATCAGTTGCCCATGGGTAGGCTGAGCTAATATAATAAAAATGACAATTCTACCTAAGCTAATTTACATATTCAGTGCCATACCAATCAAACTACCAAAAAATTATTTTGTGGAGATAGAAAAAATTATAACAAGACTCATTTGGAAAAACAAAAGGTCCAGAATATCAAGAGAACTAATGAAAAGAAATGCAGGGGAAGGTGGCCTAGCCATTCCAGATCTTAAATTGTATTATAAAACAGCAATCATCAAAACTGCTTGGTACTGGCTAAGAAATAGAGTGGTGGATCAGTGGAATAGGTTAAGTATGCAAGACACAGTAGTCAATGACTATAGTGATATACTATTTGATAAACCCAAAGACCCCAGCTTCTGGAATAAGAACCCACTCTTTGAAAAAACTGCTGGGAAAACTGGAAAAGAGTATGGCAGAAACTAGGCATAGACCAAAATCTCACACCATATACCAAAATAAAGTCAAAACGGGTACATGATTTAGATATAAAGGCTGATACTGTAAGCAAACTGAGAGAGCAAGGAATAGTTTACCTGTCAGATCTATGGAGAACAGAAGAATTCATGACCAAACAGGAGATAGAGAACATTACAAAAAGCAAAATAGATAATTTTGATTACATTAAATTGAAAAGTTTTCTCACAAACAAAGCCAATGAAACTAAGATTAGAAGGAAAGTAGAAAATTAGGAAAGAATTTTTACAACCAGTCTCTCTGATAAGGGCCTCATTTCTAAAATATATAGAGAATTAAGTCAAATTTATAAGAATGCAAGCCATTCCCCAATTGATAAGTGTTCAAAGGATATGAACAGACAGTTCTCAGATGAAGAAATTAAAGCCATCTTTAGTCATATGAAAAAATGGTCTAAGTCACTATTGATTAGAGAAATGCAAATCAAAACAAGTCTGAGGTACCACATCACACCTATCAGAATGGCCAACATGACAAATCAGGAAAATGATAAATGTTGGAGAAGATGTGGGAAAATTGGAACACTAATGCATTGTTGGTGGAGTTGTGAAATGATCCAACCATTTTGGAGAGCAATTTGGAACTATGCCCAAAGGGCTATAAAAATGTGCATACCCTTTGACCCAGCAATAGCACTTCTAGGGCTATATCCCAAAGAGATCACACAAATGGGAAAAGGAACTACATGTACAAAAATATTCATAGCAGCTCTTTTTGTGGTGGCAAAGAATTGGAAATTGAGAGGATATCCATCAATTGGGGAATGACTGAGCAAGTTGTGGTATATGAATGTAATGGAATATTATTGTGCTATAAGAAATGATGAACAGGCTGACTTCAGAAAAATCTGGAAAGACTTGTATGAACTGATGCTGAGTGAAGTGAGCAGAACCAAGAGAACATTGTACACAGTAACAGCCACGTTGTATGATGACTAATATTGATAAGCTTAACCCTTCCTGGCAATAAAAGGATCTAAGACATCTCCAGAGGCCTTGTGATGGAGGATGCTGTCCCTACCCAGAGAAAGAACTGTGGAAGCTGAATTGTTATTTTTTTTCTCTTCTGTTGAGTTTTGTTTCCTTTTTCTGATGGTTCCTCCTATTGGTTTTAATTCCTACTTACAACATCACTAATGTGAAAATATGTTTAATATGAATGTGAATGTATGGCCTATATCAGATTGTGTGCCATCTTGGGTAGGGTGGTGGGGAAGAAGAGGGAGAAAAATTTTAAACTTGAAAGCATATGGAAGTGATTATTGATAAATCAAAATAAATTAATAAAAAAAAGAACTTGAAAAAAATTAAATAAAATAATAAAAAATGTTTAAAAAAGAAAAAAATAAATCACTTAGCACAGTGAGTGGCACATGGTAAGTATTATATAAATGTTTGCTATTAGCTATTATTATTAACCATAACCACCATAATGCCACTCACCCATAAAGCCCTCCCTTTTTTTGAGATATAACAGTCTATTATAACAGCTATTATATTCTAAACATATTACAGTTATAGGGGCAGATAGGAGGTCCAGTGGATAGAATGTTGAGACTCAAATTCATAAGACCTGAATTCAAATCTGGCCTCAACCTCTTACTAGATGTGCAATCTTGGGCACATCACTTCCATTTGCTTCAGTTTCTTTGACTGTAAAATAGAGATAACAATAACAGCTACTCCCAGGATTATTGCATCAAATGAAATAATAATTGTAAAAGGCTTGTCATAGTGTCTAGCACATACTGAGTATTATATAAATGCTAGCTATTATATTTTATGCTGGAAGAAAGGGTTTTTAATCTTGGCTTCATGAATTTGGGTAGGAAAAGAATCACATCTTTATTTCAATATAATTCATTTCCTTTGTCATTCTATGTATTTTAATGGGTTTTAAAACATTATTCTCAGAAAGGGAGCATAAGCTTCACCAAACTGTCCAAAGATTCAAGATACAAAAAAGGCTAAGACCTCCTGGACTAAAGGAATAGTTACCTATATCACTAGGAAAACATTTGAAATAATTATTTCACTCCTCCCCCAAAAAAAGTTCAACAGCTTGCCATGTGGATCCTGGAACTATTATTCCTATCACCCTTTGTTGTTAGTCTCATGAATAAACAATGAAAAGGTTTGTGGGGAAGAGCATCCAATCATTTCAGTAGTCCCAACTATTCAGTAGGATTGTGGAGGGTAGCAGTGACATGCATCAGCTATAAAAATTAAAAATTAATTAATTAATTAATTAATATCAGAATAGAACATAAACTTTTTCCCAATATGTAAAAAGAGACCTTGACTGTTTATTCTGAGAAATCTCTATGGACCTGATGAGACCTTGACTGTTATTCTGAGAAATCTCTGTGGACCTGATGAAAATCAATCCATGTAATAGTTCACCAAATTCTTCTTGAACACACTAGTGATTTATTTGGCCAAGAAAAACAGAGTTTGAGCACCACTGCCAAATTATGGCTTGAGGAGTTTCGTGTGTGTGTGTGTGTGTGTGTGTGTGTGTGTGTGTGTGTGTATGTGTAGCTAAAGAAACTGCTACCTGTGCTTCAAATCACCTAGCTTTAGATCAAGCTAAGAAGCTTGGGTGTGACCAGTCTTTTTAAATGAATAATGGCTCTGTTTTTATTCAAGTGTCCCCAAGACAAAGATTACTTCTCTTGAGAGCTAACCTTCTACACTTTACAACATGTCACTGAATGAAATATTCACGAGGAAGGAACTCACTCTCTTTTACAGCATTTGCCAGATGAAGAAACAGAAGGCATAATCACACAGGAGTGTTGGGTGAAAATGAATTAGAAAAAGCATTGGGTGAAAATGAATTAGAAAAGTGCTCAAAGATAAATGAACTCCCCAAGGTCACATATTATATTGTAAACATTTTAGGCAGTGGATTCTGTGAGGAGGGCAATACATGCAAAGCCAGAGTTCCATGTGAGAAAAAGACAGGTTTTTTTTTTCCCCCTGATGATTTATATATTCAAGTTGTCAATAGCATTGATCCCAAATAAATCAGTATATACACTCTAACACACACACATGTGCACGTGCACACACACACACACACACACACATACACACATACACCACATACACATTCTAACCTATGCCATAGGACAAAGGCAATAATTACCCTGGAACAAAAAAAAAGTCTTTAAAAAGTAACACAAAATATGTTACAGTATATTTTGTTCTATTGATTCTATAAGGTTAATAAAATAAAATATGTATTAAAGGCTCTAATCAGATATAACTACATGTTATATTACTATCCCTTCAGCTTTGTTAAAAATGGAACATGTATAATACTACATGGAGGCAGGAAGGTGGCACAATGGGTAAAAGCACTGAAGACATAAGTTCAAATCCCTTCTTATTACCTTACTAGTTAGATGATTCAGACATGCCTAAGCTTCAAGCACCTATTCTCTAAAATGAGATATTAATAGCATTTAATTTGCAGTGTTGTTGTAAGGACCAAATTTACACACATACACACAGTGTTATATATACATATATGTACACATTCATATATCCATATATACATACATACACATATATGCATGTTTGTATGTATATACACATACACATATACATATATACATATAGATAGAGATAGATAGATGGATGGATGGATAGACAGATAGATCTCCTTGGAAAATAAAGCTCTATATAAATGCTAGCCAAGATGATCATAATAATGATGATATTATTATTATTAGTATTACTATATTAAACTATTACAGTTACACAGTTATGTACTCTAATACTATTTTTATATACTTTACCTATGTATCTATGCTAAAGATCAAAAATTACTGGACATATTAAGAACTAGCTCCAAGAAAAATCATCAAGTAGTTAGAATTTCTTTTCTATACTTAACTATTTCTTGTTAAAATTAGCCTTTGATTTTAAGAATCTTAAATATAATCAGTTTGTTTATATATGTATAAATGGCAATGCAAAATCTATCCTATGACAATTTGATGTTTCCACATTTCAATTACATATCCACTCAATGACTTCTTAGGTGTTTTTTTTTCCCATTTGGCATTATTGCCTATTTCAAAACACATGTCAATTACCTTGCAATTAGTGGGTGGGGAAAGGGACTATATCTATGAATTCATTAATATAGGGAACTCCCAGATAAGAGACTTTCTTCTAGCTATATGTCAACTAATTATCCAGAAAACTTAGGGAGTTGTCTGGGGTACTGAAAGTATAAGAGACTTTCCTGGATTTATATGGTTATATATCAGTGGATGGATTTGAATCCAGGTCTACCTGGCTCCAGGGCCAAATCTCAATTCCCCCTGTGATATAGTCTCTATCATTCAATTAGAAATAAGAAGGACTAATATAGACAGAAATGTCATATGGCTTGTGGGGCAAAAAAAAAGTTGAAATCTTCCTTTATCAAATGTTTCCTAGGGATTCTTCTGTGTGTCATGGTTAGTAACATCATTTTAGTATAGTGGAAAGCATTAGGGTTCTGGAATCAGAGACCCTAGATTTGATGCTTACTACCAATATAAACTTGAACAATTCACTAGTCTTTATGGACCTCAGTCCCTCATCTGTGATATGAGTCAGTTCAACATGATGGCCTTTAAGATCCTTTCCAGTTATACATTTGTGATCCTATGATCCCCTTTATCTTCTCAAAATGGAACCATATGGACATGCATCTTCCATGGTCCAACAAAAGCCCAGGGAAATTAAATTTACTGGAGTGCTTTATTCATTTTCAGAATATTATAGTATAAATTCAATTCATAGTGGCAATATTGTTCAAGAACCTACATATGTAAGCTATAATACCTCTTTGTTAGCTATAGACATACTTTAGCAATAGACTAATTGTGATCATGTCTCTAAGTCTTTAGCTTTGTTTGACATTTCTTGATTCTTTATTCTGTGAAGACATCTTCCAACTGATATAACCCACATGACTTTGAAAAAATGTTTTGTCTATTAATTATTATTTGCATACTATCAAGACAGTAAACGTTTCTGTCAAGTATGAGATCTATATGTTTGATCAAAATTCTTGGATTTTCCTGGTGCTGTCTCATATGGACCTTCAGCTTCTAATGTATCAGTCCATAATTCTTTGTTTACCAGTAAAATTGATCACAATATCTTCTCTATCTGCTCACATATATGTTTCCAGGGAATAAGTACTTTAAAAAGTTACTGCCTTAAAAATGATAAATAATTCACTTGAGATCTTGAAGGGGAGAGAGAGAGGGAGACAGAATTTATATCCCAATTCTGGTGCTTCCTAGAGCTCTGATCCTGTTTGCTCATGTGTAAAATTAGGATAACTACTTTTGTACTACCTACCTGACAAGGTAGTTGTAAGGAAAATATTTTGTAAACTATAGGGCACTGTAAAAATGAAGTAGTTATTATTAAGGTCATAAGGCTCCTATTATGTGATGGCATTACTATTTGGATTACAACTGATGGTACTGGGTCAGTATTTTTCTTCTCTTCCCCTCCCCAATCAAAGCAATGAAGCAAAATTGTGTAATAGGTCTACTTTTATTCAACCTATTTAACTCAGTCACGCTTGAGCACACAGTAAGACACTGTTAGAAATGAACTGTCAGAATTCACTTCTGGTCCTCTAGGGAAACCTTTCTAGCTCAACAGACTAACAACATAAAAAATATATACCACTTAATGGAACAAAAAATAACCCATAGTCAAGCATTTGATGTAAAACATGATGGCAGATGCTAAGAAACACTTTGGATCACAGAAAAAGCTAAGTGTTCTTCATGGTAAAGGTTGAAATCCTTTAAGAGATATCTTAGAGATTTAAAAGTTCCTTTCTGATAGAATGTTTACTATTTAAATAATGAAAGGCTACAAAGCCAGAAACTTTCTTCTACCACTTTAAGAGAATCATTAAAAAAAAAACAACACAAAACCATGTTTTACTTGATAAAGAGTAGTCATATAATTAATAAATTCCATGAGCATTAATCATCCTGCTTACTATTAAAAATAACTATTGATATAGATCCAAGATACAATTTCCTGAATTTATTTGAAAACTATTGATGATTAAATATTTAAATTGTATTTGGAAGAGCCTCAAAGGTCAAAGCCAATACTAATTCACAAATATGTTATTACTGCTACAGTTTAACATCTTTTGGAGTGAATCTTTGTGTTCTTAACACGTGAAGAATCTGTACTACTGACTTTTTGGTTAGTTGACAAGAATAATTAGAAGTGCCATTTCAATTGAGAGACATATTTCTCTTACAATTTCACTTTTTGAAAGTTCTCTTCTAGACAAAATTTCTCATAAATAATTTCAGCCTTCAAATAAGTTTATTTAAATCCATTGAGTCATTTTGAAAGTAAGGCAAAATTTGAAAATATAAAGATGCTTTTTATTATCCAAAATCAAAAACTATGCTTTCTATTAGACTTCCAGTTCACTGTGGTGTCCGTTTGGACAAGTGATTTTGACGTGCTTGCTTATCATTTTCTAATTTGTGAACCAAATTTTTTGTAAACATGTCAAAGGCACATTTCACATATGAGAAATACAAAAAGTCCATGGAAATCTGAGAACATAAAAATCCAACCACTCACTTGGTAGTTACTTAAAAGGTGGATAAGATTGGTAAGTGCCAGAAAGAAAAAAATATGATTTGTAAGGCTTTTCCACTGGGTGGGCTGGACTTGTTCTTTGAAGATGTTGGTTCTCAATCACTGCAATATTTACCTGTACCACCATAAATTTACCTTTTTTATTGCTCATTTAAAGACCATTTTGCAGACTTTTTACTTGGTGCGATTTTTAAAGCAGTCATGAAACTAAGCACGGCTCACCAGGCCAGGATGAAAAGCATCTGTCCAAGAAGAAACAGAATGGAAATGAGAAATGGAAAATATTCTGCTTCTCAGTTACTTTTGTTTTAGTTTTCAAGGGAATCTGTGTTACTAAATGCTCTCTAATCAGATGTATGTGTTTATTCTCTAAGTTCAGCGATATGTAGAACAACAGAAAGAGATTAATATAGCTTAGAAATGACTTGAATAGATAAATACAAATGGAGGGAGGGAAGATGCTGAGGGTTAAATTGAATTTGCACCAGCTCTGTATTTGTTTTTTGCAAATACAAAGTTTTTAAAAGGTTGTTTCAGAGTATATAGCATTTTGATTGGCAAGTAATACATTGTTTTATTTCCATTTGTGACAAGATGTCCACCCTCAGTGAAAATGCCTCTTCCAAATGTAAATTTTAGATCCCCTCTCATGCTTACCTGACAATATTTGCATCTCCTTTCCAGTAAAAGGATACAAATCCCCACACCCACTAGCTCATTTTTTATTTTCATCTTCATCTTCAATCTAATAAAACTAAGTTTAACAACATTTATTAATGATCTACTTGGTGTCATATATACAATTAGAACAAAACCTATTCAGTCAGGAAGCATTTAATTTTCTGTTCAATTTTTGAGGACTTTAGGTGAGATATGAAGATAATAATATACCATATACTCAGTCTAGATTCTACCTTTTGAATATGTCACACTCTATAGGTTAAATTGAATGTAGATTGTTTTGGGCTTTGGGAAGGAGTTTCCCTAAGTGATAATGGCATACATGGAAGTTAGGTGTAGTTGAAATAGCAGTACTGATACCCTAAGTCAGGTACATCATGAGGTCAAAAGTCTTTTGAGGGCTTTCTGGGATTTAACTAGGTAATCTAGAAGCACATTGCTCATACTTAACACTACTAACAACAGCATCTATTTAGCCCATTTACATAGGCAAAAGAGCTCATTATATTACTTTACAGATCCATAAGAGAAGGTACCTCCCCAGCTCAATCACTTCTCAAATGTTGGGAACAAACTACAAGGAGATAAGACTCAGACTCCCTTGCTGCCTCCTTGTTTCTATCTGACATATGTAAGTCAAATATTTCTAAACAGATACTCTCTTTCTAGAATCAAGAATTCTTAATGACTTTTATATAAAACCCTTCAAGAGGTAATCAAACAGGTCTATCCCCCTGACTTAAGGCCAGTGAATATCTAAACCATTTAAGAAGAACCATTGTACATTATCATCAAAAATGGTATATTAAAAAATGGTATGCAGGGGAAGCTATCCAGTAAAGGGACAAAGAAAATTTTAAGGAGTCTGGCAGAAAGGATAGCAACTGATTTTTCAAATGCCTAGACTTGCCAATTGACTATCCACATGGGAAATCAGGATGGAGAATGCTACCATATACTGATATTCTCTCATCAAGTCAGTCAGAGTCAGCAGTATTTAGTTTTTGCTCCATATGAGTCAGTCAGAGAGACAACTTTGTGAGCTGAATAGTTTTTTAGGCCCTTGATATGAAGCAGAACTGAAGTGCACAGACCTAAAGAAATCACTTCTCTTCCATGTCTACCCTCTGTTCTCTCTTATTCAAAGTGCTTCACAATTTTTTTTCAACTTCATATTTTGGGAACCTCATCAGGAATCAAAAAAATGCCAAAGTACCTTCAGGAAATCTGGATTGGATTGCTGGTGTTTGAGATATAGGAAGAAACTAGATGTGATTTTTTTTAAAATCAGCTTGCTCACATAAAATTCTTAGACATTCTTCACCAATCTGATAGTGACATACCTTAACTTGGCTAATATTCATATAGCCATCCAAATCAAGCATTTAGAATTGCTCCTACCACAAAGTTTAACAAACTTAACAATAATAACAGTTTTTCTATATTTGCAAAATGGAATTGTTTCCACATGCAGCTCAATTTTATAGCAATAGGAATAATTTTCCAAATGATTTAAAATAATTGGGTAATCAGTCTATGATGCTTAAATACATAGTATTCCATCCAGTTAATGAAGCTAAGTCAATCAAGAAATATATCTTTACTGGGCTAAACTTGTAATGTAGTGCTGCTTATTTTCCTCCCCTAAGAAAGAAATACATGTCTCCCAACCCTCTTAGATTTGTTGTTCAAACTGTAGCTTAAGCCTAATACAGCACCTTGATGTATTGTCTACAAAACTTGTCAGCTCTAACATACGCTCAGGTGTCACTCACAGGTATGCTGTGAAGTGACTCCATGAAATTTTAGGACATACATCTCCCCTTGAATCACCAAGAGATAGAAGATTCTCAAGGATGGGGAAAATTAAGCAGAGTCACTCTGGTATCTGGCACTTCTATAATCTCCAGTGCTAGCTTAAGCCATACTTTTCTGGATGCTAACAGAGAAGCTAAGAGATGTCATGGATCAAAATATCAAGATTGAAGTTGTCACCATGTGGTAAAATGTTCTATGGTTAAAAATCAACTCAATATTCCTCACATTATTAATTGTGAATTATTCTAGGAAGAAGGAAAGTATAACTGAGTTGAGTTGGAGTATAAAAGGATGTATAATATATTCTTGTCCATTTTTCCAGATACTCCATCTTAGTCCAGCTTGTCAGACTAGGTACAGCAGTCTTCTGAGTCTAAGGATAACAACCAAGAGAAAAGGTTGTATCACATGAAGTAACAGCTTGAGATACATTTGTAAGGTGGCAAGTCTTACATCCTTCTTAAGAGGAGGTACATCTGAATGTCATTGCAATAATGACCTTTCCATTTGCCATAATTTGTTAGGGAAGTAAGGGGTTTGTGATAGAAACAACCAGGTGAGGCACAGCATGTAAGATGTACAACGCTGTCATTCCAAAATGAAAATAATTTATCTTCAGAGAATATATTCAAACAACATTGGGAGCATACTACCCCCATTATATTTACAGCAGGCTTTAGACTCTGTACTAGTCATGATCTATTTCCAAAATCATAGTTCTTGTTTACATTTTCAGAGAACTGCATGAGTTACTGGGAAAAGAATCACCTTCCTGGAATTTAGCTTGGCTTTCCACTTCTGAATTTTTGCTCATGTCAATATATTTGGTGCTTGCCTGAGGAACTAGTGGGGCAAAGATTCCATCTGTGGAGATTATGACTAAAGATATCCAAACTCAAATTATTGTCTATCCCTCACACATAAAGTCTAAGTATAATATTTCTCCCAAACTCAGACACAACATTTTTAATCTATGATCTGTATTATATATCTATATACATACTGTGTCCTCAGTTGAATGGAAGCATCTTTGAGAGCATGGACTTTTTTTTCCACTTTTGTCTACAAATCTCTACCTCCTAGCATATGGCCTGGGGCATAATTGGGTCTTGTTAAATGCTTATTAAATTGACATAGACATCTTTAGAGCCATATTCTGGATGCTCTTACTTTTTGCTTATATATGAGTCAGAGGGGAAGGCAGTTGAGACTAAAGTTTTCTCTAAAAGCTAAAAAAGATCTCGTTCAACTTTAATTGGGACTGCTTATAGGCTGACAAACCTTGGTAGTTGAATCACAGTTTTAATGAAGATTTAGCTCACACAATCTATCTGCATCCAAACATAACACTCTTAGAGAAATCAAAAGTACCCTGCCATGTGGCATATGCTGTGGTAAATACCTTTTATTATACTCAACAGAAAAGTAAATAGTCTATTTAAATAAACTCCAGGCAGTCAGATTCATACACCTGCCTCTTTGCTGACTTTTCTTTTAGAAGAAACTGCCAAGTTTATAAATTAGAACACAGCACACTGTACTCTCTATGAACACTGTGCACCTCTGAGATTCAGGTAAGCAGTAGCTTTTAAACCATTCTCAATAACTATATTCCTTTAAATGTAAACATTGAAGTTGTTTTTGTACTTCTGGAAAACAATGTACTTTTTAGGACTAGTTCTCATTAAATTATACATACCTGCATATATATATATATACATATATATATATATACATACATATGTGTATACATATATATGTGTGATTTTAAAAAATGAAACAGAAATAGAAGACATAATTAATATCATGATATAATAATGGACTTTTAGTTCAGAAATGGATTTCATTTCTAAATGTGCTTCAGTTCTGCACTGATTGACTGCGGACATCTGCCCCACTCCTGTGTCTTCATTGCTATTCCCTGAATTTTAAGTAAAACCCTTACCCCCTACTTGTAAGATAGTGTACCAACTGTGCAGTCAAGTGTCTTATTGAGCTGTGAGGGACAAAGTACAAACTAAGATGCCTTCATGATAATGATAGTAATATCCTTCAACAGATAAACAAAATTCTGTTGCATTTCATGGAGCAATTTGGATGACACATCATTTACAGTCCCCATTGCCAGTACCATTTTTGATGACTTACATGTGTGGCTGGCAAATTTAGTTAATGTCTAATGAGGTGGTTGGTTGAACACATTAATTAAAAATTCACCAAGTCATTTCAGTCTAGTCACTTTAGTCAGTCAACTTGGGTTTCCTGCAGCAGTCTAAGCATAGAATGAAGGAGAAATAAAAACAAAATGACTGACACATAAATTCTGCTCCCTGCTTTCATCCAAAATAAACAAAAGGAACTTTAGTGAGTTCATATGCATTTGTATCTGTTGATCATGCTTTTTGTATGCAAAAGGTAGCTGGAGTCTGTTCCTGTTTTTTGAAGAAGATCCACCTCTTTTTGCCCTCTGTAGTATAAATTGAACAACTCTACTTTTTGTGTTTTTTTAAAATTAGCCTCTTTCCTGGATAAAGACAGGAATTTTTGGACCTACCATATTTCTCAGGAACTAGGAAAGAACAGAAAGATGACAATTTGGTGGGTAGCTAAATTCATTGTATTCTTCCCAAATATTGGTTTGGTGCATGCCATCCATGGTTTGGGGAGTTACTGTGTCAAAATTCTGCAATTAGATTTCAGCTAGGGTTTTCTATATTTTTTTATGATTATTTTTGGAGGACACTGCTGTAAAACTGATTTCATGGATGCAGAGAAGTTGATATGAATAAATCTGAGGTAAGTAAGCATTTTAGAGCTGATCCAAGACCTGAGATATTCAATGACTTTCTCTGGGTGATTCAGCCAATCGTAGGTCCTGAAAAAGTGTTCTTGACTTTAAATCCAGTTTTATTTTGACTGTAGAGTCTCTACAAGGAACACATTATACACACACACACATATATATATATATATATATATGAGATACACACATATGTCTATAACATGGGTATTCATATGTACACACCTACAACATGTGCATATATGCATACATAAACATATGTAAAACTATACAAAAGCAAGCATCCTATATATCCATACAAATAGACATATATGATTGGACATGACTTGATTCATGTAATATGCATTTTTGAAAGGTTAATTATGAATTTTTTCATAAAGCAAAAGAATATCATTAAGGTGCTAGTATGAGTATATTCCATTTATATATCAATTTACATTTTAAAAAACATTTTTCTATAAATCTTTTCATTTTAAACTTAATAATAATTGACATTTATATAATGCTAACTATGTAAATGTAGATTTTAGGAGGATTTTTTTAGCCTGAATTTATACTTTGGGAAATGTCTTCCCCTAATGCAGATCAACAACTTGACTCTAACTTACATTGTTAGAAATTTGCTCCTTGAGAGGTTAAAAGACTTTATCTTGATCTTATAACTAGTATGTGTGAAAAGTTAAAGTTGTACCCAAGTCTTTCAAATTCTAAGGCCATCTACTATCCTCTGTGCTGTACTGCCTTTCTAGGATTTGGGTAGTAACAATAACTGACTCATTTTTTGCACATTAATCTCATGAGATCCCAATAAAAATCCTGTGAGGTAGGTATCATCCCCATTCTTACAGTTGAGGAACTAGGCTCAAAAAACCAAAACAGAGCAAAAAAAAGTAGTCCCTGTTCTCAAGGAGCTCACAGTAGGATACATATACATACAGATATATGTATGTATATATGTGCATATGTGTATACACTTAATATATACACATATAAATATATACACATATATGCGTATATATACACATGTATGTATATTTGCTTTTTGCCCCAGCTAACACACAGCCTTAATAAAATAGTAGGTGCTTAATGAATGTTTTTTTTTTGAATTGAGCTCTACAAAGAAGTTCCCAGTAACAATCTTTTGAAGTAGGGAGGAAAAGATTATTTCTCCAGTGGTAAATCCTCTTCTACAACCAAGAAGTCTTTTGTAATACAAATGATCTGCTTTGTACATGAATATTTTTGGAATTTAGTTTTCCAGCACACTGTGCATCCAAAATAATTATGCTTTATGCCATTCCTACTGACTTCAATAATTTTAAAATTGCATCCTTTAATGGGATGTTACAAAGTCTTTTAATAACACTCTAAAAAGGTTTTGGAGATTGATCACATGCTCTTTAAAAATGGCTTTCTCATTTTCTGCTTTTGGACTCTAAAATTTAGCTGTGCTCTCCTCCACTAACTACCATTGAAGTATCTGCTGTAGTTTACCATTCATCTAAATAGTTAAAAAAAAAACCTACCTCATAGAAGGAAGATGAGTTAGTCTGAGGAGGGGAAAAACAAACAAGCAAAACTTTGGCAAAGGAATGGCTCTTAAAAACTCAGTGATTGATTTTATATCTATGTTTAAAATTAGGATTCAGGGGAAATTACATGAGAGTCAAAAAGTCTTAAATCAATTAAGAAAAATTATAATCAAGGAAAAACAAGTGCTCCAAAAGTGAATGATTTGCTTCCTTTGTTTTCCACATTCAAAATGAAATTGAACTCAACTACTACAACAATAAAAACAAATTGTTACTTGTGATTTGCAAATGTCAATTAAGTGAGTATTATTCACTAAACAATATTCTGGATTTCAATTAGAGGCAAAGGACTGAAAATGAAAGAAAATTTGCCAGCTATTTGAACTACTCAATCTTATTACTTAACTATTTATTTTCTAACATTTCAAAATAACTCACCTTCAACATTGCTCCTCCCTCCTCTTGAATATAGAGATTTAAATTAGACCAATATGCAGGTGGTATTTACTGTATTGATCTTAGACATGAATTTTATTCTGTTCACTTACAAATTCAAAACAAACCAAAAAGTTTTATTTAAAATGACATGTTACATTCACACCAAAACTCATGATGACATTTGCTTATTATTTATGGAAGTCATATAGTTTTGCAAAGTATTTCTATCTTTTTTAAAGAAATCTCCATCTGCTCTTATTTATACAGAGTTAATTTGTATAGAAAATTTGAAGTTTGCTACAAATCAAAATATTTTAGAGGTATTTGAGACCATAGATGCAATCTTAGCCAGTATCCCAACAAATTCAGGAATTCCTACTTTGATTTCCTTTACAAATTGCAATCCAACCTTTGCTTAGACATAATCTATGACAGAAAACTGGAAACCATAAAAGACATTTCAGTTTTGGACAAAACTCAATATAAGTTTATTTTTCTTAATTATATTTTATTTTAAGGATAATAGGGAATCTCACTAATCAAATAATACCTCATATAATAATAATTGACATTTAATAGCACTTGCAAAGTACCATATATACATTTTCTCATTTGTTTCACAATAACCTATTGACAGAAATACTCAACCTAGCATTGTTCCCACTCAATAGCTGATTGAAAACAAAGAACTGAGCGGTGGATAAGTTAAGAGATTAACCTTAGTCATAGTAAGGGTGAGAGGTGGAATTTGAACTAACATCTTTCTGATTCCTGGCCTAGCACACCGTCTATCCACTGTACTATATTGACTCATTGATCATTTTAATGTTCATAAAGTGTCTTCTCCCAATAACTTAGGAGGATTTTCACATTTAATACATTGTAGGATCATCTATGTAGAACTAGCAGCGATCCTAGAAATATTTTTTGCTTTCCAAAGCTCTTTCACATATATGACTGCATTAAATTGATTATATAAATTATCTTGCAGAGTGACTAAATTTTCTTCAAGTAATTACTTTCTCATTTATCTTGTCTATAATGTAGGGTCTTAATCTGTGCTTATATTACATCCTTCACATAGGTTGTTTGTTTGTTTTAGATTTTAAATTCTCTAGTATCAGTAACAGCCTTTATCTTTTCAGCATCCAACACAACCCCTGCACATACTGGCACTACTGCTTGCTAGTCTACTTTTTATTTTCATCTTTAAGAGAAAAACACCATGAAGGAAAGGGGAAACAGGGTGAGGGGAGGGTAAAAAGAATAGTTTGAAGAAAATCCTAGAATTCTACTTTTAGTGTCCTTTACATATGGAATCTTGGCTGTGCACTGGAAGGGGTCTTATGCATATGTATAGTTCTCTCTTAAACTCATTTTTTTTTGGTTTGTTTATGTTGATGTACCCCTTCCCCACTCCCCCACCCCATACACACCTCATACATGTCAAAAATGTGTAGGAAACCTCTCTGCTTCCTCAATACTACTATATGTACCTGTTGCTCCATAGGTGACCAGTTCATTCCCTGGGTAACAAATCAACTATTTAGGAGACATTCTCCTTCCTCCATATACACAGGGTAGGAACTTGAACAATGTATTCTATTTAATATAATTAGACAGTATTATCTAATCCAATGACCAAACAGAAATGAATGTTACTTGAAGAATAACTAATTTTAAGTGACAGTCACTAGAATGGAAAATCATGGTTAATTTGGCATGGAGAATTTCCAATGACTAGAATGCTTAGAATATGCTATGATACTTTCATTATCCATTTTCCACTTGTGACGTTAAGGATTTCTACTGAATTAGCAGAGATAACAACTACATTCTTACTAAGTTTTCATACCAAAATGTATTTATATATTATTACACCATAAATTCTCCTCTATAACCTTATAACTCCTATGGGGAAACATTCCCATGTTTAGATCCACCTCTCTACAAGTGGCCAGAGCAGCTCAGCTCTGAGTGAGAAAATCATTCAGGGCCAATCAAAACCAAATGAAGTGTTAAAGCACACTTTGAGAGAGGGCTATTAACAACGTTTTCATTGTTTCTGAAGTGTCAAGCTAATTCAGACTTGTAATAAGCAGATTTAAACAATGAATTCATTAAAAAGTATTGGTGAAATATTGTGACTTTGAACCATTTGTTTCCATGGCTATGTGACAGAGAAAAGAGAATATCATGATTTCCTCCTTGGGCAGACATAGCTGTATTCTTGCCAATTCCAGTTTTAGATATTGATCCTAATGGTTTTGAATGAATCTAAATTATTTTCTATACTTGAGCTGCATGAGTCTTGCCATCTTCAAGTAGGCACATGTATTGAAAGTGAGAAGATTCCTTTCTCTGAATTCTAATAGCACCTTGTGTATACCTGTCATGCACTTTCACATTCTACAATTGTATGAACATGTCTTATATTTCCCACTATGGCATAAGCTCCTTGAGGATATGCACAAAATTTCCTCTGCCTCCCTCAGTGCCAGTCAGAGTGCCTTATTTGTGATCATCATGCAGGAAACATTTGTGGATAGGGGACTGTGTACTTTACACATTCCTATGACTATTTTTTGAGGATTTTATAACATAAAATGGGGAAAAAAATTAGAATACCATAATGTTTCACCACTTGAAAGATACACTTTTTAAAAGAATAAGATAAATGTATAAATTATAAATAAAATAAATTTATACATCATATAAATTATGTTAAAGACTAAAATAAACTTATAAATTTGTAGTATAAATAATCCCTATAAAATCCTTCTATTTGAAAACAGGGGCAGATAAAATTGAACCCACAATATATATTAAGAAGGAAACCATTAAAGAAAAGTAAAATAGCTTCCCTAAGACTAAAAGGAAGTTACAGACAGAAGTAGTACTCAATTCTGCACCTTCTAATTTAAGATTCATATTCTACATCTGAAACTGCTGGCTTTCTCTGGGTAGATAAAAATTCCATATTTTTTTAACATTTTTGTCATCATCACTGACAATATCCTAGATATCCTCTTATATTCTGATTATCTTAAACATAATGTTGATTTCTAAGTAAATCTTTGTAATTAGGCAATATAATGTGCTAGACTCCCACAGCACTCACTGTCAAATTATTAATTTGGTTATTTAATAACCAGATATGAATTTTGTATTTTTTGCTTGAACAAGTTTCTTGTTTACCATTTTTTCACTTTCACATATTTATGTCTTATTTATTTTCCCATTTAACTAGAATGAAAGTTCTCACAGGGTATATATATTGAACCCCTTCTTTATATTCCACTTAGCACATAACACAGTATCTTCAATGTACTAGTTGCTTCATCTTCCTTCCTCCAAACAGTTATGATGTACTTATTTTGTATATATTCATGTTCATTGTGTCAGTCCCAATACTATGAAAGCTTCTTTAAGGAAGAAATTTTCTCATTTTTGGTTTTGTATCTTCAGTGATTAACAGAGTTTCTAGTGTATCATAAGTGCTCAATAAATGATGATTGAGAGATTGATAGTAAATACTCAGTAAATGTATTGATAGAGTTAACATACCACTTTAATTTAGTCATATATAAATCCTAAAGGGTAAGAATTTTACATTTAGAAGGACATTTTTCAATTCATGACATATTTTTTTGTTGTGTACAATTTTTGCAAGTGGTTTCATTTATAATGCCAAAATTCCTTAAAGAGAAATTCAGATAGCAAGAAAAATAAAGTTTAAAGCTGGACAACAACTGGACAAACTACTTTACAAAATAAGAAAAGGAAAGTAAAAGCACCACTTTCCATACAGAACTCACACAGTTTCAGTTTCATTCAGACCAAAATAAAAAGACTTTCGATTATACTGGTTAATACAGCTATAGGTTTAGACTCTGGACTCGAAAAACATTACACATACAATGGGAACAATCGATATTCTGCTAATGCAATGAATTTGCTGCTGTATTTGTCTAATACTAACAATTATAAACAGAGCAGAGCAACTAGTTATCTGGAATGATCCTTACAGTCTTACAGTGTCAACAGGCACAAAACTTCACTTTTCTTCACATGACTGGTTCTCTTTGAGTACCTGGGCTTCCTTTTCAGTAAAGTCATTCTTGATATTGAATGTTTTATGAATCTCTTCTGGAGTTTTCCCCTTGATCATATTTACATCAGTCTCACATGTGATATAAGCAAACTTTTAATGTCTAAGTGTGCATCCAGAATAAGTTCAAAAAGGGTTCCTTGGTCAACTTTCAGGAATTCTTGGTCCCAAACAGGAATATCATCTGTTTGCTTCTATTTGTTCTCATCATCCTCAGGAGGAGGGGGATCATCTTTGTGGTGGGTGAACCACTGGATTACCTTTTTTTTTTAATATCGATGCATTAACATTTGGTAGAAAAACTGATCTTCCAACATGATCATGATAGTTACAGATTGTTTTGCAATTTCAACATCAACTTCAAATATCTCTCAATCAGAGCTCTGCAACTTAATTGAAGACATGGTTATGGATCTGCTGGGACCTCAGTGGGCAAGCTGGTGGAAGCCAAGAAGATGGGGTGGGCTAAGGGACAGGTGACAAGGGAGAAAAGGTCCCAAGGCAATTCAGAGCACCAAGATCACTTCAGACCAATTTGTGACTTATATTGGTTACATCATATTAGAAAATAAACAAAGGATGTGGCATCCCTCCCCCCCACCATATCAGTACTACAACTACCATATAATGACATGTACACACTCCATAATATAGAATCAAAACTCATGGGGTATGAGTGGAAACATGACAAACAGTTTTCAAATTTATCTGAATACTTGGAATAGGAACCATTCAGCTTAAATATAGTATATTTCAAGTAGATTCTGGAATCTTAGAGTTTGAAGGGACCTAGGTCATTAAATCTAACTTTTACCTACATAGAAATCTCTGTTAGAAGGTTCCTATGAAATTAGCATTCAGATTATTCCTGAACATTTTCAGTAACATGAAATTCATGATCTCAGAAGGTTACCTCAATCCACTTTTTAGTGTGCACCAATAATAAGTAGAATATTCCAACACTCAGCCAACATCTTTTTTCTGTTTGTTCATAGTTCCTAATTCTACCCTCTAGAGACCATGAGAATAAGTTGAATCCCACTTTCACTTGAAAATCCTTAAGTTGATTGAAGATAGATATAATGTCCTCCTCTAAACTGCCTGCCTAGTTTTTTAAACCAATTCTCAGTTGTCTTGGATTCCTGTCTTCTCACCATCATTGTCCCTATCCTGGACAAATGGTAAAGGTAAATGATGAGGCATAAAAATGACTTCTTTTTTTCCCTTTCCTTTCCCTTTCCCTTTCTTGTTCTTTCTCTGCTCTCTCTCTCTGTCCACATAGGGTATCATAGTCTTACCTGTGGGTGCTCTGCCCAAAGGAATATAAATTTTGATGGCTGAAACCTCACAAGATATCCTGGGGTTTATGGGCTAGATTTCTTTCTTAAGGACTATGCCTTAAATGGAAATGGTAAGGCAATCCTGATCGGTAGACATTTTAATGAGGAAGTAGGTTGAGTTACCTCAGCTCCTCCATGTTACTTCTTCATTGGGAGGCTGGAGTAAGCCTCAGATGATAGGATTAATCTACAGCTGGGAAAAGTGGGTTAGTTTTTAGTTGTGACTGATCACATTCCTCTATGGCAATTAAAGAATGTTAATTGCTTGATGGGCATCAATTGTCTCTAGTTATCTTGGCTAGAAAGCAAAATTACCCAAATCAGGATCCCTCCAGTTAGCCTTCCCTTTGGAGGCCAAGTCATTCTTAACTTTGATGAAGAACAGCAAGGACAAGAGAGTCTTCTCCTGGGGAGGAACTCTGCCTAAGCTGGTTTCTCTGTTTATTTGGTAAACAGAAGCAAGGGTCCCACTTGGAAGTGGCCCAGCCCAAGGTGGTTAAGGTGCCCATGCTTGGGGGACTGGATGTGATCACATTACTCCATTACTCCATTATGCTCTATAAAAACTGGTGAGCTACTCTTTGAAGTGGAGTTTGACAAAATGAGGATATTACAGAATAATATTTGTTATTAAATAATAGAGTATAATGTTATTTTATATATATATATATATATATATATATATATCTCCTCAGAGGGCATCAGTGGTAGGATCAGGAAAAGTTTCTTGTAAAAGAAGACATTTCAAATAAGTTTTAAAAGAAATGTGATTCTAAGAGGTAGAGGTGGGTAAAGAGTAGATTCCAAACATGACAGAGGGATAGAAAGTGAAAAGGCGTAATGATGGAAGATGGATCATAATGTTTGATGAGAAGTGCAAAGGCTAGTGTGATTGAATTAATAAGTGTGTGCAGAGGAATGATTTATAATGGAATATAAGGTTAGATATAATCTCTTACCAATCTGAACTGCCAAAAAAGAGGAGTTTATATTTGATTCTAAAGACAATAGGAAATCTCTGTAGTTTATTAAGCAAGGGAGTAAAATGGTTAGACCTCTGCTTTAAGAATATTACTTTGGCAGTTGTGAGAAGGGTAAATTACAATGATTAAAGACAAGGTACAGAAAGCAACCCATATTGCAATAATCCAGACAAGAAATGAAGAAGGACTAAAACAAGATGGTAGCCTAGTAATTAGAAGAAAAGGAAAAGAATTCTAGAAATGTTGTGCAGATGATAAGGTCCATATGAGGGAGCCTGTAGAGAAAAAACAGAAGGATTATTAGTGGCAGGATATGAATAATAATCCAGCAAAGGAAAATGAGGAGACAGAAAGAAGAACTGAGAGGGGAAAATGTCACAAAAACTCAGAAAGGGGAATGTATGTAGGAGAATATAGTCAACAGTGTCAAATGCTGCAAAAAGTGAAAAAAGAATGAAGATTAAGAGAAGGCAACTAGATGTGATCAAATGTAGCTTAGGAGAAAGTAGCTGCAGTTAAGATGAATTCAGGAGCCAGACTGCCAAGCACTAAGAAGTGAAAGAGAAGAGAAGTAGAAGAAAAGAGTATGTATAAATTTTGTCTATCACACTATGAAAGATGATGAAGAGATCTCTTTAGCTAGCATAGAATTCCTAAATGATAAGCCTCAGGGTGGGAATCATGAAATCCCTAGGGAGTGGCAGCAGGCAGAATCAGTGATCAGTGTAAACAGCTGGTACCACAACACTCAGAACTAAACATCTTAGACCAAAGAGCTCTGAGGACCCTAACCCTCTGTCCTGAGATGCCAAATAGGGTCCTAAAACCCTAGCACTCTTGCTACAAAAATCCACTAGGGCTTAAGCTCAGGAGGTAGAGGTCAGTGCAATAACCTAGAGTAACCAGTGAAAATCAAGAAGGGCTAAAGACTCCACCCCAAAAGGTCCAGATGAGGGTAGACCTTGGCTATGGTACAAAGATTCTAGATTTCTCCTAAAGGCAGGCATAAAAACTGCAAGTAGAAACACAAAGACTTAGAGAAGAAAAAAAAAGGATACTCACCAAGGACTACATGGATATTAAAAGAAATAAAGCAA
Organism: Vombatus ursinus; assembly: GCF_900497805.2. Lineage (NCBI taxonomy): Eukaryota > Metazoa > Chordata > Mammalia > Diprotodontia > Vombatidae > Vombatus > Vombatus ursinus. The sequence goes on along the minus strand of NW_020954594.1, from coordinate 16,911,625 downwards.
AAGATAAAAATGAAATAAAATATATGGAGACAAAATTGTTAGGAGGATAAGTGGGATAGAAAAGACCTTATCCAAAAAATGGAGTCCTTGAAAACTCACAGATCAAAGAGAAATTGATAACTATTTGAGATAGCCAAAAAAGCCAACTCCCCAAGCCCTCCCACAAATGTATAAATAAAAAAAAGCAAATAAAAGGGGAGAAAAGTTTGAACAAATAGAAGAAATGTTAGTAGAGGATATAATAAAATTGAATCAGAAAATAGTCAAAGGGATATAATTTAAGAATCATTGAATTCCTTGAAAACAATGGTGGTAAAAAAAAAAGCTGGACACTATATTTCAAGAAATCATAACTGAAAACTGCTCAGATGTATTAGAACCTGGGGTAATGTAAAGATAGAAAAAAATCCAGCAATCACCCCTTGAAGAGAACCTCAAAAGGAAAAGTACCAAGAATATAAAAGTCAAAATTTTGAGCTCCTATATCAAAGGCAAAAAAAAAAAAAATTCTGCAAGTATCCATAAAGAAACAGTTCAAGTCCCAAGGAACTACAGTAAGCATCTTATAATGCCTGGAAACTTTTACTATAGACAAAATGAGAATTTGGAATATACTATTCCAAAAAGAAAAAGACATAGCTTTACAAAACAAACAAAAACCTCATGCTGTAAATGTGGCTATAATCTTAAAAGAGGGAAAATAGATCTTTAATGAGAAGGAACATGTTGATATCAAGCATGTTGATAAAAAGACCAAAGTTGAATAGGAACTATGAAATACAAATACAAGTCCAGAGAAATGTATAAATGTACAAATGTAAACTTAGTTGAGCTGTTTGATGGAGTTATATGAGGATATTGTGTTACCTTTTTAATAGGAGGAGGAAAAGTGAGTTTCTCTTCAGAATCTTCATGATTTCAAAAGGGAATTAAAAAAAAAAAAACAGTGGTCCTGGTTTTATTTTGAATGTACTGAAGGATAAAAGACAAGGTAGGGTAAAAAGCAGAATACAATACTGTAGAAAAAGAGGAACAAGGGGATAGAGCTTGCTATCTTTCATAATTGAGATATTGAGGAGAATTGTATATAAGCATGGAGGAAAGGGTGGAAAGAATAGACATCAGATAAACCTCATTTTGATCTGAAATGGACAATGGGGATTAAACAAACACTTTAGTGAGGAAACATATCAAATTCAACACAGAAACAAAATAGGATTAGGGGAAGTTTAAGAGGGAGGATGTAAAAAATAGCTGCAATGTTAATAAATGGACAGCTATAACAAAAAAATGAGGAAGAGAGGGCTGGGAAAAGGAAAAAAACTAAATAAAGAAGCTGCATTATTAAACTATATTTATAGACACAATTGATACAATGCATAATAGATATAATACATTTTACAAATACCATGGTGATACCCAGAAAATTCCCTACAATTGTGATGTGGATATATAAAAATTACATTCTAATTTCTCTCAATATATTTCAAACTTTAAAATATTGTAGAATAAAAATGACATTTTGCTTTATCTTTCAATTACTTATAATCCCCTTGATAATCACAGCTCCTGGGGTGGGGGTGAGAGTCAGACACCAACTGTGGGTCTTATGACAGCAGTAGAAGCAGTAGCAGCACTGGGAGCTCTTACCACCTAGAATAGTTAAGGGGATTGGACAACTGGTTAGAAAGAGATTATATGGACTCAATGAAGGCACTGAGCTCACTACTAGAAGACTTTTGGCAACTTTATTTACCATTATTTAGTTCTGCATGCGTCCTATTTTGTTTCTGGAACAAAACAATATGATGGCTACTATCATTAATAAAAGGACAAGAAATGAATCTGCAGATTCTAGGTCAATATATTTATTTAGGGTTAGGCAAACAAGTTATCATTTGTTTAAAACCTAGAGAATACAGTAGGATTTGTAAAGTAACTACTTTGCTTCCTTTCTGTCCTTTGGTTATAGACCTTTTCTCATGTTTGGCAGGCACTGTCTGATTTTTCACCAAACTAAAGAAGAGCCTTTAAACTTTAAGTGTCTGTGGACAGGAATCTAATAAAATCCTTAAAATCTATCACCAAGATGAGATTCAGTCTAATCTGATGGCTAAATAGCCAATCTTGGAGCCAGAAAGATCTGGGTTCGAGTTCTATCTTCAACACCTGTTGGCTATTTGTCCCTCAGCAAGTCATTTAATCTCTTAATCTACACCACTCTATGGACTAAAATTTGTAGTAAAGGTGCCAATTTGCACAGGTAGAATGAGTTTTCTCATCTGGTACCTGCATCAATGAAGTCACAGGGGAATTTTTATCTCTAATTCTCCTCTACCCAGTATCACATAGCATCACCATCCAATAAATAAAAAGTGATAATGATAGTAATATCAATGTGATCACAAGCATCATATTTATTCTTAATATACAGAACAATGGTTCCCAATGGAGGTTTTCTCATACTATGGGAAACACATGACAAATCACTGAACTCTATCTATCACAACTGAGGTCAAGTTTTTTGGAGGTGAGAGAGGCTGGATCCCACCTACCAGAAGAGCAGCAAATGTTTTCCAAGGTCAGCCAGTCATTCAATCTTCATTTATTCAGTCAATAAGCATTTATTAAGCACCTACTATGTTCCAGTCACTGTGCTAAGTGCTGAGTATACAAAAAAAGGTAAAAAATAGACTGTGACCTAGAGGAGTTCACAATATAATGGAGGAGACCACACGAAAATAAATATGAACAAACAAGCTACATACAAGATAAAGAGAATGTAATTAATAGAGGGAAGGCATTAGAATTAACAGGAACTGGGAATGGTTTCCTATAGATGGTGGGTTTTTAGCTCGGTTTTGAAGGAAGCCAAGAGATAGAGATAAGGAAGGAGAGCATTCCAGGGATGTAAAAGCCTGGAGCAGAGAGATGTAGTATCTTGTTTGGAAAATAGCAAAGAGGCCAGATTGGAGCAACTTTGTGTATTTTCTTTCTGGGGTATCCAGAAGATGGTCCTGGAAGCTTCAGTACTCCAAAAATTATTTATGTTCCCTTCATGGAAAAAGGATATGGTCTTCTGGATGGAAACAATTGCTCCAAATAGGGTCCCCACATTGGGTTGCAACTGGCAATTCAGCTGGGGAACAAAGAACAAGTGAGCAGCAATGGCAGGCAGAGTGCTAAATGGTGACACCACCAAGGGACAGAGTTGGCTCTGGGGCCTATCTCCATTGCTGCCTGTGCCAATGCCACAAGAATAACCTTCACACAGATAAGGTAAAGGCAAGAATTCTTACTCTTATAACCAAACCAAGTAAGTAATACTCCTGTCACATGAACAAATATGCTAAATGCAGAAGAAATTGGGTATGGATCTGGCTACAGAGCAGGACGGGCACTGACATTTTGAAAATATAGCCCTATACACCCCTGGAGTGGATGGTCCTGTTATGGCAAAAGAAAAAGGGAGATTTCTCATTCCTCAACCCACAATGTGACAGGAAGGAACCCTTTTATTGGAGAAGAACCAAACAACAGTCAACCACAGCACCTCAAGACTTCCCCAGGTAGAAAGAAGCACAGATAGAAATGGACAGTTAGTGTGTGGAGCCTGCTGCCAGTAAGAGCCTTGGGGTGGGAGTCAGGTACTCTCATTAGGGGTAGGAACCCTTACTACCTACACATTCAGGTGAAAGGGAATCATGGGAGAGGAAGAGGAGGAGATGGAAAGGATGAAAGAGAATAAGGAGACAGAGAATAAGAAATCAGTCTTAAGAGGTAGAGTTAGAAAAGATTTTTAGAAAGATTGACATTTAGATAACCCAATATACAACCAAGTGTCTATACCACTGCAGTCTGTAGCACTGTGAGGTTCTTCATGTCAGCAGTCATAAGCACAAAAGTAAACATATAACTATGAACATTTTTTTAGTCCAGACTTTTGATTTCATCCATGTGAAGAGCCCGAAGTATGTTTTCCCCCCTTTTCTCTCCTCCTACTCCTTATAAATTGGCATGTTGTCCTTAGTTTGTACTCTTAGTGTCTGGGACACTAAAATGTTAAGTGACTTATTACACATAATTTCGATGTGTAAAAAATACAACTTAGTAAAACTAAGTTGACTTGACTCTAAGGCAGGTTCTTTCTCTACTCTGTCACACTGCCTCTTGCCTTTTAAAAATCTGGTGTTTATCAAAGAAACTTTGATTAAAGATACAGAGGTTATTATTACTAAGTATCCAAGAAAATGGATACATTTTAGGAAATGTTCAAATTGGAGATTACTGAAGAAAAATTGCTTTAAGTAGTAGTTTTTTAAAAATGATATTGCAGACTATGCTAATGTTAGGTTTTGCTGAATAGTTCTGCCTTCTGAGACAAGATCAACCAAATCTACCCCCTTTCCTACATGGAGCATTTCAAATACTTAACAGAAATGTATAAAAAAAAATGCTCTTCAAGCTGACAGGCTCCTCATCATCTTTGTCGCTTTTCTTTTGGGTTCAGTGCAGTTTGCCAAAGTCTTCTTATAATGCAAAGAATTGGCAAAATCCATCAAATATATTTGATAATATATAATACATGGGCCTTCCTTCTTTCCTTCTAAATTAAGTTGGTTGTTTTTATATTGCCTATTCAATTAATAACTAATTATACCAATTTCTCTAATGACTAAGTTCTCCCACTTTTAAAGAAGTCTAGCATTGAGAATATAAGTTGTCAATGAACAGAAGCTATAGCTACAATCCCTATAAGTATGTGAAAGGAAAGGATAATTTCATTCAATGTTTTCATATATTGCCTTATAGTTAAATTAAAATATTTATACCTAAGTAGTCCACTGCCAATTTGACAATGCTAAAACATTACAAGTATCCCTTGATTTATTGAATTGATGTGCTCTGTAAAGTAAATTTTAGGTGAAATAAATGCTCATTTTCCATTTAAGTCCATGAATTTCTATAGAAAAAAAGATTGAATTTAAGAGTGAAGGATCTCCTATTAACAAGATATCCTTTAAAGGAAAATGCAAAAGAAAATTTGAAAAAAAAACAAATCCATTAATTCATCTTAAAAACTTTCTCCCTATAAAATCTAAGCTTCTTGGTTGCAGTAACTCATTTTTCTTTTATTTGTTTCTCCAGAGCCTAGCACAGTGCCTCCTACATAGGAGGTGCTCAATAAAAGCATTTTGTTTGGATTGAATATTACTTCTCTTTACTGCTTATGTACTATAACCTTGTATGGCTTCACTTTCTTGGCCTGATAATGCTGATAATGTTGTTTTCTCTCTCTCTGTCTCTCTCTGTATCTCTCTCTCTGTCTCTGTCTCTCTCTCTCTGTCTCTGTGTCTGTCTCTCTCTGTCTCTCTCTCTGTCTCTCTGTCTCTCTCTCTCTGTCTCTCTCCTTTTTACCTCAAAGTAGGTCATGTGGAATGATGCAGAAGATCAAAGAAAAAAAATCTGTTATCTTAAATGATTATGAGAAATAACATCACAAATGAGTGCACACATGATTCACCAGATCCCTTCAAAACTCAAACTTGCATTGGGTATAGCCAAATTTTCCTCACAGACATATGTAAACTCAAATTGAATTATTTCATTTTAACAAATATTATTAAACACCTGTTACATGTGAGGTACTATGCTATTCTGGGACTTTGATCCTTGAGAAATTTCTAAAACTTTATTACAAGGTGAAATTAATATTCAACTAATATACAGTCCTGACCATCTAAACGACATGGTTGAAATAAGTTTTGGTTACATACATAGACCACATTTAGTAATTGTCACAGCCTTTGTGGCTACTTAATATTGCCAAATCTATTATAAGGTATAGCTGCAACAACAGGGAACAATTACTAAGGGAAGATATATGAAATGGAAAAAGTCTCTAAATTATGGAATATTTTTCATGAGAAATGTGAATTACTTATGAAGACATCATAGAATAACTCAAAATATACTGACCTGTTAAATGGACATGGTATTTTGTTGAATAACCATAAGTATTCCTTGCTTTGCTGAGAACACATTCCTATCATGATAGGACCATAGATTTTTGAGCTGGAAGGGACCTTGGAGACTCAGTTGAACCCTTCCACTATAGAGTTGATGAAACTGAGAAAAAAGAAAGCTCCATGTCCAAAGTCACAGAGCAGTGTTTGAGGCAAAATTTAAACCAACTTCTTTCTGATTCCTGTTTCAGGGCCCTATTCACTATGCAGCCTTGCTACTTCTAACTCTTCACAGAATCTTTCAAAAGGAAAGGGAATCCAAAAACTGTCTACTTTCACCAATTGTATAAATGAATGAGAATCCCTTCTAACACGTGAATCCCCTCTATTTATCCAGTTTTGTCTTCTTTCTCCCAAGGCAGTCCACACCTCTTTAATTATGATTATTATTAGAAGGTTTTCCCTTACATTGAGTCACAATTTGCTCCTATGAAACTTCCTCCAATTGCTTGAGATGCTGAAATCTAGGTTCAAGTAAAATTGACCTTAGTACAATCGTATAATCATATCTATTCCACATGAAAACCTTTCAATATTTTGATGACTCAACAAAGTCCCTATTTTCTCTAACAAACATTCCTAGTCACTTCAAAGGATCCTCATATGGCATGAAATTTCAATATTCTAGTTGCCTTCCCCAGCTTATTAAAGTCCTTGCTAAAATGTAGCACCAAGAATTGAATATGACATTTGAGATATTATCAGACCAGAGCACAACACAAGCAGGAATTTTTTTCCATCTCCTTCATTCTAGAGGCCATATTTCTCTCAATGCATCTTCAGGTCACATTAACTTTCTTTTAAGCTGACATCACACTGACTCATATTGAGTTTTTAGTTCACTAAAAGGTTCAGATAATTTTTCAGAGAAAGTGTTAGATATCTATGACTCTCTCAAATTCAAGAAAAGTAACTCTAAATCAAACTTTAGATAAAGGACTGATGACTGGATTGGAATTTGTTTAGTATAGGGAATTCCCAAATAAGGAAACCCCCTCTACTAATGAAAGAGGGTAAATTTCCTGTAATTTATTAGAAAATTGCCTAGATCGGGGTCTGCAAACTATAGTCCATGGATCAAATCTAGCCAGAGTTATTTTCCTATGGCCAGCAAACTAAGAATTATTTTTATATTTAGCTCTAGGAACATACAAAAAACAGGGATCCTGTGGGAATTAGCCATTGGGCCATAATTTGCCAAATACTGAGAAGTTAAATTACTTCTCCAGGATCACACAGCCAGTATGTGTCAGAGGCTGGAGTCTAAAGCAGTCTTGCTAGTTTAGCTGTCTCTTTGAAGCTAACTTCATACTAAGTAATTTCTTTTTTCCTGTTGACTCCCATTATCAATTTTTTCCTCTATGGGTTATGATTCTCTGTTTCATTTCATATCATTTGAGGGAAAATGCCAATTCTTAAAAGTTACCTCCTCTATACTGGCTGTTCAATCTTTTGGAGTTCTCTGTTAACTCCATCTCTGGAGACAGATAAAAGAAATGGGGAGCCTAATTAACAGATTTATTGTACCTATTATCAAATACACTTCTTTTGTGGCTTTTAGTGTTATCTTTGATTTTCTAAATAGATTAAATTTCCTTTAAAACCTTTTTTACAAACCTTGTTAATTAAGTTTTGTAACAGTATAAAAATAAATGCAAACATAGATGTTTAAATTTTAAAAATTAATCATTATTTAAAAATATGTGGTTTCATTCTATTAAGTTTCAAGATAATAAGAACGAATAGTATCACTGAGCAAATGACAGCTGAGCTCATCCTGATGGACCTTTTGGTGCTAAGTTTTCAGTGATTGTATGTTTCAAAAAAAACAGAAGAGAGGAATGAGAAGAAGGTCTAGGTAACTTTTAAGAACTTTTTTTCATTTAAATTCTTCCCTCCTGAATGTTCAAAACCATCCATTTCATAAATTATAGAACTTTCCTATGCCATGGAACAATTTCACCCCAATTGGATTGGTACATTAGTTTCACTCCTTCAGATTGGTTGTTCTAGTTCAACTGTTAGCATTCTAATAAAACAGAGACATATTTTAGGAGTAAAGAAAAATAGGCATGATAATAACCCAGTAATACTTCTTACTTATCACCTAACCTCCTCTATCAAAGGTTCCCATGCTCCAGTGACCACACGCTACTACTACTGAATTAGTTCCCAGAAGCCAACTGACAGCCATAGATACATCAGAGTGGTGGTACACTGGAAGGCCAGTAATGAACTGCTGTAATGATGCATCCTCCCCCTTATTTGATAACTCATCCTGTACTTTTGTGATCTAAAACTTAAATGGTTATTGTTACATTTTAGACATGGGAAATCAACTAAATTAAAATTCTACTAGAATGAATATAAAAGTAAAATACAAAAATGCATTTAAAATACATATGTGCATATATATATATATATATATATATATATATGCTTGTGTTTATATGTGTGTATATATGTATGTCTGTGTCTGTGTGTATTTGCCTAAATGCTAATAGCAAGGCACTTTAACCAAATGGATAGAAGGTTAATTTTGTACTCAGAGAGATATGGGTTCATGTCCTGCCTCTTTGGTATGCCTGTAGGGAGGCTACTTAAACTCTCAGTGGACTAGTTAACTCATGAAGATTCAAAGTTAGAGATGATGCTTGTAATGCATTCATTGTTAGAATTTCAGTTTATGTCCAGAACTGACACTCAAAATAAACTTTGGTAAACGTTGCTCCTGGATAAAATGACATTACCTAAAACTTGCAGTCCCTAATTAATGTCAGTCTTATCTGGCTACCTAACATTGATGAGATACCATCTTAACCATTATTCTAAGTGCCAGTTTCACTCCCCATGGAATCATTTTACCTATCATCACCAGATTATTTTTCATAGAACAATTATTTCTTCATGTCTCCTTGCTTAATGCCTTTCAATAATGTGCTATTATTTATGGAGTAAACTACACAGCATTTATGGTCTTCTAGCAGCTACACCCATGCCATGTATTCAATCAATTTACTTCCTACTCATGTCAAATCTTCAATTTCTGTCAATCAGGGCACTTCATTGTTTTCTGAATAGACAATAATATATATATAAATTCCAATCCTTTGCTTATGTTTTCCCTTGAAATGTAGTGGCATTTTGCTGTCTCTTCATGTCCTCAATTTCTATCTATAGTCTATGTGAAAATATATTTCCCAAAGAGCTAGATCTATGACACCTGGCCCAATCACTTTTGTCATGAATGAAATCTTTTCTCTCTGACCTAGGAGTGTTCTGGTGCCAACTTGAACCAGCTTGTGAGAGTTAAATGTTAAATTATCAGCATGAGCATTTAAACCTCAACAACTGGTAAATGGTACAAATCAGAACATAATTTGTTGTTATGTTGGAGAAATTGTTAATAATGCAGATTAAACTTAAAAACTTAAAAGTGTGCTGTGCATATATACTATGTGTGTGTGTGTGTGTGTGTGTGTGTGTGTGTGTATTCCTTTTGGAGAATTTGTTGTTAAATATTTACCAGCACAAATACATCCTGAACCTTAAGACAATTTTTATCATAGGTTCTCTGGATTATATATTTAGATTTAGAGATTGATGGCATCTCAAAGGCCAAGTAATCATGTAATCCAGCTCCCTCATTTTGAATATTAGTGAATTATAAAGATGTTACATGACTTGCCTATTGCATGAGAAACAGTGTTTGAGTCCAAGTCCTCTGTCTCTAGAGCCAATTCACTTTGTACTATACCATGATGATATCTCCAACATAAACAATGATTATGTTTAGTTTCATACTGTTTAACTTTCATACATTGCAGTTCTTATTTGCCCAAATAGATTTTAAGGTCCTTTAAGGTAGAAATTATTTCTTTTATATTCTGCTTGGCACACAGCTGAGTTAAATGTTTATAGTAAATAAACCATGAGTATTCAATGATTAAAATAATAGAATTAGTCATAAATTGCAGTGTTACACAAATATTAACAATTTGATGGTGTCATTTATCAATGAAACTTTCTCATTCATTCCACATGTCTTTATTATAGACCTACTATGGCAGGGTACTGGGCTAGACACTAGGGATTCAAAGGAAAATCATTGCCTTCAAGGATTTCACATTCTAACACATGGGCAAAATCGGGTTTGCTCTTCGTTTATTTGTGATTTCATTAGCAAAAAACTTGCAATAAAACATTCTTACTTGGAGATGTCCACAAGAATATTTTGTGACTCTCTCAAAACCCTAACCAAAATTCAAGAATATCTGCATGATAAAATAATAACTAGTAAAAGCTAACATTAAAATATCTCATTTGGTCCTTACAACAAGCCTGGAAGGAAAGTATAATCCCCTTTTTGACAAATGAAGAAACTGAGGCAAAAAAAGAAGTTAAGTTTCTTGCCCAGGGTCACACAGCTAGTTAGTGCCAGAAGCCAATTAAAAACTCAAGTCTCATTGACTTCAGGCCCAGAATTCTGCATCACTTAGAAGAACACTGCAGGAACCATTTTCCTACTGAATAATAATCGTGAATTATCTTCCTTAGATTCTCCACACTTCTATCTTTAAAATACCCATATAACTTTCCATGCTCCTAAAAAATTGTTCAGTTTAATGTATTTTATACTTAAAGGAAATATCTCTTAATAAATTCCATCTTTCATGATGGATTTTACACAAGAAAATCTTAGCTAATTAATAATTTTCTTTTAAGCCTTAGAAAATCAGTGGCATTTTGTATTTATTTTGATAAGATTATTTTTAAACTTACTTTTGGTATTTCATATTCTACTTCTAAAATACTATTTAGAAGCCTAGAGCTTAATTTAAAAAAAAAACTTTGGTACATTTCATTTTGATAGATCAGTTACTCCCCCAAAAACATTCCTTGAAAAATAAAGCTAGATAATTATCTATTACAGAAGGGAAGTATATGTGTTTTAAATTTGATAGTGCAGAACTAACATTGACCATTATAATTGCCCATAGCTATATTTACTTTTCCCTACTGACCACAAATACATTATTGTAGGCACTGCAGATATTTTTCTGGTGTCTTTTCTTTCATTCTGCATTATACCATATATCGCTTTGCATGATTTCCTGAATTATCCATGTTCATCTTTCTTTTTGGTACAGTTACATTCTTTACCTTCATATACTATTATTTGCTCAATAATTTCACAATGTTTGGCTATAAATGTTACTTCAAGATTTTTCTTCTCCTAAGTAGTGGCATCCCTCAGCCTAAGGGAATGAATCATTTGGTTAATTTTCTAACACAATTCATTTTTTCCCAGAAGGGTTGAACCAGTTTACACCTGTATCGAATTGGCATGTTTGTCTTTCCCTAAGTTTTCCAATGAAATCTTTCCCCTTCTTTTAGCAGGTTTGGTGGGTGTGAGGTAGTATCTAAGGATTATTTTAATCTGTAAATCTTTGATTATTACTGATTTTGAACATGAGTTATAAGGTTATTTTTACCATCTCTTGCCTAGTCCCGTTAACAATGTTTGGAAGATCCCTACCTCCTTCATGTTTGAATGACCTCTTACGGGGCACTAATCATAATACAAAGTACTTCTATCTTTAATATTTGTTTAAAAATTGAATTGTTAACATTTTCTCTATCACTTTCTTAAATCTAGACAGTCAACAAAACAATAAACCAAGTTCTGATTTTAATATTTGCCAATTACTTAGGTTCAAATCCTCACACTAAAATTTTAACAACTCTCAGTGGTTGAAATTCTGATATCACATCTTATTCTTGTTTTTGTTTTTCTCTTCTGAGCAGCCTTTCCCAGAGCTTGTCATTTTTTAGTACACAAAAACACATACACATTATGTGACACCAAAGTCTCAAATTTCTTTGTATCCATGGATACAATATAAACTTTCATTTTTCAATATTTTTTGTGTAGTTAATTAAAAACAACCTCTTTGGATTATTATTCTTATTTTCAAATTTTTGATACAGTAATAGCATGTTCTTAAGTTTCATCCAATGTAGCATATAAGCTATTACTTTCCATAAATGGTGTTTTTTATATAGAGTACTTATAATTTAATAATAGCAGAATTGAGCTTTTAGTAAAGCTATTTGTTTTAGTATAAGACCTCTGGAGTATGTGAATGAAACATAAATACAGTAATTAAACTTGTCTTACTCTACTAATGAGAAGCTTTTCTAACTGAATCTTTTTCTAACAATCCTAGGCAGAAAACATCTAATCTAAAATGTGGGACATAGAATGGCATTAACCCTATTCACCAACCTAGTGACTTTAGAGGCAGGAAGGAGAACTCAGCTGAATTATTTTGGAAATCAGTACTGTATTATATTATTTGAAATTCACTTTAGATACATAGTATAATCTTAATTGACATGATTCTTAAAAAACTTCTAAAACTCCTGGGTTTCAAATCAAAGTTCTTGAAGAGGTAATTTTATGTAATGGAAAGAACATCAGACTCAAAGTTAAAAGACAAGAATTCAAGTTCTGGTTAATCAACACTAGTTTTGTGATTGCTCTAAATGGCCAAATTCTCTAAGTCAACGTCCCTTTCTTTAAAGTTGGAATAATAATATTCAGAATGCCTATCTCATGTGTTGACATGAGGAAGATGCTTTGCAAACCACAAATCACTATATACATTACAGATCAAATTATTTATCATTTGTAAGTTTTAAATATCAAAATCAATCTTCTAAATTATACCTAAGAGCCAATAATTCATTAGAAGGAAAAGGATTAGAAGGAATTCTTAAGAAAAATATACAAAATTTGTAACAAATTTCTCTGGTGAAGATTTTATTTCACAAATTTATAGTTAACAAAGTCAAATTTATAAAAATAAGAACCATTCCCCAGTTGGTAAATGGTCAAAGGATGTGAACAGGCAGTTTTCAGAAGAAAAAAAAAAAGCAAACATTACTTACATGAAAAAAATGCTTTAAGTCACTACTGATTGGAGAAATGAAAATTAAGACAACTCTGAGATTCTACCTCATGCCAATCAGATTGTCTAATATGACAGAAAAGGAAAGTGACAAATGCTTGAGGGGTTATGGAAAAATTGGAACACGAATGTACTTTACTTAACGGTGGAGTTGTGAAGCGATCCAACCATTCCATAGATCAATTTGGAACTACACCTAAAAGGCTCTGAAACTGTGTGTACCCTTTGACCTAGCAATACTACTACTAGGTCTGTATCCCAAGGGATCAAAGAAAAGAGAAAAGGACCTACCTATACAAAAATATTTATAATAGTTCTTTTTGTGGTAGCAAAGAATTGAAAATCAAGGGATGTCCATCAATTGGGGAATGACAGAACAAGTTGTGGCATATTGGTTTGATGGAATAGTATTGTGCTATTAAAAAAAATGCTAAGCAGGTTGGTTTCAGAAAAATCAGAGAGATTTATATGAAATGATGCAAAATGATATGAGCAGATGCAGGAGAACATAGCAATAGTGTAAGGATGATCAACAGTGAAAGACAGCTATTTTGATCAAAACAACTATCCATGGCAGAGCCAAGATGGCAAAATAAAAGTGGTGACTTGCTTGAGCTCTCCCCCAAACCAGTTCAAATACCTACAAAAATGACTCTGAACAAATTTCCAGCCCAAGACAACCTGGAAGGTCGACAAGAAAGGTTTGTTGCACCAGTCTGAGAGACGAACACAGTCCAGTACAAAACTTGGCAGCACAGACTGGGCCCCAGAAAACCCAGAGCAGGCCTCAGGCGACTGAATCACTGGCACCTGTGCTGATGTCCAGACTTCGCAACCCACAAATCCCAAAGACAATATAAGGTCAGTAGGAAAGGTCTGTTGGACCCGGGTGAGAGAGAAGCAGAATATGGAATCAGCCACAGGGTGGTGGCTGTGGCAGCAGTTGCTTCTAGAGCTCTTGGCCCACAGACAGTGGGGGGATTGAGTGGTTTATCAGAGGGGTATTGCAGGAATCTTTTTGCTGGTGCTGAGAAAGGATTCTCTTGCTTTGCCTGTGCTTGGATCTTGGTCACAGTCCTGAGTGTCAGTCTTGGACCGAGGAAGAGAACTAACATGTCGGAGCTTGGAAGTTTCACAGTTCCAAGGCAGAAAAGAGTGCTTGTGGTGAATCATAGACCAGAGCACATGCCAGGAGATGAGTAAACACCTCTCCTTTGAGCATACCACCCTGGAAAAACTTAAAAATTTTTAAGTCCCTAAAAGTATTTCTGAAAACAGCTGCACAAAACCCGTGAGGCTTGAGACAGTACACCCTCCATACTGGAAGCAGAGCCCTACCTTAACAAAGAGTTTAAAAGAAAAGTAATTGGAAGGGAAAATGAGAAAATAGAGGAAAAATACTCAGACTATATAATCTTACATTGGTGACAAAGAAGATCAAAGCATACAACCAGAAGAAGAAAACAAAGTCAAAGCTCCTCCCTCCAAAGCCTCCAAGAAAAATGTGAATTGGTCTCAGATCATGGAATAGGTCAAAAAAGATTTTGAAAATCAAGTGAGAGAAGTAGAGGAAACATTGGGAAGAGACATGAGAGTGATGCAAGAAAATCATGAAAAATAAGTCAACAGCTAACTAAAAGAGACCCTAAAAAACAATGAAAAAATAACACCTTAAAAAATAGACCAACCCAAATAGAAAAAGAGGTCCAGAAAGCCAATGAGGAGAAGAATGCCTTAAAAAGAAGAATTGGCCAAATGGAAAGAGAGGTCCAAAAGCTCACTGAAGAAAATAATTCCTTAAAAATTGGAATGGAGCAAATGGAAGCTAATCACTCCATGAGAAATCAAGAAACAATAAAATAAAACCAAAGGAATAAAAAAAAAGTAGAAGACAATGTGAAACATCTAATTTGTAAAAACAACTGACCTGGAAAATAGATTGAGGAGAGATAATTTAAAAATTATTGGACTACCTGAAAGTCATGGTCAGAAAAAGAGCCTAGACATTATCTTTCAAAAAATTATCAAGGAAAACTGCCCTGACATTCTAGAATGAGAAAGTAAAATAGAAATTGAAAGAATCCATCAATCACCTCCTGAAAAAGATCCCAAAAGGAAAACTGCCAAGAATATTGTAACCAAATTCCAGTGTTCCCAGGTCAAGGAGAAGATATTGAAAGCAACCAGAAATTAACAATTTGAGTATTGTGGAAACACAATCAGGATAACACAAGATTTACCACCTTCTACATTAAGGGATAAGAGGGCTTGGGAGGTCAAAGGAGCTAGGATTAAAACCAAGAATCATCCAGCTAAACTGAGTATAATCCTTCAGGGAAAAAATGACCATTCAATAAAATAGAGGATTTTCAAACATTCTTGCTGAAAAGACCAGAGCTGAATAGAAAATCTGAATTTCAATATAAGACTCAAGAGAAGTATGAAAAGGTAAACAGGAAAGAGAAATCATAAAGGACTTATTGAAGTTGAACTGTTTACATACCTCCATGGAAAGATGATATTTGTAACTCATGAGATCTTTCTCAGTTTTAGGGTAGTTGGAGGCAATATGTGTGTGTGTGTGTGTGTGTGTGTGTGTGTGTGTGTGTTTGTAGACAGAGGGCACAGGGTGAGTTGAATAACAAGGGATGACATCTAAAATAAAATTAAGGGTTGAGAGAGGGATTTACTGGGATAAGGAGAAAGGGAGAGGTAGAATGGGGTAAATTACTTCATATAAAAGAGGCAAAAAAAAGCTTTTACACTGGAGGGGAAGAAGGGGGAGGTAAGAAGAAATGAGTGAACCTTACTCTCATTAAATTTGGCGTAAGGAGGAAATAACATACACACTCAATTGGGTATGGAAATCTATCTTACCCTACAGGAAAGTAGGGGAGAAGGTCATAAGAGATGGGGGGGATGATAGAAGGGACGGAAAATTGAAGAAGGGGGTGATCAGAAGCAAACACTTTTGAGGAGGGGTAGGGTCAAAAAAGAGAATAGAATAAATGGGGGGTAGGATAGTATGGAGGGAAATATAGTTAGTTTTTCACAACATGACTATTTTGGAGGTATTTTGCATCACTATAAATGTATAAGCTATATCGAATTGCTTGCCTTCTCAATGAGGGTGGGTAGGGATGGAGTAAGGGAGAGAATTTTGAACTAGAAGTTTTAAAAATGAATGTTAAAAATTGTTTTTACATGCAACAGGGAAATATATACAGGCAATGTAGTATAGAAATCTGTCCTGCCCTACAGGAAGATAGAAGGGGAAGGTGGTAGGAGAAGCGGGTGATAGAAGGGAGGGCAGATTGGGGGAAGGGGTAATCAGGATGCATGCTGTCTTGGGGTGGGGGAGGGGAAAGATGGGGAGAAATTTGGAACTCAGAATCTTGTGGAAGTGAATGTTGAAAACTAAAAATAAATAAATTAATTTTTAAAAAAGGTAAAAAAGAAGAAAAACAATGATCCAAGAAAGTTTCAAAGGATCCATGATGAAAAATTCTATCCACCTCCAGAGAGAGAACTTGTGAAGTCTGAATGCAGATTGAAGCATTCTTTAAAAATATTTTTATTTTTTTCTATTGCTTGTATTTTTCTTTTGCAACATGGATAATATGGAAATATGTTTTGTATTACTTTGAACATATAATTAAAAACCAAATTGCCTGCCTTCTCAAGAGGAGGGGAAGGACATGAGGGAGGGAGAGAATTTAAAACTCAAAAACTCAAATATATATATACATATATCTATAAACATTTACATATAGTTGGAAAATATTTAAAAATGATTTTTAAAAAGAAAAATACACAAACCCAATTAAGAAGTTTTCAGATTGGAAAACTCAAATTTTCAATTATTATATAGTTAAAGCTTAAAACCAATAGATACTATTATGGAAATTGTATAGGTTTCCCCCAGTGTTGGGTGCTTATAAGTCAAGTAGGAGGTCTAGACTCTGTCTTCCAGCAGTTAAATTATAAAGCAGCATGACATATATAGAATCTATCAGTAAAGACCAGCATGTGACAGGAACATGCATCCAACACTTTGGGAATGTAAGAAATTAAAAATTTTAAATTTTCAGCATTTAGATACTCACTAGACATCCCAAGTTTCTTCTACCCATAGCATAGTATATTAGAAAGAACTTGCATTTAGAGTTAAAGGGATGGGCAGAAGGAATAAGTATTTGTATAGTGCCTACTGGGTAGTTAGTTGGCACAGTGGATAGGGTACTGGGCCTGGGGTCAGGAAGACTCATCTTCCTGTGTTCAAATCTGATCTCAGATGCATGTGATACCAAGCAAATCACTTAATCCTGTTTGCCTCAGTTTCCTCATTTATAAAATGAGCTGGAGAAATAAATGGCAAACATCTCCAGTATCTTTCCAAGACCACCCCAAATGGGATCACAGAAAGTTGAACATGACTGAAATGACTGAACAGATAGTGCTTACTATGTACCAGGCACAGTAATGAGTGATTTATATTATCTCATTTGATCTTCATAACTACCTTATGAGGTATATGTTATTACCCCATTTTATAATTGAGGAAACTGAGGTAAACAGAAGTTAGGCTCAGAGTTACACAGCAAGCAAATGTCAAAGACTGGTTTTGAACCCTGGTCTTCCTGACTCCAAGCCAAGTGCTCTACCTACTCCACTCCCTAACTGCCTGAAACTTTGTTTGAATTCCAAATCTGTTCTGTTAACTTCACTTTTCTGGATCTCAATTTCTTCATATGTAGAATGAGAGACTGAATCAGATTACCTTTAAGTTCCATTTTAGCACTAAAATCTTATGAGTTTCACTCACTTTTATTGTTAGTATGTCTGAGAGGTTTACAGAGTCTGATTAAAAAAAAAAAAAGATCTGATTCAAGTGTACTACGAGGACAATCACCATATCTATAGACACCAGAAATACAAAATCAAAAAATGAAACATGATGAAATTTCTACAATATATTTTAGAAAAAGAATGAGCTGATTGTATACATGTTTAAATGACTGCTATATAAAGCATATTTCCTTACTCTGTCTTATATGAGTACACAGTAGGCAGAGTTTCTGCAATCACTGCTACTACTTGACACTGGGGAAAACAAACAAACAAACAAACAAAGGGTAGGCTGTGCCATTAACCATCAGGAAAATGACCAACTGTCCTTTACTGTAAATTATCCATGACTTTAAGATGATTCTTAAAAAAGGGATAGATTCCTAGGTTAGTTGACTGTACAGCCAAATGTGACCTTAGAAATGATCTACCTTTATTTAGGTAGATAAGGGAACTGAAGCCCAACTAGCCAAAATGCCTTGTTAAGAACTAAATGGGTAATTGATCAGGGGAGTTGAAATCAGGTTATTTGACTCAAAATCTATGTTCTCACCACTAAACAAACCAACTACTTCTGTATCTGTAATTATTTCCAAGTAGAAAAGTGACAAGCAAATGCCTCTAGCAAATCAGAACATTTCTGAAGAAGGAGGCAAGAGTAACAATTTCCAGGTCCTTTCTAGATCTAGGACCCTAAGATTCAGACATACTAAACAGACATACTAATCTTTCCTTTTTAAAGACATTGTTTTCCTATATTCTGATAAATTGCTTATGGTCTTCACACTTTCCTGGAAACAGAGTAATGCATAGGTCTACAAATCCATGCATAGGAATTTTCCCAGGATAAGAGAAAATTCATGGCTTTTGTAGTCTTGGTTTATAAACTGCCATTAGTTCCTCTTGCCCTAATTTCTGAGCAGCAGCATTAGTTGTAGTGGCAAGCACAGCAGATGTAACCAGTCTAGCAAAATGAGACTGTGTTGTTTGCAGAAAGATAAGAATGAGCAAAGTGTATTTTGGCATCTTTCCTATGTATTTGCCATGCCTCTAAACGGTTTGTGATTACCTATTCACAGAAGTGGAATACCACATAAGAAAAGCATTATACCCTGTTACAGAAGCAATTTTTTAAACATTAAGAAAAATCAAAAGCTTTGGTGAGAAACCCTATTGGGGAGAGGTCCAAGAAGGAGGGGAAAGGGAAGGTGAACAAGAGGCAAGAGCGATGAGAGAGGATGGCTAAGTATTAACAATGGACTTTGAAATGGGATAGGTCTTTTTCTTCATTCTTACAAATACAAGAGGTAGTTATATTAATTGGCTACTATGCATTTTGCAGTCCTTTAAAATAGAGGATAATTTATCTTGATTCTGTAATTACTGCTTATACAAACAGCATATGACAAGTCTGACAAATAGGCTTTTTCAAAGTGGAACAGATATTGCAAAGGTAAATGTGTGACTCGTAAATCAAGGTCACTCCACTTTATAAATTCTTTGCTTTCTTAATAGCAGACATCATCTAAGTTTATTAAATAGATTATTCATTTCTATGAATTTTATTTTCTGTGACCATTTAAAATTTATAGTTTAAGATTCAAGGATGTCACAGACCTTGGCTAATGCATCAGAAAGAAATATACCCCTTTAAAAATGCATTTAAAAGATAATTTTTTTCTTATGGTGTATTTAAAAAAAATCAATCCTAGGAAAGTATGCAAATGGAAATTTAGAGGCTAAGACTTTCATCTGGGGCCATGTTTCTGAAATTATTAGTCCAGCTTTCTGGACTAATAATTTTCTAGTTAGAATAGGACTGAGGGTAACATTTTCTCAGAATGATATGATTATATTACAGGATATTGTTTAGTATGCTTTTCTATGCATAAACATTTTAAATATCAAAATATTATTTCTTCAAAGAAACATCATTATTTATCTAATGATGAGTTAAGTCACAAGTATGAGAGCAAAGGTTCAAAATATCAAGGAAGACAATTTTCAAATAGTGACTGGTGAGATGAAATGTTTTAGGTTGATTCTGAGTAAGAAGAATCTCCTTGTCTAACACATAAAACTCATCAAGTTAAAACTGAGGTTTACTTAAGCTGTCTTGCTGTATAAATGGAATTAAAGCAGGTCTCAGTTAAGCGTGCCAAGATTACAACTGTTTTATCTAAGTCATAAGTAAGTCAAGAGTCAGTGCTACATAATGAATAGGAAACTAGTCTTGGAGTCAGAAAGATCTGAGTTTTTATGGTTAAATTATTTAAACATTCATTATACCAGAACAAATCTCTGACACTGTAAGTAGTTTATTTATAATCACCTAACAGAATATTTTCACTCCATCAACTTCACTAGTATAAGGTCATGGAGGTATGACTACATAGCAGTTTATCTGAAAAAGAAGTTGGAAGGTCTATTGGAGTATAAGCTCATATGGATCAATGTGGCGGAGTGGAAGGAGTATTGGATTTAGTATCAGCTACTTAAGTTTGAATCTTGATTGTGTCACATATAACCTTCATGACTTTGGACAAGTAACTTAACCTTTCTAGGCCTCAGGTTCCTGATTTACAAAAATGAGGGGTTTACTTCAGGGATCCTTTCCAGTCCTACACTTCCATTGTCTTCCTATCTGAATTCTCCACTCCCATCAAACCCATGTAGCCTAGGAATTGTACTTTCCTGCTTCTGAATTTAATAATAATATTCCCTGAGCCTAAGATGTCCTTACCTTCTTCACCAAATTCTTGTCCCTCTTTCATTTTCTAACTCAAACCTAGACTTTCCTCATGGTCTATAGCCCAATGATTTCTCTGAACTCTTATTTGTATAACCCTTTGGGCACTTAACATCATTACTGCATCAAGGTATTAATTATTCTCCTATTTTTATGTTTTCTCTGCTCAACTGATAGGCAAGCTCCTTAAGGATGAAATCATATTATAAACATCATCACCATCACTGTGCTGAGAAGAGTTGCAAAAATATTATGTACTCCTTGCATATTGGTTCTTCAATTCTGAATCTTAGGTCATAATAAACTTGGTTGGAAAATAATTATAGCATATTATTAGATTCTAAGTGCATAATCACATAATTCATCTGAATCTTAAACCAATATGTGGTTGAATGAATTTGATCCATGGAATAAGGCATAGAAAATACCCCGATTCCCAGTAATGAGGATTTTTTCATTTCAGTATAGCAGTTTCCACATAATCTTCCTTTTAGCTGCCAAACTCTCAAAACTCTTGTCATTTAAAATTTTTACAACAAGCTATTCTATGTGCCAAAAAAAGAGAAAAAGCAAACAGTTCTTTCATGGAGTGTTTTCATTACTGATTTCCTGACATCTTTTCAATGTGCCCCATTTTTCTTTAGGGAAGAAAAAAGCTATCCATGATTTGGTCATTCTTTGATAACAGCATAATTACTTATGACAATCCACATCATTATCATTCTACTGAAAATTGATAAGGGCCTGTAGATGTGACTGAGAATACAGTCATGAGTTTTACACCCATTCAAGTCAGTGTGTGGGTGCAACCATTGTTTTCAGAGTGCCAAATGTTTCTTTTTCTCAAAAGCACCCAAACCTCCAATCAAAAATGCCCACTTTCCCTTTGACTAGTGTATGGCTAGTAGGTTGATGGAGCCGTAACTTTGCCTTTAAACTCCATTTTAGTAAACTACTTTATTTCTCTCATATTTCCTGTTCAGAAGGAGATGACCTTATTTAACCATACAAGTGCTTAGGAATCGTGGTGTCTATTCTGCATATGTGTCCAAATTAGAGAGAAAGACGTTCATTGTGCAAACTATGTCCTATTCCATGGCATTTCAATGTATAACCTTATCTTGTGATTTAATTCAGTATAATCACCATTATAAATGAGATGTATTGATCCATATATATGCTATGCCTCTGGTAGTATGTGAGTTCCTTGGAGGCCAGCACTTTTTAAATTGTTTTTATTTAATCCCCAGCTAGCTTAGGGATTTTTCTTTTTTATTAGAAGAGGATATCTGGTGTATACGTGTGTATGTAGAAGGTGGACCTATGTATGAAGAAATATCTTAGCACAGGAACTACATTGGCCAATGATGATTAGCAGCACATCTGTAACTTGTGGCTCAAATAATTTATCTGGACCACTGAGATGATAAGCCACTGTGGCCAATGTCACACAATTAGTGTAGCTGTTGGACTTGAACTCAGATCATCGTGATTCCAAATTCAGTACTCTAACCACCACTGCATACTACCTTTCAACAATACCATATGTCACATCATGTCCCAGAAACATAAGCACATACATATCTCCACAAAATCTGATCTAACACAGCCTAGAACAGAACTGAGAGTGCTTCTGCTTGCCACAGTATTATAAAAGAGGTCCACTATAGTAAAAAAAACTGTAGATGAATCTGATAAATTAATAGCAAGAGATAGAATATCTACAACAGGAACCATTGGTTATTACAATCATACAATAGCTTGGATCCCATTTTCTATGTGGTTATTTTTATCCTTAATATCTAGCACAGTATCTAGGAGAGAATGAGTGATTATTAAATGCTTGATTGATTATTTTACTGTGAAAGTTGATACCACATTGACTGCATATGCTTTAAGTTGCCTGCAGGACCTGCCTTTTTTCTTTCCATCTCCCAACATTCCCTTTTCTCTTCCTCCCAATTTCACTTCTCTTGTCAGTCAGTTAGTAATTGAACTGTTAAACAGGCTCAGCAGTCACTGATTTTACTGAGTCATATTTTGAGAACATAGTAAGAGACCTGAAATATTAGGTTTAGAAAGTTTTTGAGCCCCAATGACATACTTTTAATTCAACAGGATATAATTCCCCCACATTTCTAAGTAATCTAGTCACTCAGGCACCTTTGTAGGCCAATGACTACTGATTAAGAAGTTCAGGAAAATCAGTGATATTATTAAATAGATGAGTTTGTAAATAAATGATGGCCCATTATATTAAAATACTATGTTGGGCAGATCTACAAGCAGTGAGCCAAGTCTGACTTGGAGCCATTCTTGTTCCCCATGGCCATCTTCTTTGGTTGTGAGCTTGTGTCTGTATCTGGATTTGGCACTGAGACAGTATCTCAGACTTGGCACATAGGAAACATGAAATTGGCAATTTTAATAAAATCTTTCAGTTTCATATGTCTGGGCTTCTGTTTTAAAGGAGAATCAAGTGAAGTACAAGAGGATAAAAAAAAGGGGAAGTGCTATGACAATCTGGCACATCATGGGGGGGTGACACCAGAGCCTCCTGGTAGACAGCCAATCATTGTAATTCAGGATTTATGTGGCTCAAATGGGACTTTTATAACCTTGTTTGTTAAAGCTTTGAGGACTCACATTTTCCTACCTGACCAAGAATTACTTTGAATAAGGTCTCCCAATGAACCGTTTATAGAGTCAAATTTAAACCCTTCACTTGTAATTGTAATCCCTGAGACATATAACCTAGTACCAGACTAACTTTCCAGTCTTATTTAATATTACCCAGTTTAAGCATTTTACATTTTGTATTCACTAGACCACTTAATATCTTTCCATAAAAAATACACTCCAATCCCTTCCTCCAGATTTGCTCATGCTGTTGACTATACCAAAAATATCCTCCTTCTTGTCTTGTTGAATTACTAGGTATCCTTTAAAACTCAATACAGATGCTACTTCCTCCATGAAACCTTCACAGATATTCCCAATTAGTCATGCCCTTTTCCCCTCAGACTGTCACATATTACTTTATTTTGTAACTCTCTAATACATTTATTATACAGTAGTGTCCATCATAGAGTGTGTGTGATCTCTCTCTCCCAGCACTAGATTTTAAGCTCAATCAGGTAGGGACTATGCATTTTCTAACTTTGCAGTTCCTCCAACACCTATCACAGTGCCCACCACATAAGAGATACAGAATAAATGTGTCTTGAATAAAAGAAATAACTTACCCTAGGGTTTCTAAATATGTTAATAAGTCAATGTTAGTTTTAATCCAGATACTTGGTATAAGTGTAGTGATCCAGAAAGCCCTCGTGTTGCCCATTTTCTTTGATACATGTTAGGAGGGTGGATGTGAGAAAAAGAGGCATGGATAGTGGGCCTCAACTCAATGTCCTTTATCTGTACCTTCAAAACCTGTATCTTCAAAAATTAAAAAAAAAAGACAAGAAGTTGGTGTACCCTTCAGGTAATTTATAAAACACATGTGAAAAAATATAAATTCATAATAACAAATACCTTCCTCCACAATTTTTAAAAGGTCTCACTGAGTCATTTACACACACACACACGCACACATACACACATACACACAATTTGATTAAGACCAAATATAAAGGGCATTTCCATCTACATGGTAGAAAAGCAAAAAAAGAAAAAGATTAAACATGAAACTCTGAAACTCTAATGTGCCTAAAATATATTTCTTTTAAAGTAAACAATTTCATCCTGTAGCTTTCAAAACTCTTCTGCTTGTCCAAGCTTTTTTTCTGACCTTCTGTCTGTTCATTTATAAAATAAAATGCCTTGGTAACACATTTCTTTCTTTTCACTTCTTTTTCTTTTCTTTTTTCCTTTCTTTTTCCTTTTTTTTTGGCTACCTTATCTCTACCTTCTGTTATTGCCATTTGGGGGAAGGAAAACAATAAAGATTTTGTTAAAATATGTATAGTTATACTGCAATTTATATTATGTCTGAAAATATATTTTTTATTATTCATGTTGAGTCTATCATCCCCCTCTCAAAGTATTGTGCCCTACATTTCTCAAGGAACCAAAAAGAGTCAAAATACTTATTTTGCAGGTTATAAGTAGCTATGGTGTATACCTATTCTAACAGAAAATCTTTTCTGAAGTTAGGGAAAGGCATATATAAATATATTCAATGTACAGCAATTTTGAATTTTATTCAACATATATTTTAAAAGGTAGGTTAGTTGTCAAGATTTCATATTCAAATAATAATATATGAAAATAAGTTTTCTGTCCACTTTCTTCTACTCATACCAACATCAGATAATCTTAAGATATTAATAGTTGAGAAAGGTAATGATGTTTCTTGTTTTGTTTTCCTTTAAAATTCCAATGCTTTTCATTCTATGTTGAGGGCTGTACAGTAAACTTTCCATGTGCTAGACATATATCTCTTATTTCATACATGCAATGTTATTTTTTGCTCATTGGGGCAACTTTATAATTCCATTCAATTGTTTATATTTTTAAATTATAAAAATACATACATAAAAATGTACTCCACTTTTGCTAGAAATTAATAATCAATAATAATAAAAAACTTTTTATTTATTATGTTCTAAGCAAGGTACTAAGCTCAGGGGATACAATAAAAAAGCAAAAGACATTCCCTGCCCTCAACTAGCTCACAATCTAATGAGAGAGATGAAATATAATCTAATAATACTTGTAATATTTATATAATATATATAATATAATAAAATACAAATACAAAAAGTACACTATAGACAGGAAATAATTAACATAGGGAAGATGCAAGAATTAAGAGGGGTTGGGAATTCTTCCTTAAGAGATGGGATTTTAGGAGGCATGTAACAGAAGCTGGGGAAGTTAGCAGGTAAAGGAAAGACAGCATTCCAGGAGTGGTGACAGCCAGAGAAAATACCCCTGATTTCATTAAACATTCTATTGCTAGGCTTTAAAGGTCACCTAGGGAGCATGAGTATGTACTAGTAAGATGTGAAAATTACATTTATGCTTGGCAATCTAGAAAATCACTTAATGACCTTTCTTCTCTCTATCCTAGCCTTAAGTGGTTAACATGACTTTAACCAAATGCTTGTTATTCTAATTAGGTTCAGCAATAGGATCAAGTTCACTGTCATGTCCTATCTTTATATTTAAAAAATCCTTGGTGAATATAGGACTGAGAACCTTGCCCATGTTATTAACAAAGGAACTTTAAATATTAATCAGGATAGTACTTACCACCATTTCCTTCTAAGAGATATTAATGATCCTAAGTACTTGGGCTGCATCATTATAATGTGGGTATTCCCCTTAGTTTAATTTTAACATTTTTAAAAACAAAACTTGACATTTTAAGTCAGCAAGGGAGACTCATTGCAGCACTGAATGAATCCATCTGTCCTAAATGCCTCAATTATGAGCAAAACTCTGCTAAGTAAGTTACTCCTTGGATAGTGATTAGGGACTTTGGTGGTACATTAATTTATAAGCCACTAGGGGACTACTTAGGGCAATGGTTGACTAATTTATCCAATAGAATACTCAGTAATGATTGTCCAAATATCAGTCATGTGAAAAAGTTAACAAACCTCTGAAAATGACTAACGAACACTCTGGGATTCATTTGGTCACCTGATTGGATCTGGTCTACCACCTGGATTATGCTTTAGAGGTGTTATCATTGTCATTAAAAGAACTAAATAGAGACTCCTAGGACTAGAGAGGTAAAAGTTAAAATTTTTGATAATCTAAAAAAACCCTTCATTTTATAGATATTGAAACTGAGGCCCTGAGACATGAAGTGATTTGCACCAATGCATATAGCTGGTTAGTCTCAAAGGTGGGGAGAAAAGCTAGATGGCAATCCGGGTGTCTTTTCTTTCTACTACAATACAGATTTCTAAAAGTCAGGGTGTTTCCTGTTCCTCCAACATTTGCATTTGCAGCTGTCTTTAAAACATCTCTCCCATTGCCATGCAAAGAAGAAAGTTGTAAACAGTGAGTTTTCCTTCTCTCTCCTTCACCAGGAAGTGTGAATGAAAAAAATGACAGGAAAGATAAATTAGATATGATATAAATTTTTTAAAATTCTCTTTTGAACTGAGAAATAGAGTGGTGGGTGAGTAGAATAGGTTAGGTACACAAGACACAGTAGTCAATGACTATAGTAATCTATTGTTTGATAAACCCAAAGACTCCAGCTTCTGGGATAAGAATTCAGTATTTCACAAAAACTGCTGGGAAAACTGGAAAATAGTATGGCAGAAACTAGGCAGAGACCGACATCTTATACCATATACCAAGATAAAGTCAAAATGGGTACACAATTTAGATATAAAGGATGAGCCTCTAAGTAAATTGGGAGAGCAAGGAATAGTTTGCCTGTCAGATTTATGGAGAATAAAAGAATTTGTGACAAAACAAGAGATAGAGAACATTATGAAATGCAAAATGGATAATTTTGATTGCATTAAATTGATTTTTTTTTACACAAAGCCAATGTAATGAGGATTAGAAGGGAAGCAGAAAGCTGGGAAAGAATTTTTACAACCAGTGTCTCTGGTAAAGATCTCATTTCTAAAATATATAGAGAACTTAGTCAAGAATACAAGTCATTCCCAAATTGATTGATACATGGTCAAAGGATATGAACAGGCAATTTTCAGATGAAGAGATTAAACCTGTCAGTAGTCATATAAGAATAATGCTCTAAATCACTATAGAGAGAAATGCAAATCAAAACAATTCTGAGGTACTATATCACACCTATCAGATTGGCTAATATAACAAAAAAAAAGAAAATGATAAATGTTGGAGAAGATGTGGGAAAATTGGAACACTAATGCATTGCTGGTGGAATTGTGAACTGATCCAACCATTCTGGAGAGCAATTTGGAACTATACCCAAAAGCTGTAAAACTGTACATATCCTTTGACCCAGCAATAGCACTTCTAGGTCTGTATCCCAAAGAGATCATACTAATGAGAAAAGGATCCACATGTACAAAAATATTTATAGCAGCTCTTTTTGTGGTGAGCAAGAATTGGAAATTGATGGGACACCCATCAGTTGGGGAATGGCTGAACCAGTTGTAGTGTATGAATGTAATGGAATACTACCATGCTATAAGAAATGATGAGCAGGCAGACTTCAGAAAAACCTGGAAAGACTTATATGAACTGAAGCTTAGTGAAGTGAGCAGAACCAGGAGAACATTGTACACAGTAAGACTCACATTTTGTGATGACTAATTTTCATACTTATCTCTTCTTAGCAATGAAAAGATCTATGACAACTCCAAAAGACTCACGATGGAAAATGCTATCCACATCCAGAAAGAACTTTGGAGTCTGAATGTAAATCAAAGCATATTATTTGCTCTCTCTCTCTCTCTCTCTCTCTCTCTCTCTCTCTCTCTCTCTCTCATTTCTTCTTTCTTAGTTTCCTCTCATTGGTTCTAATTCTTCTTTACATATGAATAATGTGAAAATAGGTTTAATATGAATGTAAATGCAGATCCTATATCAAATTGCATACTGTGTTGGGGTAGGGAGAGGGGAGGCACAGGGAGAAAATTTAGAACTTAAAATCTTTTGGAAGTGAATGTTGAAAACTAAAAATAAATAAAGAAAACTTAAATAAAGAAAAGAAAATTCTCTCTTGAATATCTAGAAAACACTGGACAGAAAGTGTCTCATAAATATTCCTCTCATTTAAACAGACCCTATGATTTCCGTTTGTGATATTGAGCGCACAGGAAGATCTCAAAGCATATTGGAAAGTATGTTTCAGAATCATAATCTCCACCTCTCAGAGAAAATGATTGCTAGGATAAAGTTGCAAAAATTGCTTAAATAACTCATAGCACCTTAAAGAAATAAGAATCTCATGTTACATAATCATTTTTTGTATCTTTTTTTTTCACAGAATTACAAATAACATTTTGGTGTGAGATTTATATTTGAAATTCAATATAAAGATCTTTAGAAATGTCACTTGATCCCCAAGGGTTGCTAAGTAGTGAAACCATGTGGGATCTTGTCATTTAAAAATAGAGAAAGACAAAAAAACTGCCTATTTGCTTCTCAAAATAAGGTGATAAAGCCTCATCCATAAATTCTCATGAAGCTATAATTCAGCAGAGAAAACACACTGACAATTTCTCTTTAAATTAGTCTTAATGATTAGTCTCAACTGCATGCTATTTCTGTATTGATGTATCTTTCTGAACATTACCTAGCCTAAATAAAATTATTCCTTTTTAACAAATTTGTAGCCTTGTATTAAGCACACTGAAACATATCAAGAAGAGAAAAGAAACCTGTAGCTTTAGTAAACATTTAATTAATGACACAATATTCTCTTCATGCCTTTTCAGTTACAAAATACTGTCACGCAAGCAAACCATATTAACATTAATAGGACAAGAATATGAGACTTTCAGCTCTGCACATGAGAGTCTACCCTCATAATCCATCTAAGCCCTCAATTTCCCATTTTCTACCAGGTCCACAAAATAGAACCAGACTCATGCATAAAAGATTTGTTAGCAAAGTCACATAATGCTTGTGTAAGCATATTTTATGAGGAAGGATAGAAATTTCCAACTATTCTGTAGGCAGTGGTTGTTACAGAGTATTAACCGTAAACTCAAAAGTGATGCTTGCTCAGATAAATCCTGATTATAATTGATCATTGATTCATCACCATTTTGGAAAGTCTGTAGGGTTCCTCCCATCAAGACTAGAAGGCTAGGGCCTTCTTGAACTACCTGAGATAAATTATTGAAGCAAAGCTCCATTTTAAAAGCAGCAACTACATTTAATGTCTTTGCAAAAAAAAGTCACCTGTAAGCTAGCCTCCTGTGCTATATTAGGAACTGTCTACATTTTAGGCAGTGATAATAAGACAATTACTATACAAGTGGCAGATTATTTTTCTACAATCTTCTAATTAACATAACCATCAATTGCTTATTAATAAAAGTCTTTCTTTTGTTTTGACTTGGAGAGTATTGCAAACAAAGTCGAGCTGCCATTTCTTATTCAGTTATTTATGTGACTGTTAATTTGTTGTTGGGTCTCCACTGTTCCACTTGCCAGTACATTTCAACAAAATGCCATAGCTATATAAATAAATTCAACAGAATAGTGGAGAGGGATGTGTTCAAGAAAAGATCAATGTATCATTTTATACCAATTTACCTTCCAGGACACTTTTCTTATATCACCGCTAATAACTGTATTTGGTGGCCCTCAGTTATTACTTGAGGATCTTATGCAATTCATTACCTGGCTGATGGACAAGGGACTAATAAATGTATTAAAACCAGAAATATGCATAGCTTAATTATGAGGGGAAAAAAAGAATTGCAGACGTGCAAGCTTAAGAGTCAGAAAAAAAATCACTTTTGGAAAAAAGTCACGTTCAAATAATCCTTAATAACTTGGGACGCCACACAAAACCTTTTAAAAATGTTCATTTGCAACTGCAGAAAAGGTGGCCTTGAAACCAGAATATTTCAATTATGTGATTGTATTTTCATCTACTGCTTTGCATGTTCTTCCTTTGGCTTGGGATTCAAACATTTTCGTGTGGACTATTCCACTGTGTGAGGGATTTCTGAACAGTTAAGAATAAGAAAATGGTTTCATGGATAACTCCTTCAATGATACACTAACTAATGAATCACAGAGTATTCAAACTCCAACTTCTTATGAACATTGGCTAATTAGAGGAAGTGAAATCTAGAGTTCTCAAATGTTGCTAACTACACAGTATAACTCACAATGCTTTCTCCTCAAATTAGTAGAGAGTTGATATGATTTAATAAATTGGTGTTATGCCAGACAAGTGGGAGAAAAAAAGGTATGGAGAGACGGTGAAGCTACTTGGACTGACTTCTATTTTTAATCCAACTAACTTTGTTAGCTTGTTCTGCCTCCGAGAATTCTGAGCTTCTTTCAAGTCTCAACTCAATGTGCCAATTTCTAGAATAAAGCTCACTTGATCCTCCAGCTATTAGTCTTTTCTCCTTCCTCAAATGTTCATGCATTTAACATAATTGAGTAAATGTTGTATTGTCCCACACCCAATCAAACTTTACCCTGCCCTTGAGGGCAGAGAATATTTCCCTGGAAACTAAGATGGGGAACCTGCAGCCTCAAGGCCACATGTGACCTTCTAGGTCCTTGGGTGCAGCCTTTTGACTGAGTACAAGTTTTACACAACAAATTCTTTTATTAAGGGGATTTGTTATGTGAAGTTTGGATTCAGTCAAAGGGCTGCACTTGAGAACCTAGGAGGCCACATGTGACCCTGAAGTTGCCCACCCCTGCCTAGAAAATTGAAAACTTTGTCCAAATTATAATTTTAAAATATTTTGCATTACATACTTTAGTGAGTATGGTGGAAAGGTATGAAAATAAATTAACAAGGCACTTTTTTTGTCTCATTACAGTCAAATCACAAGAGGCTGTAACACTTTTCCAGGGATGATTTTTAGTGAAAAAAGTGAAATAAAATTCCTTGATAACAACAGCAAGTATTTACATAAAACATAAAAACTTGTAAAGTGTTCTATAAATATTATTTCATTTGATTCTCACAACAACCCTCAGAAGTAGGTAATATTGAAATTCCAATTTTACAAATGAGGAAATGAAATTAAGTTACTTGCCCAGGATCACACACACAGATATTAAGTGCCTGAGGCAGTATTTAAAATGACATCATACTGACTGTGGGCCCAACACTTTATGAAATGCATAATTAGCTATTGTGATTAGTTTAACTTTGTCCATAATAGCTAATGGGTACTCTTATGGTGATCACTGACCCTGCTCATTGTGATACACTTGTCAGCACTGCTTTGTTAGGTAACCATCACTCAAGATACTTCCTCTAGGGGCCAATTGCCCTGGGATCCCAATTCCAGTGGTGGCCTTCCCTCCCAACTCTTGGGCACTGGGAAATGCAGCACCCCAGGCATACTGTGTTCTTTACAATCCCTTGATTAAACTTCTTTGACTCTGTTTCCAACAACAAATGTTTCTAAGCCAGGTAAAAAGAATCCTAGTTATTTCCTTCATCTTTTAAATGTTTATCACTGAAAATTGTGAATTAGAAAACCAGATGCTCATAGCAGTCAAGCTATTACACATGCTTAAATTTTACCTTTGAAAGTGATTTTATTCATTTCAGTCAACAGATTACCACTTTGGACTTTTTTATGTATTACTATTTTCATGAATAAAATGTGAAAACATTCAGTCTGAGTAGCTACAATTTTAGGAAGCATTTAGTATATAAAACAATCTTTTCACTCTAAATAAGGACACATCTAAGAGAAAAATGAACAAATTCATAGCATCATTTGAT
This sequence comes from Vombatus ursinus, assembly GCF_900497805.2. Classification (NCBI taxonomy): domain Eukaryota; kingdom Metazoa; phylum Chordata; class Mammalia; order Diprotodontia; family Vombatidae; genus Vombatus; species Vombatus ursinus. Next base: position 16,879,630 of record NW_020954594.1, on the reverse strand, counting down.
AAAAGATTAAGAGCTTAAATGTGTCTTCTGGGTCATCTTGTCCAACTCACTCATTTTGTAGGTCAGGGAAATTAGACCCTGAAAAATGAAATGAAATATACCCAAGGAAACACTCAGCAACAGAAGCAGGAATTACACTCAGGTCTTTGGATCCCCAATGTAGTGTTCTTTCCACTACAGCTCCCTACATTCAAGACTAACATATATATATGTATATATATATATATGTATGTATATATATATATATACACACACACACATATATATACATATATATGTATATATATATAAATGCTGATCTAAAATTATCATATATGATTACTATAACAGGATAAAAAAGGATTTATTATTTGAAAAATATTTACAAACTTTGATCTTCTATAAAGCAGAAACTTTCAGACAAATTTTCCTTTGTATGGCATTCTGAATAGAGATAGCACAACAAATACTTGAACCTTTTCAAGGTAACAAAAATATAGAAAAACAAAAGCAGAATACTTAGTAACTCAGCTTCAAAAAGGTTCCTTAGTGCCTATTTATTTCTATCATAAGGCCTCACAAAGTCAAGTAAAATGAACTAACAACTCATGCCATCTAACAGCTGTGGATATGTCCCTGCCTTTGTTGGTTGTTCAAAGAGATATCTACTGTACCTGCTTTAACAAACAGAAAGTCATGCTAAATAAATAACATTTAATTTTGTATATTCAAGCAAGGACGCTCACTGGTTTTCCTTTTTACTGTCAACAACATTTGCCTTTGAGCTTTTTATATTGACTTAGGTAATCCCTCAAGTACTATTACCTTTAAGACTTTGAGGTTAAAGTGAGATGAAGTAGAAGGATAACTCAACTGATCCAACCTTCAACTCACTAGATTATTAAAGTGCTTTTGTTCTTGAAGGTAAAGGTAAAACTGTAACAATAATTATTATTATTCGTAGTAGTAATAATGATATTTTGTATTATAATTATTGTCCAAGTAGGCTAATACCAGAGCTATTTTTCCCTCTAAAAGTTAGCTTCTGGACTATGCTCCTAGGCCACTGCGTATGCATTCCAACCTGCAATTCCATTTAGAATTCTGGTTAATGAGAATTTGTTAATTAAAAAATGGTGACCTCAAGGTAATGTAAGGTGCTCATTGTTAAAGAAATATGTAATTAGACGCTACAATGGTTAAAGCAAGAAAAATTTAATCAAGGCAGTATAGTGAAAGGAACATGATTTAAGGTCAGAAGACTTTGCATAGTAATTTGCCTACATTTAACATGTTTGACTGGACAGGTACCTTTGCATTTTGGGACTTGAGTTTCCTCATCTATAAAACTGAAGAAATGAAGGAAGGAAACAATCATTTATAAAACATTTACTATATGCCAGACTCTATGCTTAGCTAAGGGGTAGGTAAATCTGATTTTCTCCAGGTTCTTTTCCAGTTTTAAATCCCAAGATCCAAAAAGTGAAAAAAAAGTTGTGTTTTTTCCCCCTACATGTAGCACAGAAATTACATTCATCTGACTATTCTATTATTACTCAGGAGATCTAGATTTTGAGGCATTCTGGCCAATTAAGGAATTACTGTAATATGGTGAGTATGTCATACCAAATGCATAAAAGTGCAAACATTAGAGATATATTTGAAAGAGATGGGATTATGGCAAATAGCCAAATGAGTTTTCCATTGATTCAGTCCATCTGTGTTGTGGTATATCTATGCATATTAATAGCAACATCTATAATGAAATGTCAATATATCTACATCTATCTATTATCTATAAACTTCTCTCTCTTTCTCTCTTTCTCTTTATCTCTCTCACCCCCCTCATCTTTCTCCCTCCCTCCTCTCCCAACCCACCATCTAAAATTAATTTCAAGGAACTAAGCTCCGAATAGATCAGGATGTCATCAAATGATCAAATTAGAAAAAATGAACAAGGTTTGTAATGATCCTAAGCTGTTCAATGCTAGAAAGACTCTATTTTGAATGTAAACATTTTCTTGATCATGTTACACAGTTTCAAATCTTGGAACATCAAAATTGTAGAAAAATCACAATTGTAGGCAAATCCAAAAGGATAACAATGGTGCATGATGAGTGTGAGTAGGTGGTATATATTGCAAATGAAGACTTACATGTGAAAAGTGGCATAGAAGATATCACCAAGGCATGTGTGACTAGAAAAGATGATGGGTCATATAATGATAATGAGAGATAATGAATGGACAAACTGAATATATCACTGTTGCCCCCTCTTCCCCATATTAAAAGAACCACAGGAAAATCTACATACCAAGGGTAAATTATCTATGGTGGATTTATAGAAAGAAGTGAACAAATTTATTTGATGGATTGCTGAACAAATTATGACATGAATGTATTAGAATATTACTAAGTCATAAGAATTATTTTTCTAAATGACAATTTCAAAGAAGTATGGGAAGACTTGAATGAACTGAAGCAGAGTGAAATAAGCAGATTGGAGAACAATATACACAATGGCTACAAATATATAAATTAAAGATAAAAAAGAAATTGATCACTATAAGTAAAATTACCAAGAATAAACCAAGAACATAATAAAGACAATTAACCTCCCTCCCCTCTTTTCAGAGGTGGAGGACTCTGGTTGTGAAATATCACATGCTCTATCAGACACAATTGATGTGTTGATTGGTTTTACTAAATCTTTTATTTTTTAATTTCTTTTCTTAAAATCTTTCTGAAAACATATGGATTTCCAGACAAGTTTAGGAGAAAATACATTGAAAAATGAATATGACATACAAAGAACAAATCCACAAAATAAGATTTTTTTTCAAAAGGGAAGACACAGGCAAAACTAATGGAATTACCCAAATACCTCCCTCTGCCTTTTTTTTGCAAGGAGGTGGAATACTACTAGGATGAAGTAGTATGTATACTTTCAAACACAGTTTCTGTATCTACTCATTTTATTTTATTTTATTTGTCACAAGGGAGGGTTTAATATGAAAGTGAAGGTTATTATCTAACTTATAAAGTAAAAACAAAGCATCACCAAAATGTTTTTTTTTAAGGCAAGACTCATATAGGATAAAAGGAGCAAAAGAATTGTAATCTGCAGAGGTGAGAGTCAAAGGTGACAACAATATGAATAAGATGTCATCTATATTTGCATATCTATTAAAGACAATTAACTGACATTTATGTAGTGTTTAAATTTACATGTTTTATCTCACTTGATTATCATATCAAGCCTATTGGATAGATTCTATTTTTTTTTGGCTAGGCAACGGGGTTAAGTGACTTGTCCAGGGTCACACAGCCAGTAAGTGTTATGTGTCAGAGGCCAGATTTGAACTCAGGTCCTCCTGAATTCAGGGCTGGTGCTCTATCCATAGTGCCACCTAGATGCCCTATAGATTCTATTTTTATCACTATTTTATCAGGGAGGAAACAGAATCACTTTTGCATTTAATGACTTGCTTAATAGGTATCTGGGCTGGGATTAGAAGCTAAGTCTTCCCAATGCCAAATCCAACACTCTAAAGTTAAAGAGTCTACTGATATATGTAATTATATTTATAATTCATATTTAACTGTATAACTAGTTATTATGAATTTATGAATGTGTGTTTTTCTTTATTAAAAACTCTTCCTTGTTTCCTTATTACATACAAAAAATAAACTCCTTAGCCTGACATTAAAGGACTCGAAAATTAGTCCCTATCCTATCTTTCAAGCTTTATATTATTCTCCAGATATTCTGAAATCTAGTCAATGTTGACTAATGATCCCTCATGACTTACCATTTTTCTCTCCCCACAGCCTATTATTTCTATATATCTATTGAAGCCCAACTCAACTACTATGAAGCACTCCACAGTTGGATGATGATAGTTATCCATGGAACTTTGTACCTCTTTATATCATATACCCCCCATTAAAATAAATTGGCCATGGTAATATTTATGTTATATATTAATTTTGTATGCCTCTTCTAAAGGGACAGCAGAGCATTTTGCAAACAGCAGATGTGATAAACTAAGTCAAATTACCTTTTTTTAATTTTTGGCATATAATTATATATGTATATATTTTCTCCCCTGTACAATATTTACTTCTTGGGGGTATAAAATAATTCATTTCTCTCTTTGTGTCTCAGTACCTAGCACAATGCTTGGCACATAGTAGGCACTTAATAAATGCTAGTCAATTAATTAAAACATAATGAAATATTTTATTTTGGAATTTCTGCACATGGTCAGAATTCTTTTGGCTTTGTGATGTATACAATTATTCTCCCCCTTCTTAGAACAAAAATACTAGAAGAAAGAATTTTTTAAAAATTATTGTTTATTAATTCTGTTCCCCATCTTCACCCTGCAACACATAACATGATGTTAAGTGACCAGTAAGGCTCACATTTGGTGTTGTCTGTCAAAAAGTTAGATTAACTTTTATGAAAATTTTCAATCAAGAATATACAGGCAGGTGTTTTTGTTTTCTAATGTGTGAATTTTTACAGGATTGACAGTCTCTTTAGGAAATGTTCTGTTCAATCAGGTAAATAGTTACATGGGCAATTATTTGAAATGCATATGACACCTAGACAGGAACAGCTGGATGCCATCTTTTTCTATTGGATAAGTTGTTTGTATAATAGAGTCATACAAAACTGGGTGGTTCCTGGTTGTCAAGAAGTTGATTCCCTTCAAATTGTTTTGGTATAATCTCAAATTTTCTTGAGATTTTTCCCTTCAAGCATGGTACTACTCTGATAGTAGTACTCATATTTTAACTCGTCTTTTAAAGGTGTATATCTTGGTGTGTAAGAGGAGCTACTTGGTTCATAGATAAAGCACTGGGCCTCGAGTCAGGAGTTCAACTCCAGCCTCTGACACTCACTACCTCTGTGACCCTGGGCAAGTCACTTAAGCTCTATTTGCCTTAATCCACTGGAGAAGGAAAAGGCAAAACAATCCAGTATTTTTGCCAAGAAAACACCATGGATAGTATGGTCCATAGAGTCACAAAGACTTGGACATGACCAACTATTGAACTACAAATCTTAGTGTCTGTATTTTCTTTTCTACCAAAACCCATAAGAAACCCCACATGAAACTATAGCTCAATATCAACTCATTAATGTTTCATGTTATTAAATAAATCTAATGAACTAAGTTTTATGCTAGTGATGTCACCCGACATATTCCTTGTTCAGCTATTTCTAAGAGACCTTTGATACACAGAGAATAGTATAAAAAAGGTGTTTAGGGAATGGCCACACATTTACCCTGGGCAACCATGGCTAAAGTATAGAAATGAGAAATGTAAACAGAAGAGGAAACTTTTTTTCACTTCAAGGTGTAAATGGTCACCCACCATAGCTTGTGAGAAGAAATGTCTTTAACTCCAAAGGTCTTATCTAAGGGTCGTCATCTTTAGTCAAACTGGAAGATCTGACAGTCATTTACCAGTCATTATTAAAAATCTTTCTTAACTAAACCTAACAATAAATTTTTCCCTCCTAGAAATCTTCATAAATCTATGTGAAGACCAATGACATGAAATGAACAAGGAGAGAATGCTATTTTATGCAAGTTTTAGATGTTAAAAGAATGCTTTGTAGGCCCAGGTCTGTTATAGACATCAGAGAGAATTCAGAAGCTTAAAAGTTACATTAAATTTTAATTCTATATATTACCTTCACTAGTTTCAGACACATTACTTTAATAGTAGATTTTTATTATCATAGATGTGTGACCTCTAATTAGCTTCAATTATTTATAAGGTGGTAGAACTGCGTATTCATGCTACCCAATTTTTTTTACATCCTGATGTGTCACATCACTGGGATTTGGGATCCGACCTTCTGAAGTGGCAGCAATCTGCATCTCATTTTCCAAGACTTTTTAATGCTATATTTCACCTTTCAACTCTCAGCAGAGTAAAGTAAATGGATACACTTTAGAGTTCTGACCTGTCTGATATATTTTTTTGAAGTATGACTCTTCCCATATTAAATAATCACTTTAAATTGAAAATGTTAACTAGTGAATGTGATACAGGATCATCCAAACTAGAGCCTGTAATTTTTTTTAGATACCTCTATAGCTTGCATTAATGCTTTCCAGGAAACCCTCCCTTCCCTGTGTCAGAAGAAAAAGAAGTGTCTTGTATAAAGAACCTACTTCTTTCATGATATTGGTAACAGTACTGGGACGGTCAAGACCTATCAATGCCCACATCCCATCTCTTTCAGTAGAACATGGTAATCTTCTAACCCATTTATGCCCATTAATCTTAGCAACACTCTACACACTGCTATACATAAGACCACTTGAAGAGATAATAAAACTTCAGGATATATGTCATACTTATAGGACATTTGTGAAAATTCTTAAATAATGTATAAGTTTGTTTCAATGAGATTTTCATGAAGTAAAAGTTTTGTGAAGAATTTAAACCCCTTCTGTTTCCTGCAGTGTAGAATAGTAAATAAATTAATTGACATGCAGTTGAAAGATCTATATTTGAAGAATTTATTGAGCACTTACTATATTCCAGCCAGTGGGGATACAAATATAGAGAAAAAGTAAAACAATAAAATATTTGTAAAGAGCTTTGCAAACCTTAAAGTGCTCTATAAATATTAGCTATTATTATTATTATCATTATTATTACTATAAGTAGTGTAGTAGTAGTAGTAGTAGTAGTGGCAGTCATGGCAGTAGGAGGAGGAGTATCAGTATTATCAATCTATTAAATGGAAATAATATCTTTGCTACTTGCTTCACAGTAGTGTTGTGAAAAAAAAAACAGTTTCCAAAAGTACTATAAAATGTGAGTTATGACCCAATGACATCTTGTTTCTATGCAATTCAGTGAACCCGAAATTTGTACACACTTTAAAACAGAAAGCAATAAAACTCTGTCTTACACATTCCTGGTTATCTCTATCTTTTTATTTTCTTATTCAATTTCCCAACCATTACCTTCTTCATTTTCACAATGGTACTTTCTACTATATCTTAATGAGTTACATCCTTAAGTCTCCACAGGTAGGAGGCATACTACTTCTGCAAACTTCATTCAATGAACTGTATTAAAAAAAATTCTCAAATGGAATCTCAATGGTCTGAGAGATTTAGTTCACTCCCCAAAGTACCTTTTGCCCAGGAAGTAGTTTATTCATCTGTACAGTGTGTCCTAATGTTACAGGACTTATGTTTTCTTTGCTTCTCTTAAGATACAATAGTACTTCTAAATATTAGTCTTTAGCTGTTATCCTTAAAGAAATACTACTGACCTTCCCTTTCACTGAGTCACTACTAGATATATTCTATCTTATAATATTATAAGTCTCCTATAATTGCATTAAATTATTCTAATTGATAGAAGTGGGGAAAAGAACATTTGGAGTCAAAGTAGATATATAGATTTGCAGATCATTTGAATCACAATATAGTTGTTCTTAACATTAATACTTATCATAATTACTAATTTAGCTTCAACTAAACCAAATCACACCTATGTCCCTCCCCTATGATTTATATTACCCCCTTTCTCATTCTCTACATTGAATAGAGAATCCATAAAATCATCTGCAGAATGTGGTTTACTGTTACCTAATGTTGACCCAAGTTGGAACAGGTGCCCTTATTTTAAAAAGAAAGAAATAATAACACAAGGACTGTTTTCACAAATTATGTAAATAGATTCTGCTCCAAATATCTTAAAGGCAAAAACAATTGTATGCCCTCTGCTGGCAAAAGTGTTATAGCGTTTTGCTTTTCAGAGCTCTTTATCACTATCATCATTTTATTGTCTTTTAGAAATGATGGATTTAGGAGAAGGTAATAAATAGAGCTATAGAATGTTAGGGCTAGAAAAGGTCTTAAATGCCATTGTAGACTCTCTTGTTTCCTTTGAAACTCAATTTAAGAGCTATTTTCTCCTGAAGAAAATAGGCCAAGAGAGGTGATGTGACTTGTACCTGGCTGGTTAATGAGTCATTTTGAGTAGAGTTGGAACTGAAAGCCAGGACTCCTACTGCCCAGTTATTTCCACCACACTAGGCTGGTAATTATAGTTTTCATGAAAGAGAAGAGATCATAGCTTAAAATGGTATAAATTGCGCTATTTCTTATTTCTGGATTAGATGGCCTTTGGGGACCTTTCTAGCTCTAAATTTGTGATTTGTGATCTATACATTTTTAGCAGATAATCTTCATACAAATATCCAGAATGTAGTATAAGGTAGGAGAGAGGAAGGGGGAAAAAGAGGAGAGGTAATCCTAGGCAGCTCTTGCACCAGGGTTCTGGTTCATCAGTCACTCTAACAGCAATCAACCAAACTAATGTTTACTGAATATTAGTGTGTGTTCAGCACTACTTTGAAAGAAAAAGTATTAAAACATTACTTATTTTAAAGGAGCTAATAATATATATCACAATGAACAATTAATGAATAATTTAGAGTTGAATTTCAGAGTAGCGATAGCAAATACATTCAAAGAAAGAAGATAAGAAAAGAAGGTTAAGGATTGAAACTAATAGGGCAGTTTTAGAAAGGGGACTAGAGAAAAAAACACACAAGAGAAAAGAGTATGGGAGAAAAGAATGAAGAATTAGAATTAAGATGCAATGCAAAGAAAACCAAGGGAGAGAAAATAAGGTGGGAGTCAACTGTGTCCAACACTACATAGAGGTGGAGAGAGGAAGTCCATAGAAATTGGCAAAGAGGACATCATTTGCCTTGAACAAAAGAGTTTGAGTGGAGTTTCCTTTACTCTTCCAGTTATCATCATCACTTTTCACTCTATGGCCACTTCTTCACTTCTTGCCAAAAGAAGAGAAATTGTATACCTTATTACCAACTTACACAAATGGATGGTCATATTGATGGTTTTGTTCGTGTTGTAAGTCTGAGAGGAGACAATCTAATTATGTAAAAGGATTTCTTACACACCTTCCTGTAAGTAATGACCAACCGGAATGTTCCTACTGGCTATGAGTCTAAAAAGTGCCACTATGGGACTGTTCAAATACTCAGCCCTGGGATTAGGTTTCTGTATTATGATTTAGCTTTCCTCTGCAAATTTAATGTGAAAGATTATGCCTCTCCATCTTGTCATTAATGTTTTAGTATGACTTGGACTTTGAGAGAAAGTTTTGAAAGTCTTACTTAAAATCATTATCAGATATATTTGACCAAGGGTGAAAATAATGGGGTGGGGGATCAGCACACAGATCTAGAACTGACTAGCTATACTACCTTGATCACTTAACTATCTTGGACTTCTGATTCTGCATTCACAAAATGAATAGGTTGTATTAGATGTCCTTTAATGTCCTTTTTTGCTTCAGATATTATTGGATTATGCAATGAAAAACATACGTTAGTTTAAAAGTCAAGCTAAACAACAAAATAATCAAAAACTATAATTTTGGTTAGTATTCCTAATGAGTGTGAATGATGATATCAGAACTTGAGTTTTTTTTTCCCACTAGCAATCCCAAGTAGGAATTTTTTTCCAGTTATACTTTTGTATAAATTTCACCAGAATCCTGGGCAATAAATACATTCTTTTAATAAAAAATATTAATGAGTACTACCTTCAGCAGTGTGAAATATATGTCATATATTATGCATAATATATGCATACATATATAAATATACCCTTTCTTAACATGAGTTTTTAATAGTAAGATAAATGCATTTATATTTCTTGTGATCCCAAGGAGCACAAGTGTATGAGGATGTTTATACTACATCTTGGATATGAAAATAAATTGCTGTTTGACCCATTTACATTCAAAAGATATACAAAGACTATCATTTCATTTTTGAAATCGTATTTGGGATAGAGATTATTTGACCACTGTGAAGAGATTTAAAGAACCATTCTAAAAATGTACTGATAACTAATATCTTTCTGAATTTCATATTTATATGCCTCACATGAAATGCCATTTTCAATGTCAAATGACCTATTGACAGCCATAGCATTTATGATTTTACTATTCATTTTCTCCCAGTTTCACAAAGTACTTCATAATTACTATTTTTTCCTTCTTATTGATCTTTAAAATGCCTTTGTTCATTGTTTAATAGCTCCCAAGTGGTCTTTGTCATCTTAAATGAAGACAATACTTTTGAATATATTACATAGGGTTGCTTTTCAATGTGTCAAATATCAACCGTGCTTTTTTTGGTATAGATGGAAGGGGGATCTTTTTTTTTTTTCTATTGAGAGCTGCTGAGCATAGGAAAAAAGAGAATCATTCAGGAATTAGATAAGCAAAAGGAACCTTTTTCAAAGAGAAAAACTTAAGAGTTTCAAGGAAAAACAAAAATAAAAGCTATTCAATAATTAAAGCAAAACAACTATCCTTTAGTTCTTTATAATGCCAGTTAAGGAAAAGGGAAACAATTTACATTCAAATACTACTCCAATGTCTAATTACATTATGGTGCTGCCCCTGGATTCTTCTTACTTACCACCTAAATTGCTTTGCATTTACTTTCTTTTTCAAATATCAACAGATTTTCTTAGAGAAAAGGTTTTTAACTGGAGATCTGTGACTTTCCCCCCTAATCTTGATAATTTAATTTCCATATAATTGATTTCCTTGGTAATCAAATTTATTTTATCTGTTTAAAAAGATGAGAAAGAAATTTAAAAAGATGAGATTAAAGAGATGAGATTAAAAAGATGAGAAAGAAATTTTAAAATTCTGAGAAAGAATCTATAGTCATCACCAGACTGCAAAATGGTCCCATGGCACATAAAATATTAAGAACTTATCCCTTGCACATATTTTCTACATAAATATTTTATATATGTGTATACCTGCATTTTTCTTCTTTCTCCCAATAATATCAATTAATCAATAGATACTTATTAAGTATCTACTCTGTATCAGGAAGTATATGAGGGACTAGGGATTCAAAGACTGTCCATGCCATCAAAAAGCCTATTTTCTGTCCAAGAAGACAGGTGTAAATACTAGAATATACAAAATAAATAAGGTAATTTGGGAAGCTGCTAACAGCCAGGAGCATCAGAAGAAAGCTTCATGTAGAGATGAAACAAGCTGAATTTTGAAGGAAACATGGGATTCCAGATCCTTGAGTACAGGGAATATGTTTTATACATAATATATATATACATATATATACATATATATACACACACATGCTATTATATTCATATATGTGTGTATGTATATACATATATACATTTATGCACATATATAATATCTTTAACATATGAATATACTTTGAATATAATATTTGCTTGCTTATTAAATTCTTATTGATTTACTAAAGGCTTTAATAGAGGAGATATCACTCTGAGAGATTCAACATTAAGTAAGTAAAATTTCAAGTTGGCCAGAATATATTTGGAAGACCCAATTAAAAATTATAGAGAGTCCCCAAATGTTTTGTTGTAGACATTACTCCCAACAAGGAATTAAGAACAGAAAGATCTTAATTACCTTGAAGTAAATATAATGGAGAGGGATGAGAGATGTGGATGATTTAAAAGAGAGTAGGACACAAATAAACATATTCATATACAGAAATATACACAGAAAGATATACAGATATGAATTCTAAGCAAATGTTTATGAAGTAACAACTACTAATATGGTAGCTGGAACAACTATGCATTCCACTGGTCCAGCAGTACCTATATCTTGAATGGTCACTGAAGATGAACAGTAAACTAGACCTTAAACCAAAAAGGAGGATGAGAACATGCTACAAAGCATTTAGGGAATTTTGAAGTATTTTCCATTGAAACAAAGGCCCAACATTTTAAACATTCTTCTGGGAATGCTAAACTGATGGACTATCTAATACCAGAGTCTTTGGAGAATTCAAGTACCAGGTAAAGGAAAGAACAACTGGAGAGATGCATAATCCTTCTGAGCAGCCTGAAGCACATTAGTAACAAAGAATCAAGCTATCCAAAAAACCATATCACTAGTCATGTAGCAATAATGAGAGGTGTTATGATGGACAACTTGTATGTCCAACTAGCACTCATATAATATTAATCACTAATAAGAACTCTTACAGTGTTAATGCTATGGTTTTTATCAGACGAGTCAAACAGGCAGCCCATGGGCCATATATTGCCCACAACATTCCAGAGTGCAACCCAGAGGAGACTGAATTGTAATTGGGAAATATTTAACCAAATAAAATTAAAAATACAATAATCTATCTATCTAATATTAACATGATTTTCCAAGTCAATATGTGGCCTATGGAGATTTGTTTTTAGTGTATGGTTTATTGGACCTCCATTTCTATTTGAGCTTTAGGCCATTGCCCTTATAAGACTATGATAAGACCTTCAGTTCAACATGAGAGAGAAGAGGTATTAGACTGACTACCAAGCTGAAAGTCTGCAGAGCCATTGTGCTGATCTCACTGTTGTACAACTGTGAAACCTGGACAGTACACCAGCACCATGCCAGGAAACTGAATCACTCCCATTTGAATTGTCTTAGGAAGAGTCTGAAGATCACCCGGCAGGATAAGATACCAGAAACTGAGGTCCTTTCTTGAAATAAACTGCCAGTCATTCAAACTCTACTTGAGAAAGCACAGCTCTGATGAGCTGGTCACATTGCTTGAATGTAATACATACATTTGCCAAAAAGACTACTTTATGGAGAGCTTACACAGGTCAAACATTCACATAGTGGTTAGAGGAAGTGATACAAAGACAGTCTCAAGGTCTCTCTTAAGAACTTTGGAAGTGATTGTGTGATGTGGGAAACTCTGGCACAGGATTGCTCAGCATGATGTGCCCACATTGGAGAAGGTACTGTGCTCTATGACCAAAGCAGAATTGAAATAGTGCAAAAGAAACACATGATGCACAAATTTAGAGAATCCACCCAAAAGGTTCACATGGATTATTTATGCCTGACCTGTAGTAGAACATTCAGAGCTTGTATTGGTCTGATCGGCTACAGTCATACACACTGAAACTTGACTCTAGCATAGCAATGTCATTTTGGTTCTCTTTGAGAATGAAGGACAACAACCAGCCAACTATGACAAGAGATATAGAAGAAGAAGATCTACAACTGCCTTAAGTAGAACCCTTGCGGGGGACATGGACAAATATCATATTGTGAATATGTTGTCATCTGAACAGTTTGAGCCAGTACCCAAACCAATGAAAGCTCAAATAAACTGAAGTATGGAAGTTATCTTGATAATGAAAAACATTAATTTAGACTTTTCATTAGAAGGACAAATACTAAAGCTGAAGCTTAGATATAATGAAAAGACAGGACCTATTGGAAAAGACTTTTATGTTGGTAAAGTCTGATGGCAAAAAAGGGGGACAGCAGAGGATGAGATAGATGTTGTCATGGAAGCAACAAATAAGGTTAGATAGACTTCAGGAGATAGTGGAGGGTAAAAGGGCTTGACATGCTATGGTTCATGGGGTCACACAGTGTCATAAATGGCTGAACAACTGAAGAACAATACCATGGAATTTATTATCCCCATTATCCTATGCTCTTTTGGGATATTTTTTAAAATGATAATCTCCTAAAAGAACATGACATGAGGATAATTCTCCCATTTCAATGGAATCCACCTCCTTATGGCCTCACCTACTTGTTTCTGGTTAAATGCTACTTCACTAAGTTTCTGAAAGATTGGTTGCAAAGGGAGAAAGATGGAACATCAAAAGTGTACTCCGGGAAAATTGAATATTGTTTATATTTCATTATGGAAGACTTTATAAACATACTCAAAATCTCATAGTTTGTATCTCTCCTGAATATATTAGTTCAAAAGATAGATACACACATATAAGATATGTATACCTTCAGTCATGTCTGACTATTCATGACCCCATAGACCATACTGTCCATGGGTTCTAGATAATTGAAAGGTTTGCCATTTCATTTCCTTCTCCAATGGATTAAAACAAACAGTCATTAAGTGACTTGTCCAGGGTCACAAAGCTAGTGAGTATCTGAGGCTGGATTTAAACTCAGATCTTCCTGACTCCAGGCATAGCACTCTATCCAATATTTGTTCCATGCACATCTGTGGTAGATACTAAAAAGGAATATGATGGGACATTCCTTATTCTCTTTCATCTTCATTTTAGTATCCATCTTATTTACATTGTTATAGTTATGATGATTATTTTCTTTTTTCTGTTTACTTTACTCTGCATTATTGCATTCAAGCCTACTCCTGTTGGTTTTTCTTTTTCCTTATAGAGCAATAATATTCATATACCATTATTTATTTAGCTATTATGTGCCCTCATTTGTATTCAATGGGTTTTTTTGCTATGGCAAAAGTAAGAAAAAGAAGATCTTGATGTATAAATATATGAGACTTTTTCATTTTGTCTTTGACCATTTTGAGGTATAAGACCAGCAGTGGCACCTCCCAGTCAGAGTATGAAGTTTATTGACTTTTATTATTGTAAATGAATTGCTACTTTAGAGGTTTATTCTTAAATCCAGGTATATGCAAGAGAGAAGAAAAGAGGTACTTAAATCAAATGGATTTTAGCACCCAATCAGTAAGTATCCAGCTGCTCTTTAAAATGCCAGTTTGGGTTAAAAGGTAAGCTGTTTGATCATATGGTCATAAGCTACTCAATCAGGTTCTTCACTGACTCTCCCCTTCCCAGCTCCTGCTGAGTTTATATTCCCACCCTCAAAGGAAGTGAGAAGCTTGCCAGAAATTAGCCTTTATACACCAGCTGGACATGATTAAGGCTGAACACTTGGCAGGCTGGCAACAGCTGTGGGGACTTCTGGTTATATAAGACAGTATTTTAACCCTTGGTTTAACAATTCCAGTTAAAATCATTCATACTCTGAATGTTTTACTCTTGCTTTAAAAAAAAAAAGCTCATCATTTGGGTGGATATTTGGAACTCAATATGTTCAAATGAAGAATGACCTTTCAAAATCAGAATTCATTGCAAATTTCAACTCTTTCTAATTGGGAATATCACAATCTGTAAACTGGGGATAGTGATACAGTACATACACAGTCTACTTCACAGGGCTATAGGAAATGTCCATGTCTATACAATGAGGATAATGATAATTGAACTACCTTCTCCATAGGGCTGTTGTAAGGCAAGTACTTTGCAAACTGGAGAGATTTAGGTAAATCTGTGTATTTGTTCCTCTTGTTTTGTTATTATTTAGGCTGAGAGATTGGTTCATATCATTAACATAAGTCCTACTATAGATATTTCTCCCTCTTCCATCTTCCTTATCATAGAAAAGGCAAAGGCAAAAAGAGGACACTCCAAATAAGTGTTTTGGCACATAAAAAGTAAGATTTATTGTCTACCTAGGAGATGGCACAGTGTATAGCAAAGTTGGATATTCATTGAAAGATGCTGTATAAGGAGTGATTTAAAAGTCTCTATTTTTGAATTGATGTTTGCTTGTGTAAAACCAGACATATTTTTGATCTTTATAGTAGGAGAAACATTTAGGCAGTGTTTTCCTGGAAATGATATTGTTTATATATGTGTATTTACAAAATTAATTCAAATGCTTTACAACATTTGGACTTAAACCACCAACACCCATGTTATTTCCAGGCTAGCTTTAATACTTTAAGATGGAATATATAAATGAGCTCAGTTATTTTCCAGACTGAACTTCTGGAACAGTTATAAAATTTCAATTCTTGTTCTATTTGATGTTTCAGTGAAAAGCTCTCTTATATCCAGTCTGATATTTTTGAATGAGATGAATGGTGTTAACGGTTGTTCTAACATAACAATTTATTTGAATAAATGGTTGTCAGATGATTGAACACATTCTGGGGAAATCATATGAAAGCAAGCATTGTATGTTCATTAAGTAAAGAGGGCTTTCTTTTGCAAATTCAAAGAAACTACAAAAATTATTCATTTTAGTGACATAACTCTTGAAAATAAGTCCCTCCAATGAGAGTCCTTTTGAAAATTACTGTTACAAAAATTCAACTAAGTGTTAATTTTTTCTTTTAAAATTATTCATCACTCTTGTTCATGCCTGATAGAATTTGTGATAATGAGAGTAATATTAAATATTTGTCTGTTTACCACCCTTGATCTGACACAAAGTGGTTAGTTGGGTGTGACCAATGGGGCTATGGTCCAAGGCATAGACATTTAAAGAGAACAAATTATAGTTATGCTAGCTACTGATTTTCTATCATACTCAACTGAATTCACTTTATGAATTACTCATATTATGTCCATATCAAAAGTTGTTTCGGGTGTTTTTTTTCTGCTTATTCCAGGTATAGTCTTACCTTGGACATCAAAAATATTAGTCATAGCTCTCTTTTTACAATTTCCTTTTTCATCCATCTATTCTCTATTCTTCTTTTTTACCTTTTCTAGCTCTATAATTCCTTATTTCCTCTTTCCTCTTCTTCTATCTCCTTTTAAGCTTCATTCCCCAATATGATTTGAAGTAAATCAAGAAAACTGTCTTGCCTAATGTGAAAGGGGTCTTCTTTTCATTTCTTCTTTTCCACAAGCTAATTTAAGAGAATGGCAGGGATTTGAGGGCATGAATGCTTTATGATCTGTTAAAGATATGACTCCCTTCAACTGCATGATTTGAATGACCTCATCTAAGTACCAAAATAGAACTATTTGATGATAAATTAGATTCTGCCCCCCCCCCATTTCTTGGACAAGAAAGGTGCACTCATCTTAAGCAGAGATGAGTCATTCCTCATACTAGACTAAGAATATACAATAGCTTTCTTTTGTTCACTCTACCTGAAATGAAATGGTGGGGTGTTTCATGATGCCAGCCTGAGAAGAATCTGGATATCCAAAGAAGAATTCTAAGAACAGAGCTCAATGATAAAGGATGTTTCCTTTGGTTGAGAGGTGGATTTGACATTCTCTTCTTAAACTAGGACCTATGTGACCCCAAGAATATCAGAACTGAGTTTCCTTGGGATTATACTTGCTATTCTTACTGGTACCTAGAGAAGAAATGTCTTCTAATAGAAACCTCAGAAAGGAACAGAAGCCATGTTCATTAGAAAGTTGGGAATATTGATAAGGTACATTGAGAGAGCTACTCATACTGGAATTGTAAGCAATAATGAAGATGGGGGTGGGGGAATGGACCATAGTTCCATGTCTGTGCAAATATGCAGCATGTGTCCAATGTCTTAAATTTATTTAAGTTGTCTAATAGTTTAAGCTACTAAAGCTTAAAACTGCATTGTCTTTTGGAATAACATGTGTAAATACATATACACATACACTTATCATATTCAATTATAATTACAAACTATAGTTTGTGTAGAATTTCCCAGCTGATAAATAGCCACTTTAACTTAATTTTTGCTATGTTAAAAAGGGTTACTATGCATATTTTGGTAGAGATGAGAATTTTTCTTTCTGGCTTTGACTTATCTGAGACACCGTCCCAACAGTGGGACCTCTGAAGCAAAGAGTATGTATGGCTTTTAGTGATATCATATAAATAAATTATTCTCAAGAATTTTTACCTCAATTGTCTGAAAATCAATTTCATCTTATTTTGCCTTAGAAAAAGTCAAGAAAAATTCATAAAATTATGATTTTTTTTCCTAAAACAGAATAGAGTAATTATTATTAGAAATACCACATGTGCACAACCTAGAAAAGAACCTGTTCACTACTTAAAGCTGACATTTGGTCATTTATAGATACTCTGGCATTGAATCAAAGTTTAATGTTTGCTTTTATGATCACAAGCATTTTGAATGCATTTGATTTCATAGTGTATCAACATTTAATCAACTAAGAATATAACATGCCTTTTTTTTCATTTTTATCCCATTACTTATGATCATAAATGTAGAGACTGATCTTACAAAGCCCAGCAAGGATCTTATGAGGAGTATTTGTCCTAAAGATCAAGAGAAGGAAGCTAGCTGTTGGACCAAGAAGTTGAGCAGGTGAAGAAAATAACCTCACTTATCAAAGATGAAGAAAATAACCTCTCCATATCAAAGGAAACTCCAAAGAAATCAGAGAAAGCGGCACATGACTGTATTTAAATTATTTTTAAAAAATCAACTTCATACTGCGTATTATATAAAAATTTGGAAAGAAGACCAGAGAAGAAAATGAATGAAATATTCTATTTGAGAATCTTGGCTTAAAAATCATTTTCTAGAGCAAGTGATATTTTTGAAAGCCTATTCATATCCATTCAAATAAACCTCCCTCACTATTGTCTAGTATCTACCCTAGCCACTTGAAAATAAAAATAATTATTCTATTTAAAAAAAAATTTCTGACAGAAAGTATTTATTCTGAACCAAGAAAAACATAAGGAGCCACTGCCCCTTGGAGACCAGAGAACCAAGAAGTTTCTTACAATGTATGCAAACTAACCCACTCACTTGGAACACATTTAAATGATATAAATTCATTAAGGAAGAGGATTACAGCTTCTTGGTAGACAATTCAAGAGTTGCATATATTTGAAGGAATTCAGTATAGAACTTGGTGAGAATACTTTGTTCCATATAAACTCTCTTGAGGTGAATGAAGATGTGTAAATAAGAACATTTTCTTAGGTGGTTATGTATGAATAAAAGCTTTGCATACTTGTGAGTTGCACTTAAATGAGGATCATGTTCTGTAATACTCTCAGAAAAAATATATATCATTGATCACCCTACAACATCCACTTTGCTAGAGCTCAGTCTTATAACAGGCCCACCAAGGATGCCTATTCATTATTTGTACTTTGTATTGAGCAAATTAAAATGCAATATACATGCACCTGATATGAATACAAATCTATTTGGTCATCTATTTGAGATTGGGCTAAGGAAAGATCTAGCATCTAGCTGGAACAGCTGTACTTCTGTAACTCAAGATGTTTGCATTAGACACTGCTTCTCTATCTCCCTGCTCCATCACTTTTCGTCATCTCTTTGTATAAACTAAGGAAACATGGGTACTAGTTTTATAGTAATAGAATGGCAGAACTTGAAGTTACCTGAGAGTTCATCTACTCTAATATTGTATCTCAGATCAGAAAACTAATACCGAGACAGGAAAGGACTTGCTTAAGGTTACATTTCAAGTTATTAAAAAAAATAATGACTATTACTTGGTCTCCTGATAACTAATTAAAAATAGTTTCCATTGTATGATACTGTCTCTTATCTATCAGCACAAACAAAAAGGAGATAAAAAATTTTTATCAGCAATGCATAACTTATTCTAAGATTATATATCAATGACGTTTAGTGTAATTATTGTTTTGAGTTATTCATCCTATTAATTTATTTATTCATTTATCCAACAAAGGAACTCAGATCCACATGATATGAAAGTTACATGAAGAAAATAATGAAGTTTAACATGCATAGCTATCCTTAAATATCTAAGGGACTGCTATGTGCTTATCCATAGGGCAATATCAGCATCAACGGAGTTACAGGAAAGTAGATTTTTTTTTCAACATAAAGATCAACTTTTTAATGTACCATTTAAATCTTCTGCTATTTAACATCTCAGTTTCTTCAAACTATCCTCATATGCTACAATGCTGGGATCCTTAACCACCTGGTTTCCCTGCTTTGCATGTTCTCCAATTTACCAATGTACATTCTAAAATATTGTCCCTAGAAATAGGTTTTTTTAAAAATATAAATTGCTTAAGTTTCATGTGACTATACATTTCTTTCCTTAGGCAACTCCCACTTTCCACCAAAATATCATGTATTTAATTGCTTGCCTGATTGTTTCCTACTTAAGTTTTGTTTCCTATGAATTTTTGTGTATTTCTGCTGCTATTCTTCTTTTTACATAGTAGCTGCCCTCTAGAGTATCCATTCCAGGAAACAAGCACAGGCAGTTTTCTCTTTCTTCCTTTTTTCCATTTAAGATCATTTTATTTTGATTTTTAAGATGGAATTCCATCTCAGACACATCTTTATTCTTCATTATTCCCATATTTGTTCAGAAACTGGAATTCTATTTTCTTTAGTATCATTTAAACCAATTGTTGACATTTGGAATCTGCTTTTCTCTTTGGAAAGGAGATTTGCTTTTTCCTTCAAGTACAAGAAAGCAAGAAGAATGTTGGGGGAAACTATTTTTGGGGGAGGGATTAGAATGTTGGTAGTGAGCAGACATGTTTGGGTCGATGAGGGTTTGTCTTGTAAAGGAGAAGAGTTTGGATAAATGAGGCTAGATAAGAGGCATCATAGTATAGTGAACAGAGTGCTGGTCTTTGAGTACAGAAGTTTGGAGTCTGAATCCCATGTGAGACACTTACTGACTAGGTGACTGTGTCACTTCCCTTAACCCCTCTGGGCCCCAATTATTTTTTTAATCTCAAAAAAGATATAGGAATTGATGGCCTCTATGTTTTTTCCCCAAAAGTCAATCTATTATCCTTTAATCCTATGTTTACAAAAAGCTAGAATGACAAAGTGAACAGATTAGACTTTGTTCTATAGTCAATGAGTAGACACTGGAAGTCCACTGGAGTTGGAAAATGACAGGATAAAACCGGTGTTTTGCAATGATTATCTAACAATGATGTTTCACTTATATACTAATTCAATGTTTTCATAATTATGTGAACATAATACTAAATTCTTGAAGGCTTTACCAGCAGAATACAGAATAGAAGTTCCCACCAAGCTGAAAAGCTCTGAATACAAGCCTGGCATTAGTCAGTGTCTGTCCTATAAGAGCTATCTCATCATATTTTTATAAGAAGCTCATCTCATCAACAAAATTCTGGCTATCAGATGATGATTTTTTTTTGTTTTAGCAATTCATAAAAATATCCATGGGCTCTGTTGGCAGTCTCGTGAAGTCTAGTGAACTCCTTCTCAGAATGCATGTTGCCTACTCAAAAATGAAGGAAATGATAAATTTCATTTTGAGGTTAGTGAAGTTTAAAAAGTCAATATTTTCCCCATCCAAATTCACACACTTCCTAAAATATACTCATGGACTCCATGCATCTATGGACCTTGGGTTAAGAATTCCTCAATTAGAGTATGGTGGGATGGTGATTTGCATTGTTGTAGGGAATACCCACACCCATGAAATAATAGGGTAGCTTTGTTTTGAAGTGTTAAAATATCTGACAGTGATATAGACAATTAATGGAAACTCATATACACAAAAAATAGTTATAGGAACACTTTTTGTAGTAGCAAAGAAATAGAAACAAAGTAAATAGAATGGCTAAACCAACTATGGTACATGTATATAATTGATATTTTACCATAAGAAACAATGAAGATGAAGAATACAGGTAAGCATTAGAAGTTTAATATGAGCTGATGCAACTGAAGTGAGCAGAATCAGGACAACAATGTATACAATGAATACAAAAATGGAAAATGGAAAAGATAACAAAAAATGTAAAACATAAACACCATGTAATTATGATGCCCATGCTTGTTTCTAAGAGATATGAGAATGAATCTTTTTCACTACTTTACAGAGCTAGGGGACTGTGGATATAGAGTGCTGCATATATTGTCGAACTTTATTGATACATTGGTTAATATTGTTGAATATGCTTCCACCTCTGTCATTTTTTTATTATTTATTTCAGGGAGATCTTTTTATTTGATGGGGGAGGGGAAGAACGCATTGGGAAGATATATATATGTATTTTTAACAGGTGGGAGGTCAATCAGAGAATGCAATTTTATCTCAGGAATTATATCTGTTAGGCAAAATAGTGAACTAAAGATTCTGAAGTCTGCTATAGATAAGAATCATGTAATAATTATTTAGGTGTTTCTGGTTATGGTAACTAAATCTAGTAAGAAAATATATTGTTCAGTAACAATGCTCAGTAGAAAGTCTTATCATGTGAATGAAGATACTAGAAGTATCCCTTAATATGGCCAGTATATTCTAAGCATTTTATGTAAGGTCCCATTAGAATAGGTCTTTTAGAAAAATAAGATAAGGAAGTGTCAGGGACATTATGTTTCACTGATGTCTAGTATCTAGTGCCTCGCAAATAGTAGTCATTTAATAAATGTTTGTTGATTGATTACTTGTTTGGATATTGATTCTTACTTTTCAGTATTCTATCAATGAAATGATGCTGGTTTGCAGCAAAGTAAAATCCCAGAATTAGCTCTTGAGATCTTGATATAATGAAACAGATGACCCAATTGAGGTATTAAATTAGGGTAATAAATTCAAAATGCAGGTCTCTTTCTGTATACATAAATGAATATATATTTCAAGGTATATTTTTGAGGAAAAATTCTGAAGTGACTAATTATAGTAATTTGATGAAGCTACCCAATGGCCTATGTTATCTATGGAGATATTTGTTTTCACGTGGTAATCTCAGAGTTGACTCACTAAATAGCTTGAAAAATTTTCAATTTGGGAAAGCAGTGTTACAGCTCCTTCAAGGAGAGAAGCTATTTATTTGACACTTCAGGAGTGACTTAGCAATCAGGCTAAGTAGTTATTTAATTGTGGGCAGGATCTCTTCCTTTTGGATTAGCCCACTAAACAAAACCACTTGTATATAACCTAATATTGGCATGCTGACTTTGTTCAGAAGGCATTCCCATTGCATTATAGGAAGCAGCTGGGTGGCACAGTAAATGTGTCATTTGCTATTTAACATCTCTGTGACCTGGATTTAAATTTTCAGTCTCACAAACTGCAACCTCAGTTCTCTCAGAAGGCTATTAAGTCATTCATAATAAGACTTGTGGGGAATCTCAACTACAAGGGATCTTTTCCCCTCCCTACTCTTGTTCTACTTTCTATAGAGGAAGAAGTAATTTATTTCTTTTAAAGAGATTCTTTCAAGAAAAAAAACAAGCTTGACTGAACATTAGTTAGGAATATTGTATGGTGTATATATGTATGTGTATTTGTGTGTATATGTATATATATATATAATATGTATACATTATATATATATATGCATACTTAAAAATATGTATATTTAAACTTCTATTCATTCTACTTTTGCCAAGATCTTCAAAGGACTAGCCAACACATAACTGTACAAATTGGTTGTTTCTAATTAGGATGGTTTTCAAGAATGTAAGTTGGTTTCTCTTCTACAGGGAAAAGTGAGGGAAAAAAGAAAATGATTTTTAAATATGTAGAATTCCTTCACTGAAAGCATCATTACCCACAGTCTGCTGGGTAGTATTGTCCTACTTGTTATATATGCATATAAGAATGAATTGCTTGTTGTACATTTACAAAGTCTGACTACATGGTATAACCATGCCTTTCATTAAATTAATCCAAAATATACTTTTATTCAAAAACTTCCTTTTATCACTACTTCTGCACAAAGGAAGCAGGAACTTCTCAGCTTAAAGAATTAAATTTCTCCTTTGTCCTTACTCCTTGAGGCTCTTGCATCACAGTATTTGCATTCATGTAATTTTCCCCCAATAACAGATTAACAAAGAAACAACTCAGGATTACTCACAGGTTAAATCTGACATCTGTGCCCTCAAGTACCAATTCTGCAGTTTCCCTCTCTCAAACATCTACCCCTGGTCATTCTTAATATATCAGTGTTCCTGATGAGACTAACAAAGAAATAAATTGTAACTAATTTTTTAATAATTTGAAAAGTTGACATAAAAGAAGCACAAATAGAATTATTATAAGGAACAGATTTTTTCTGTATATGAGTTGATAATTTTTAATGACATTAACTAAGTTTTTTTAGTTGTTAAGTCTATAATTTAGAGGGCATGTGAACCTTTTTTTCCCCTCTTTTATCTTAAAGCTTTCTAAAATAGAGAGACTTGTCTAATTAAAGAATCTGGATAAACTTTGTACTATTGTGCCTCTCCCCTGCTTTGGCAAAATATACAATGGTCACTTTTATATTAGAGCCGGGATATGATCAACCAGTACTCAAATAATCAGTCCAATTAGTCCAGACTTTTCTTAATAGCATGCCAAAACACTAATTGATAGTTATAGATTCACCCACTCAGTTCAGCCTTACAGATATACCTTTGTAAATCAATCAGAATGTATGTTCTAGGTAATGCAATTATTCACAAATGGACATAACCAAAAAGTTTAAGCTTTATAATACATGACAGCTTTGCCCATACTTGGAACAAATTCATGGGGTATTGTTGATGTGTTGAGTTGGCAATTAAAAATAAATATAAGAGAATTTAGAACTATTTGATTATATTCCTTTACTTTAAGGAAAATGTGGATCTCCCCAAAAGATCTCATGAGAAGTGGGGCCCATAATGTCCCTCAGTATCTCATCCACTTATACCTTTTAATATACATTCAATAAACTAAGTCTCTTATTTTCCAATTTTAGTACATTTTCAATTTTCAGTGAACATGACTTACTGAGTAAAATAATGCATTTTGTATTTAAGGATAATTATAAAGTTGCCTTCAACTGTCTCATCTCCTTTCCTTTCCTACATTCTCCATTTCCTCTATATTGAATCCTGCTCTTTCTTTCTCTATGATGTGATACAAAGATTTTGAGTACTTTTTCCACAAATTATCCTTCATAAACTTTAAGGTACTGGTTCAGCCTTCTTCTGAAGACTCTTGCCATGGAACAAATCTTAAATTATAGAATTCATAAATTCATGTTTTTGCTAATTACTTAACTATTTAATTAGAAATCAGGTATTATTTACTGATGATACAAATGATCCATATTTTAAATTTCTCAAATATGGATTGTTTGTATTGTCAGTAGAAAACCTGACATGATTTCTAATTCTCTAGCTCACTTTGTAGTCTGTAGTTCTTGCCACAAAAAATAACTTTAAAATGTCATTTCCCTACATTTTGATTACAAAAGCTCAGATACTTTCTTAAAAATGAAAGACTAGAGTTTGGTTATAGAAAACTTGCTAAGGAGTTATCCTATTAAAAATGACTGTGTTTAGAGAAATTATTTAAAGACTGAATTACTTTATTGAATTAATGATTAAGTTGAATAGACATTAACAAAAACTTGATTCAACTCAGCTTTTTATTTTTAAATTTAAACTCAAACTCCCAATTAAAATCTGTTCATGAGGTAAAAATATGATTAACTATAAATACTAAAGCAGCATAATTTAAATTCTTCATTTAGTTACTTCATGATATATGATAAAATGCTGCATTTAGAAAAATTATTTATAAAATTACTAAGAGATAATTATGAGGAAAAGTGATCAAAATATATATGAATTTCTTAAAGTTGTATTTTTTTTCTCTAGAGGTCATCAAGACAAAGAGTTTCTATTTTAAAATGGTCCCAGTTTTCATTGTACTATACTCTGTTCATTGCTTCAACATCCTTTGCATATGGATTAGGGCAAGTAGAACAAACTTCCTTAGGTTAGATTCTATCTTCTAAACTCAGCTTTAAATCCTTCCTCTGACACATAATGATTATATGCCGCTCAACAAGTTACTTTAGCTCTTGTTGATGCCCCCTCCACCCCTGGCCCAAAAATTATATAAAATTTTAAGTTAAAGAGGAGATGCTGATCTGCATCATCAGAGGTGGTCCTTTTCTGGGAGCTTTCTATACCAAATGAAATCACAGATCTAGTAGCAAAACCAAAACTAAAAAGAGGAAAAGGCAGTTGTTTACTATCCCCTGACTACTATTTGACTAATCAAAGCCAAGAAAAAAAAAAGGCGGAAAAACAGGTAGAAAAAAATACACTTTGTCTTATGGAGTGGCACTCTTCTATATCTTTGGACCAAATATGGTAGCAGAGAAGAATTCTGAGTCAGGTAACATGATGTGAACAAATAATTTTCCAGGATGTATTTCATTAATCCTTCAAAAAATGGCTTGAAATAAATTCTCCCCAACATAAATGCTATTTATCCATTACTCCTTGTATTGTGACAAATTCCCACAATATCTGACCGCCCCCCAAAAGCTGTAAATATAGTAGAAAAATGTATCATCTAAATGTATGCACAGCTCATACAAGGCATAAATAGATATAATCTGAGGTATGATCTGCTTTTGATGAAAGGAAGAAAATTGGGTCTGCATAGCCAGTAGATTAGCTGGAAAGAGGGGGAGGCAGGGCTCAGAGTCAGCAAGTATGGTTTATCTCTCTTCCAGTCTCTAAACAAGGTATTGAGCTTGAATTTTATCTTGAATGCCATTCTTCAAATGTTTCTAGCCTGGGGGCACAATGTTTAGGGGTCCAGAAAAAATGCTGCTTCTCTAATTGTTCTTAAGGGAGAAGGAAGCTCTGAATTTTTAATGTACAATTTAGTCCCTTCACACCAAAAGCTGGTTACATATATAACCACCACAAATATGTGCAAATATGAGCAAGCAAATATGTTTATCCAAGCAAAATACCAAGAAAAAATTGTAGATCTACAGATTGAAATATGCCAAAGAAAATAAATAGTAAATGAGCTCCTCAGCTGGGAGAGAGATAAGATCTTAGCTCAAACCAGGAGAAAGAAATTATCTTTCCCAGAGGAGGTCTATTCCCTGTAGTGTCTAGAATTGCAAGCCCTGGTGATTATAGAGTATGATGAAACTATCTCACATACATGGAAGCAAATCTAGGTTCCAGTCTGCAATTCAAAAGTCTCTTTCTTGACTTACTCCAAGGAGATCCATTTTTCATGTAATTCTCTCACAGTGTCCTTCCAATCAACTGAAGTATCTTATGACATGTACACAACATTGCACTCAGCATCCCCTCAGACAATAAGAGTGACATTTTCCTCCATGTACATAGCACACAGCATAGTGCTTTCCTTCAGGGCACCACTTAAGATTGTTTAATGTAATTTCATATTCTTGAACCCAATATAGTTGGGTTTTGAATTATCTATGCAACAAAGACTCATAAAATACTAGAGTTGGAAAAGGTTGAGACATCCACTAATCCAATCCAACAGTCACTTTATACATTTGCAAGTTGAAGTTCATAAAGCCTAAATGTCTCACCACATCAAAACTTATAAAAATGCCTTCCATTAGTTCATTCTAGATAAAAAGGAGCTAGAATCACTACAAAATATGATAGGTGATGTCATGATAACAATTCAGATTCAGCCAACAACAGTTAATAAATTGTTAGATCTATATTGAATTCTTCTTAAAGGCAAACAAAAAAATAATGTACCAAAAGGATTAACTGGATTGTTCAATATATGTGTCTTGTATATAAAAAACTATATTTCAAGATAATCAATTAAACTAAAAATAGCTATGTAAAGATTAGCTATAAAAGTCTGTACCTAATGATTCAGCATAATACATAATTTCACCAAGTGTTAGGAAAACAAAAATATCTCAAAAAACTGATATCTTCTGCATTTTGAGCACTTGGATGATTTAGTTTTAGGTATTTTTTCAACTTCTTGAGTAACTAAATATAATATAATTTCTTTAATGGTACTTTCTTATAATAAATATATATGCAGATAACCAATCTCATTCTTCTTATCTCCCCTACAGTGCCTAGTAAAATGCCTTGCAAATAGTAAGCCCTTAAAAAATTTCTTGAATGAATGTTACTTCATCCCTTAGAATGCTTTCAATTTATTATTTTTAGGTAAATTGAAAGCATTCTCATATTCTAAGGGATGATGTAACATTCATTCACTTTTTTTGCATTCCTATAAAGTAGAAGCTTTCAATTCAAAGCTTTTTCAAATACCATTTTTTGATATACCATTGTCTGGACAAATCTGGACATTCTCTTGATATACACTAGTATTAACTCAAATAAGTGTATTCTTTTGAATTACACCATATTTGTTTCAATAGCAATCTTGAGTTATTTTGTTTTTTTAATAAATTCTGATATTAAAGTTATGTGACTTTAACTAAACATCAGGGGTGGGAGTTTGTATAAAATGAACATCTGTATATATTCTGTGAATTATGCAAGTGAGCTTAACTTTACCTCTCTCCTTGATATAGTATAAAGACAAACTATAAGTCCTGGAAGTAGAAGTTTCAATCCTAAAAGAAATAAACTGCAGTTATGGTTTGGATTTATATACTATGTCAAAAGTACAGGAATTGTAATCCATCAAAATCTTTCATTAAACTTGTTCCCATTACTGAATTCTATTTTAATTAAATAATCTGCTATTTCTGAAGATATGCCACTTAAAGTTTCTCAGAAATTTCAGATCACGAGTAGTTACATAAGTAGAATCATGTTATATAAACAACACTAGAATAGTGTCAGGAGATTTAGACTCTAGTCATCTCATTTAACTGTGTGATCTTGGATAAATCATTTATCCTCTTGGGACATCTGTTACTCCTTCTGTTAAATAGAGACAATAAAATTTTATCTACTCAGAATGTAAGGACCAGGAGTCTACAATGTTGGTTCTTGCTTTTTACTTTGAAGTTGCTGTATTTTAATGGGAAAAGCAATGATCACAACTATTTACTGAAATGATCACTTGAAAGGACAAGCAAAGTATCTGTATAACCACAGTAGAAATGAACTGGGGTATAAAATGTAATTGATCTGATTTCCACATCTCATCCTTATTGTTCAGTGTCAGGTACATGGGAGGAATATAAAATCCAGGGTTACTTTTCACATGGATTTAAGATGGCTCTGGATCTAACTAAATTTTATTTATGCCTATTAGGTCTTCCCATAGTCAGATGAGGAGCTTGCCTACACTAAATGGTGTGAGAACAGCTAATTTAACAAAATAGCATATTTAACAAAAGTTAAGTGCATAGGCTAATGGATGATTAAAGGATTTGCTTAGAATCACCAATATGATTCTTTAATACTGAAATAAAAATGCTTATATCTTTAATGCTCACTGCAATGATTTATATAACAGAATGCTGAGCAAAAAATGAAATTTAAAGCACAGAAACTTGTGTTCAATTAGTATGTGGAAGAAAAAAATGAAATGATAAATTTCTGCAATATCCTACAAAATTAATAAATGTCAATAACCAAAATAACAATAATAACAATAAAACCAATGGGAAGTCAAGATGTGGTTACATTTCAAAGACTCTATCATGTGAACTGATTCTAGGTAGGTCCTTACCAAGAATGACATGTGTGTGTGTGTGTGTGTGTGTGTGTGTGTGTGTGTGTGTAGAGACAGACAGACACACACACACCTTTAAAGACAAATAGCCATTGAGAGACTGAAAACATGATTGAAGAAGTCTAACTCTGATCAGAATTGAAAAGAAAAAGGATGAGATTACTAAACAGTATTTGATAGATGATCACAGCAGATCTCAATATGAATGTGAAAAGGGTTTTTAGATGAAAACTTATTTTCAGTCACCATCAAATTAATATGTCCTCTGTTTTTAGGTTTTCTAAGAATTAAGAAAAATAATTTCTAGGAATGATTCACGGGGGAAAAAACCCAAGTGTTTAAATCTGAGTGATTATTAAAGTTCCTATGAACACATCAATGGTCCTTTAATCTAGGACTATATAACAAAAAACATATAACTAAAAAGCAAAACATAAATCCAGTCAACTGGTTTCCCCACTTTTGAGACACTGAACAACTGTTTTTATGGTTTTTTTCACTAAATTGACTTGAATTTTACTGAATTGAGTGAGCCTTTGGTGCTATACTAAAATACCCAGGCTATCTGGGCATTAGGGCAAGACAATAAATAGAAATGTATTTTTAAATTATCTTTACATAAAATGAAAAGTGAATCAGAAAATCATTAGACCCCCTGGCCATGGGGTAAGAGTGGAGCATGGTCCAGCACAGGCAGTGCCAGCACAGCCGCAGCCTGAGCCACCCAGGAAGAGCTCATAAGAATCACTGAATCAGCAGTGGCAGCAGCTGCTTTGGGAGTTCTCAGTCTAAAGATGGTAAAGGAGTTGAATAACTAACTGGTCAGAAGGACATTGGAGGGGTTTCTTTGGTAGCATGGGGGGGCAAGACTCTGTAGCTGTAGCTTTGTCCATACTTGAATCTGGATTGCAGCCCTAGGGGTCAGTTCCAGGGCAAAGAGGAGTACTGGCCCACCAGAGCATGTGGCTGAAGGTAAGCGGGGACCTTCCTCCCAGTTTCAGGACAGAAAAGAGTGCATATTGTCATTCACAGACCATAGCACAGGCTAGGAGAGTAGTAAACACTTCTCCTTAGATCATACCACATTAGAAGAAATGAAAACTTACAGGTCCCTGGAAGTATCTCTGAAAAGAGCTGCATAAAATCCCTGAAGCTTGGGATAGTGTGCCCTCCACCCTGGAAGCAGAACCCTACTTTAACAAAAAAGTTCAAAGTCAAGTAATAGACTGGGAAAATAAGCAAACAACAAAAAATTTTAACCATAGAGAGTTACTATGGTGACAAGGAAGGTGAAAACACACTCAGCAGAAGATAACAAAGACTCCAAAGACTCCAAGAAAAATATGAATTGATCTAAGTCATGGATGGGCTCAAAAATGATTTTGAAAATCAAGTAAGAGGGTAAGAGGAAAAATTAGGGAGATAAATGAGAATGATACAAGAAAATCATGAAAATCAAGTCAACAGCTTGATAAAGGAGACAGAAAATACTAAAGAAAACAAGTCCTTACAATACAGACTAGGCTAAATGGCAAAAGAGGTACAAAAAGTTAATGAGGAGAATGCCTTAAAAAACAGAACTGGCCAAATGGAAAAAAGAGGCTAAATGCCTCCAAAATTTCACTGAAGAAAATTATTCCTTAAAAGGTAAAGTTGGACAAATGGAAAAGGAGGTACAAAAGCTCAGTGAAGAAAATAATTCCTTAAAAATTAAAATTGTACAAATGGGAGCTAATAACTTTATGAGAAACCAAGAAACAATAAAACAAAACCAAAAGAATGAAAAAAATTAGAAGACAATGTGAAACATAAAAACAAAAACAAAAAACTCAAAAAAACAAAAACTAGCTAACCTGGAGAGAACTTAAACCAGGAGAGAACTTAACCAGGAGAGAACTTAAAAATTACTGTGCTACCTGAAAGTCATGATCAAAAAAAAGAGCCTACATATCATCTTTCAAGAAATGGTCAAGAAAACTGCCTCGATATTCTTGAAGGAGAGGGTAAAATAGAAATGTTCCACTGATCACTTCCTGAAAGAGATCCCAGAATGAAAACTCTTAGGAACATTATAGCCCAATTCCTGAGCTCCCAGGTGAATGACAAAGTATTGCAAGTAGAAATAATTGAAATATGGAGCCATGGTCAGGATAACACAAGATTTAGCAGCTTCTATATTAAAGGATCAGAAGGCTTAGAATATGATAGTCCAGAGGGCAAAGGAGCTAGGATTACACCAAGAATCACCTTCCCAGCAAAACTGAGTATAATCCTTCAGGGGAAAAAATGAACATGCAATAAAATAGGGGACTTTTAAGCATTCTTGATGAAAAAAAAAGAAAGAGTTGACTTTCAAATACAACACTCAAGAGAAGCATAAAAAGGTAAACAGGAAATGGGAATTATAAAGAACTTAATAAGGTTAAACTGTTTACATTCCTGCATTGGAAGATGATACTTGTAACTCATAGGAACTTTCTTATTATTAGGGCAGATAGGAGGAGTATATATAGACAGGGCACAAGTATGAGTTGAATATGAAGAGATGATATCTAAAAAAATAAAATTAAGGTGTAGGAGAGGAATGTACTGGGAAAATGGAAAGGGAGATGTAGAATGGGGTAAATTATCTCACATTAAAGAGGCAAGAAAAAGCTTTTACAGTAGAGGTGAAGAGGGGAGGAGGTGAAGATAAGTGAGGGTAAGTGAGTGAACTTTACTGTCATCAGGATTACTTTTTTGAGGATTGGCTCAAAAAGGAAATAACATGCACTCTAAATAGGGTATAGAAATCTATCTCACCCTACAGGAAAGAAGGAGGGGAAGGGGATAATAAAAAGGGGATGATCAGAGGGCATATTGGGGGAGGGAGTAGTCAGAAGCAAAACATTTTTGTGGAGGGAAAGGGTGAAAGAAGAGAGAATAGAATAAATGGGGGGATAGGATGGAGGGAAATATATTTAGCAATAGTAAATGTGAAAAAAAACTGAAGCAAGTTTCTCTGATAAAGGTCTCATTTCTCAAACATTTCTCAAACTGAGTCAAATTTATTAAAAGTTTGTTTATTTTTTATTTTATTATTTTATTTAAAAAAATAAGAGCCATTCCTCAACTGATAAATGATCAAAAGATATGAACAGTTTTCAGATGAAGTATTAAAAGCTATGTATAGTCATATTTTAAAAAATGCTCTAACTCACTATTGATTGGATAGATGCAAATTAAAATAATTCTGAGGTACTACAGATTATTAGATTGTACTATCAGATTATTAGATTGGCTAATAAGAGAGAAATGGAAAATAACAAATGGTGGAGGGGTTGTACGGAAAATGAGACATTAATGAACTGTTGGTGGAGTTGTGAACTGATACAACCATTTTGTAGAAAAATTTGGAGCTATGCACAAAGGGCTATAAAACCTTGCATACCATTTGACCAAGTAATACCACTTCTAGGTCTGTATCCCAAAAGAGATTAAAAAAAAAAAAAGGAAAAGAACCTGTATGTACAAAATACATAGCAACTTTTCTCTGGTGTGAAAGAATTGGAAATTGAGGGGGTGCCTATCAATTGGGAAATGGCTAAATGAACTGTGTTATGTGATTTTGATGGAATACTATTGTGCTATAAGAAATGATGAGCAAGGTGCTATCAGTAAAAACTGGAAAAGCTTACATGAGCTGATGCAAAGTGAAATGTACTATGTACAAAGAAACAGCAATGTTGTAAGATGATCAGCTCCAAATGATTTAGCTATGCTCAGCAACATAGCAATCCAAAACAACTCTGAAGGACTTATGATGAAAAATGCTATCCACACCCAGAGAAAGAAATGATGGTGTCTGAATACAGATTAAAGCATACTTTTTTTAACTTTATTTTTCTTGAGGTTTTATTTTGGTCTATGTTTTTTTTCTTTAACAACATGACTATTATGGAAATGTTTTGCATGACTGCATATGTATAACCTATAACAAAGTGCTTGCCTTCTCAATGCGGGTGGTGGGGAGGGAGGAGAAGAGAGAATTTGGAACTAAAAGTTTTAAAAACTAATGTTAAAATTATTTTTACATGTAACTTGGGAAAAATAAAATACTGAATAAAAAAGAAAATTTTGCAATTGCAATTGCAGTTGAAAGTATATAGGTTATGACTTTTGTGTGCTGTTATAGAATGAACAAAATAAATAGCATTCGGTTAGCTATACACACAATAACTATAATAATGAAGAAAGGAGAACAAAGAAAACAATAAACCCAATACTTTAATAATTCATGCATGCATGTATATATGTAAAGGCAGCTTGGCAAAAGGGATAGAAGACTGGCCTTACAGTAAGGAAAGCCTGGGTTAAAGTCTCACTTTTGATATATACTGGCTCTTTGCATCTTTTAAACAATTTCATGTCTCATTATTCCAGGCAATACTACATGACTTAAGTTTGGGAGGAATTGCTGACTGCATTGGCCTAGGAATTCCTTCACCAAGACCTCCCTACAGAAATGAAATGAGAGAACTGAAAAGGAAGGAAGAAGGGAAGGAAGGAAGAAGAAAGAAAAAAGAAAGAAATTATAAATGTACTGCAATATAAATAGATTCAATGCTAAAGTGAAATAGATTAAAAATAATAATGAAACTTCTTAAAAGTCTGTAGCTTATAGGAAAGATCATATCTTAAACACTAAGAGAATCTGTATCTGTCATAGAGGAAAGCGCTTTGAGCTCTTTAGCAGAAATTATGGTTAGTCAGTCAACTAGCAATGTGCCAGGCATGGCTTCAAACACTAGAAACTGCCAGGAAGCTGCTGGAGAACAAGACTGATTTTAAACTTTGTTTGTATTCATAGGGCTTTGTATGGTGACCAGCACAAAGCAGGCGCTTAATAAGTGTTTATTGACTGGTTGACTGGGGATACAAATAAAACCAAAAATGCTTGTTCTCAGTCTGATATGGGAGAAAACATATGTATAACTCTTTATAAACAAAATAATATACAGATAAATAATGAGAGCATCACAAAATACATCTGTGGTTAGAATTTTTTTAAAGTGCATAATAATTCTTGAACTCCTATTTTCTGTGGGAGATATAAATTATATATTTTTTCTTTCCCAATTTTGACTTATTTGATTTGAGGAACAAATCTATAATTATCAGTTGTAAGGATGCTCCTAGTAAAGAACTCTCTCTACCAAGTGACATCATCACCTCTTCTCAAACTTGGAGTCTTTGACAGTGGACTGCAGGCCCTGAGAGTGATGCCATTGTATAGCCATTATACAGCAAAGATGAACTAGAAGCCAGGTCTTTCCAAATCAAAGAAGGCTAGCCCTCTACCATAACACTTGGACTCTCATTTTTTTTTAATTTTCTTTTCCCCAACAGGGATCATTCTGTACATCTCTCTAAGTTTATTGCTAAGGAAACTAAGGATCAGAGAGGTCACATAACTTAATTGTCAACCTGATAAGTAATGAAGAAAGGTTTAGGGACTGAATACAGGGTACCATAGAGGGAGGAAATTCTTTAGACCCACGAAAGTCAGCATGTTCTCTGCAACATATACACCTAGTGAGTTGTTGATGGGGGACACTGTGTGATGAGGCAGGTTGCTTATTGTCACACAGCAAGTATGTGTTTGAATTGCGACTTGAACCAGGGTCTTCTTGATGCTGAGGCCAGCTGTCTGTCTACCACACCACTTCAACATGACTAAAGTTATGTAAATTGTGATGTCAAGTATCTTATTTCCTTGTCAGAATGATTTATGTGATTCCATACAAAGACACAACTAATAGAGATACTAGAAGACAAATATATTTTAGACCACAAAGACAATTTTAAAATTAAAATATT
The DNA here is from genome assembly GCF_900497805.2 of Vombatus ursinus. Taxonomy (NCBI): domain Eukaryota; kingdom Metazoa; phylum Chordata; class Mammalia; order Diprotodontia; family Vombatidae; genus Vombatus; species Vombatus ursinus. The sequence continues at coordinate 16,844,696 of NW_020954594.1, read as the reverse complement.
TACACATTTCACATTACAGAGCCATAATTGAATTAATTTTTAAACTATTAGAAATACATAGGTGTGGAGATAAGTACTTGTCTTAAGAAAAACTAGTAAAAAGGATTATAAACTTGAGATATTAAAACATACTTTAAATTTGCCATGTGGAGAAAAATGTGAATTTCATATCGTTGCTAGGAGGATAAAAACCATCTAAAGTCTGGAAATACTTTATTTTGTGCTTTATTTTAATATGCAATGTCAGCTGGTTTTTTGTGATCATCATTTATTTATATCACTTTCTTGCTTAAAAAGACAACATTGTATATATTAACCATTTATTTAAAACTGACTGACCTACTGCATACATAAATAGGTATGTGTACCAAGGCTTGTTAATGTCTGCTATTGAGTTTACATGTCATTAATCATGATGGTTTTGTCATACTAATTAAGAAATATGCCATACTCTATGCAATTGCACTAAACAGAGAAACCTCACTCTTGCCATTAAAAGAAAAAGACTCTTTGAATTTCTAAATTTAATTTTCATTATTCTAAGATGTCAATCTAGATTATGGTATTTTTTAAGGTGTCACAGAAGGAGAACAAAAATGTACTTAAGTGTCTAATTAGCAATGTAGTTGCTTACCCTGTCAGTCAGTAAATTCTAGAGCACCAGGCATAAATCAGTAAGAGCATTACTTCAGTATGTACCTTGTAATCAACACTACACATTTTGGCCACAATCCATAAAACCCAACGCTAAAGGTCCAACATGATTTTATTCCAGTAACTTATTAACTGAAATGTTACCATTTTGACTTGGTGGGTGATTTAACAACCTCATAGCAAAAGAAGTTTTTGTCGATTTTTTTTTTATACAAATGCCTCCCCTTTCATGATAAATTTGTTTTGTAATTTTCATGATGAATCTGGTGGCAAAATTCACAGGGAATTTTTTTTTTCAGTTTTTGCATCTGTTCCATACTGATTCTGAAACAAACCACAATTCAGCATGAATGCAGATCCTTGTCCTCCTGTAATTTTTTCCTGAATATGATCATTTTTTTCCCTTTTAATCTATGGTTTGTGGATATGATGAGGTATGCAAAGAATTCAAAGGAAGACTTTTCATTAACACATAATCTTGTGAATGCTTTATTGTGACTCAATTATCATGACTTGTAACCCTATTCTATGCTTAAAGAATAGTTTGAAATAAATGGGTACTTTTACAGAACAGACATGTACTAGCGCAAAATAATTAATTCCTCAGTCTTGTAACATTAATACATACATATATATATTTGGAAAAACAAATCAGGAAATGAGAGAAAAGTAATTAACAAGGGATAACTACATTATCTTTGGAGTGTTCTATCCTACATTATCCTAAGACATTTCCATGTTAAAGCTTAGAATACTTTTCTTTAAACGCTATTTCCTACATCCCATCTACTGTTCAAAGACTCTTTTATAGCTTCTTATTCACTACTGACTGTCTTCCAAGATTTTTTTAAAAGTTGCTTTGCCATAAATATTTCTGAGAACTGGGAGAGGCAATAATGGTCTTTGAGTCTAACTCTCTTATTTTACAGATAATTAAACCGAGGCTCAGAGATGTTAAGCAACTAGTATCTAGTATCTGAGGAAGGATTCAACCCCAATACTTCCTGTCTCCATGTCCAATTGGGTTCAAGAAAGAAAAAAAAAATTCAATCTGTGACATGGAGTGGCTCTATAACCATGGGTACAACCTCTTGCAGTCTTGATCTCTTAATATAGAAACATGGGATAATAATTTCTGAAAAGCCTATGGAACAGGTTTTCTTTGAAATTCCAATTATCTGAGGTATGTGAAACACTTGGAAATTTTTTAGATGTCATATAAATGGCAGTTATTATAATGTTTATCTGAATACACTTTAGGATTCCTCAATAGTCATAGATCGATAAAATCAGAGATTTAGCCAAAAAGAAACCTTAGCAATCACTTAGTCCTGTCTACTTCTTTACTTAATTACTATACTAGATACATGGGATATGAAGACAAAAATGAAACATTTCTATTTCTTAAGGGAAATTGTATTTTACTGAGGTAAATAACTTGATCATATATTGGGAGTAATAAATAATAAATGGTCATGATGGGAATGCACTCTCCCCTCATCTCCCTTTGTTGAAATTCTTCTCTTCCTTCAAGGCTAGCTTAGCTACTATCTCCTCTCTGAGCAAGTCCTTGATTCTCCCTAGTTGAATAGATTTTTCTCTTTGATTTTTTTCATATAACAAGCTGTCTCAATAGCTCTTATTATCAAATCTTTTTACTTGTATTAGGTCAGTCAATAAGCATTTATTAAGCACCTCCTAAGATTGACTATTATTCCATATTATTATATTAAAGAAACAAGGTACTTAGGAGGAAATTTGAAATGACTGATGTAATAATGGCTACTTAATGACCATTGTGGTTCACCTATTTCATTATCAACAATTCTAGTCTATCATTGAATATTGATTGCAAGGTGTTTACCTTACAGATGGTGCTCAGCCAGTACTGATTAACTGATGAAATCACAGATAATAATTTGACTTACATTATCTTTTGATAAAATATAAGTTCCTTGAAGCCTACAGCTGTTTCTCTTCTGCCTTTTAAACCCAAGTACCTAAAACATTGCTTGTCATATAGCAGATGCTTAACAATTCTTATTGATTGATTGTCCTAGACTCTTTACAAGATACTAAATGATTATTTTTTAACATGTATTGCAAAGTCTATGCAATAAAAATTCAAGTCCTCTTTAGCTAGCAATTCTGGTGATTCTACAACACCAAATGCAAGTACCACAAAGATTATTTGTTCTGAGATTAAAAAGAAAAATGACTCAAAGATGCTGGGGCAATTCAGTCACATTGCATAGATGGTTGTGTTTCAACACAGATAAATACAAAAAATTCCATTGAACCCTATTCTTGTGCTTTGTTGAGAAATAAAAGTGAGCGTGTGTCCTTTAAGATTATGGCAACCAAATATAGGCCTTGCCAGGTTCTGTCAAGAAATAAAGACTTCAAATATGGCCTTTAAATGGCAGGTTGTGGTGTTTTTGTCCAGGAAAAGGTGGAACTAATTTCTAAGAAAGTTATTGCCAAAGATTTATAACTAGATGTTGATTTTCCCCTCTTTGGCCATAGCAATTCATGAAACTATTTACTAAAATATTGCAGAGGTAGTCTGATCTCCACTGTTGAAAGATTAAATTAAATTTTGATACAAGGATATAATTAAGCAGAAAAAAACTGTATAATAAATTGAGAAATGATCAAGAAGTTAGGGAGGTCAGTTCATGAGGTCACTGTTCACACTCTTATTAATTATCTGCAATCTTTGTAGAATTAGACCCAAGTTTCCATTGATAAATTAATAATCATAAGAGTTTTGGAACATGGAAGATCATAAGAATGTCACAGAATCTTTCCTTATCAGCAAATGACACCTTGTCTAAAGGATATTTCTGCCTTCATGCACCCTTTATTCTAGACCATCTGTTCATGGCTGAATAATGAAACAGCATGTTCAATATTAGGGTTGTTCTAAATGTGTAGGTGACTTGTTTCAGTTAATTTTAAATTTAGCTGCTATTCATTTTATAGTTATACTGTATTTTGGTAATTATGCACTAGAACCTAGAGGGATTTTGTCAATGATAACATTAAAAATTAATAAGTGAATGAATTGGTATAATGATTTTTATTTAAAGAGGTTACTATAAGCCTTCAATAAAATACATTAAGAAAAAAAATTTTTCAAGGCAATAATAGAACTGGAATAATGTATGATCCTTCTCAATATATGTTTCAAAATATCTTATTAAAATAAAATTTCCTCAATCATCATTTGGTTTTAATAAGAAAAATTAAATATAAATTTTACTAATTCTTGAAGAATTGGTAATTTTAATAATGACAGTGACAAAAAGACTTGCATATTAAGAATTTAATACTCATGAGATTTTTTTTTTGGTATTTTTTTGTCTCCTATCTCCTTTGAAGCTTATAAATAAGACTGCCAAAAAATACATTGTGTTCAGATATGTTTCCTACCACAGCAGGCTTGTTATATCACGTTTTGTGAAGGCAGTTGTTAGAAAGGAGTGTGAGTTTTGCCTGTTATGAAATGCTATGGGCAACAAAAACTTATGAAAAAGGAAATTATAGATATGCATCATGGTAATATTTCTTGTTGTCAATTTATTTGATGATTAGCACACCTACTATGTGCTAGATACTGCATTATATTATGGGAATACTATTATCAGCACATGTTTGAGTAAACTCAATATCACATTAATTCTTATTGCAAAAATACAGTTTCAAAAACCATAACAGTTCTGGATTTATTCTATGAACAATGAAAAATATTATATATGTATATATTATTTTCTTTTGAAATTCTTTAAATAATATTAACTTCAGTGACAGTGTTGTATTCATTATTGTGAAAATGAAACTTAATATTTAGTGTGAAGAAAAAAATTTTGGAAACATTTTTATTAACCTAAATCACACTCTAACTCTAATGTAGGGGAGTATGTATTATGTAGGGGACTTTCAAAGTGCTAAGTATTCTTTGGGTATAATATATGTACATGCTGTCTTCTCATGATAAATATGGGATCTCTTCAAGAGCATAGAACATCTCATTTTTTTCTTTGCCTTCCTAATACCTAGAGTAGTAAACCGAACCACAGCAGATAATTAATAAAGGGTTGATTGAACAATTTTGAATTAAGCACTCGGGGTAACTAATTCCTTCAGAATCTTAGGGAAATATGGAGAAATTGTAGTCTACTAACCTATATGGAAAATTTTAGAATAACTTATTCTTAATGATTTGTTGGTATCAAAGTTGAGTAGTTCCTTGACTCGGCAGGGTTCCATGAAGGCACAGGCCTAAACTTGTTTTCCTTGTCTCTCTGACTAATAAAGCTTCCAAATGATATTAGATACTTTGAAGTGTGATAGAAGGTTGAAGTTGTATGAGAGCTCCTGAGTTAGAGATACCATCACTAAACATATAAGGGATTATTAGATAGTGATGAACGTCTTCTTGAAAGACATGATGGATTTGTCATCAAAGGAGTTGGAATTATGAGATAGTGATGAACGTCTTCTTGAAAGACATGATGGATTTGTCATCAAAGGAGTTGGAATTATCTCTGCCTAAACATTCTTAATTATAATTTATCCTTTATCTAGCTTATAAATCCATTATTTAATATATGTATGTATGTATGGAAACACATATATTTATACATGAAAGTATATATAAATGTATGCATATGTACACATGTATACATATGTATTCATGCACATATATTGCATAATTGTTTGCATATCGTCTCCTCCATTAGACTGTGAAGTCTTTGAAGGTAGAGATTGCTTTTTGTCTTTCTTTGTATACCCAGTGCTTTGCACAGAGCATGATATATTGTAGGAACTTAATAAATGCTTATTGACTCATTAACGTTTAGTAACTGTGAAGTGGAACAAGTTGATTAATTTCTCTAAACTTCAGTTACCTCATCTTCAAATAAATATGTTGGACTGGATTATTTCTTATAACCCTTCTAACTCTGAATCTATGCACTTATGAGGCTTCATCAAGGCACAAGGGAAAGCACATATGTTCCTCACTGTCAGAAACTGTTTTTTATCATTGTTTTGCCACTATTAAGTAGAATGCCCTGAACACATTATGAATTTGTTATTTATCTAACTTAACTGAAAGGGAACTCAAACAAAAATTTATGTGGCCTGGTTTGAAGCACAGTGGGAGTATAATAATAAATATTTAAATTATATTTATTTTAATTGGGTCTGAATAAATATTTCCCCTGCACAAAAGTTCATATACCTGAAACCAAAAGGTTTCATTAGATACACAAGGCTAGATTTTTATAACAATTATATATATATATACACATACATGTGTGTACATATATGTGCATATATTCATGCACATATGTAAATGTTTAGTAAGACATGAGCTGAATCAAAGCCTTATTCTTTTAAAGCAGTAAATAGTAAATGCCTGCATTTTATCGATTTATATGACAAACAATTGTCTAACTCTGATTCCATAGCAAGAGACTAATTCATTTAATCATTAAAAAGTCCATTAAATGTATAGGATCAAAATAATCCAACTATTTTATGGGATTAATAAACTAATAATCAACTTTTTAAAAAATTAATGAGTTACAGTGATACTATATACTTCAGAGTCATAGCCAAATAGTTGTTTTTGAAAGTACAGAAAAAATCTCTCATTTCCTTTTCTTATATCACTTGTATACATAACATTCATAACTACAATACTAAGCAATTAACAAGAACTCTAATTTTAAGCACTACACAAAATGAAATGGAAAATGCAGGTGTTATTTTCAAGGGCTGTTTCCTAAAAATAAGGTACTAATAATTAAATCCACAAACAGGTAGGCAAAACTTTGGGACATTAAGTCAGCAATGAATTGTATCCATGAAAAGCTTAGTATGTAAAACTAGTTGGGTGCTAAAAGGATAGTTTTGAATACCCTGTTTTAGGCTGTAAGACCATGAATTCAAGGGAGAGGGTCTATGCAAAGTTATGATCTCCTACCTTCCTAAATTTTAGATTGTATTCCTTTTTGTGTATTTGAATTTGATTTTAAATTTATTTTCATTTATTTCATTCTCTTTCCTATTTCTTTTAATTTCCCATCTCTTTCAATATTGGCTTGTTTTCTTTTTCTGTCACATTGTTTTTGTTGCTTTGTTTTCTGAATGAGTTTTTTTTTTCTCCAAACTTTCTCCCAGTCTTAAAACAATCACCTTCCAGAGCTGTTGCCAGTCATATTCTGTAGTTACCAAAAATCAGTCACATTTATATTTTCTAACTCCAAGAAAATGTAATATTGTACATAAAGAGACTAATTAGTGGATTAGAGACTTGTAAACTGAAGGCCCACAGAATAATAAATTAGACAGAATTACATCAATGAAAATAATCTTTAAAACCCTTTTTAGTAAAATGTAATACATTTTACCAACAAATTGACATCTTCAAAGATGTTTTCCTTTTAAGTTTTACTTACATTAATCTGAATTTCAGAATGTACATGTGGCTTGATATCAAGGTATATCAATATATTTCATTGATTTACAGATCACAGTAATAAAGATGTGTTCATTTCTAATTGTATTTGGACATCTACATATGAAAACTAAAGTTGTTAGTGGATTCTAATATTGTGTTTATTTAACATTTCTCCTTTCTATGTGCTATTAGTAACCCTGATGAAATATATTTTAATTACTTTTCTCTTGCTATTGATCAAACAGACACTATTGCAAAATGAATAATTCAGAAATACCTATCCTGAAAAAAGGTGGGGTTTTTTTTGGTTTATGTTGTTTTTATAGATTTGCAATTAAGACTGATATGAATTCAGTAATAGCAGTTTTGAGACTATGTAGGTTTGGTAGTGTTTGCAGTATATTTTTCAGAAACACTTCATAGCTCTATAAAAGTAAAAAAAAATACATTAAACAAGGAAAGGGATAAAACAACAATTTGATGAGACACATAATAGGAACAATTTTGATAGATATTTGCAAAACCACTCCTTTCCTAATGTGTCAATTATTTCTTTGGAAATCAGTAGATATTCTAAGAGTTAAATCCATTTTTCGAGGATATTCGAATATAATTTCCTAAAATGCAGCATTTTATCAAGGGTTACAAATTAGGGGAAGGTAAGATTTTGGGCCTACACAGAAAAATCAGTAGCTCTATTTTCAAGATAGACTCATCCTGGGATTCTTCCATTCTGATAGCTCTGCTCTGATTTACCTGATTTTGCTACAGTACCTGCACATTTTTCTGTGGCACCTTCTTTTAATAGGACACTGACTCCAATTATTTTTGAAATTATTCTTTGATCATGAGTATGCAGTACACATGTTTACTACTTTAAAATATTTCAACAACAGTAGATAGAGAGAGACTTAAACTAGATAGAGAGATAACTAGATAGATAAATAAATGTATGGATAGATAAACAGGTGAATGAGACAGAGACAGAGGTAGACCAATAGACTTGGGAGAATGGTATACTGGGCAAAGTAAGGCAGAGGCACACAGTGTCAGAGAATATAATTGACATATACAATGATTTTTAAATAATTACTAGACAATGTATAACAAGAGTTATTCAGACATCCTCCCTCGCTGTTAAGAGAATCTGAGACAATGTGATACCCTGGAAAGGGCATTGCTTCTGCAGTCAGAGGACCTGGGTTCAAATCCTATCTCTCTATACTGCCAGTTTGATGTTTTTCAAGTCACAACATACCCTCATTTCAGTTTTCTCATCTGTAACTTAAAGAAGGTTATATGAGCTCAGATGTCTTTTCTGGCACTGTATCTTCAAATCCATGAGCACAGTAACACTACCTATGCTGGAATATATTACAAAGGGCCTTGTATTAGGAATTGGGAAACCTGGTTTCAAATCTTAGCCATGCTATGTTACCTTGGAGAAGCTACTTCTCTCTAGACTCTTGTTTCATCTGTAAGATATGAGGTTTAAGTTAAGTGCAAAGCATGGAAACCTCATTTATCCAGAACAGAGCCAGAAACCAGGAACCTAGCAGGAAAAGCTGCTGAAGAAGTAAAAGAATTATCCTGAAGACAATAAAGCTTACTAATATTAATTATCAGACAACTTCTCAAGCATTGCATGAAGCCTACTTGCCCTTACTTTTCAAACAGTTATAATAAATTTAATGATCTGATTCCCGAGTAAACAAAAAAAAAAGTAGAAATAGCAAAACTGAAAAGGGAAAGATACATTGCTGGATGAACACAGGCTAGAAGTATCAATAAGGGATAGCTGACAGCTTGGCAGCAAAGTAGAAAGGGAGGGAAGTACTATAACTTTTGGATACATCATTCAAAGACTTTCCAGTATGGTACCATTTATTGTAGGAGCAAACAGTCCTATACACTTCTATATACAAACAGCTACTGTGGACATCACTATATTTAAAGAATAGCATAATGAGGGCATCTAGGTGGTACAGTAGATGGAGCTCTGGTCATAAATCAGGAGGACTTGAGTTCAAATCTGGCCTGAGACACTTATAAGCTGTGTGACCTTGGGCAAGTCACTTAAACTTGTTTGCCTTAGTTCTTTATTGGTAGAAAGAACTGGAGAAGGAAATAGTGAACCACTCCAGTATCTTTCCAAGAAAACCCCAAATGGGTCAGAAAGAATTGTGCATTACTGAAATGACTCAACAACAACAATAACATAAATGATGTTCACAATGATGGCCCTGAATTATCATGAAAATCTATTTAATATCCTTGGTTAAATATGTTAGGAAAATAATGCATTTTACTACCAATTCCAGTTGTGTGTGTATGTATATATGTATATAATATATGTGTGTATGCATATATGTATATATGTGTATATGTATACATATACATACACATACACACATATTTATATAGACACTTCAAATGAATGAATATTTATTAGGTATCTACTAGGCACAAAACTGCAAGCTAGGCATTGGAAATACGAAAGATAATAGAACCTGTTTCTAAGGAGTTTAGGATATAGAAAGATCTAAGCTTTAGTCATCTGGCAAATCTAGCTCTGAATTTATCTAGTAGCTCCAGATAATACTCTTAATCTCCTTTCCAGATGCCTTTTCTTGTCTCTCTTGTTATTGGTGTCAGATTGCATTGCAAACATATATAGGTCTCTATTTGATCTGCACCACCAGAGTAAAGTACATGAACCTAATGGAGCAGAGACTTGAATCTTACAGAAAAATGATTCTGTTGTGCAGGACAGATTTTTGTCCCAATATGGTTTCCCTGGAAAGTCTTTAGAAGTTGACTGCCCAGCAAGAATGTGAAATAAAAATGTCTATAATGTTAGCCCACTGAAAAACATTCAATCCATTTTTTTAAACTTTTTTTTTAAACAATCCTTTAAGTGACCAAGTTGGATTTATTGAATGGGCAATTCCATTGACTGTGGAAGAGTAAATTATTATGACAGCAAAAACTATCTTAAAGCAGGATATTCAGGGTCAAGACAGGACCATTCTCTGAATATAGGGGAACTACACAATTCCCTAATTTGGCTCTTCTGAGCATTTGTGATAAGAAACACCTAGCAGAATAATTAAGGAATGAGATCACCAACAGGTGCCAAGGTACAATTTAGACAATGTTAGAATAAAGTTGTCTGATTAATTCTGGCAGTGCTTTCTTGTCCAGCACATTCATAGCATGGAACACTAGGAAAAGTAAATCTCTCAGCTGTTTTACTGCTTAAATTTGATAGATAGAATGTAACTGATTATTAGATCTCTCTTACATGACTCAATTGCAATAAATTGAATAAAATAGACATTTTAATAGATGCTAAGACTTAGTTAAGAAAATCTGATGAGTAAATATCTCTATTGTCATTAAAGAAACAAGTTTTAAATATAATAAAAATTCAATTTACCTTTTAATAACATCCTTGATATTACTTTAAATCAGAAAATTTTAATTGAGAAATATATACACATGCATGCATATGTATATACATATATATACACATATGTATGTATGTGGAGAGAAGTAGTTATAGAATAATATAGAGATATGATTTCAGAATCAGGAAGATGGGGGTATAAACCTTACTTCTGATCAATTCTAGCCATGTGTGATCCTGGGTAAGTTGCTTCACTTCTCAAGGTGCATAGATAATGATGTAAGAATAGTTTTTTAACTATTTAATTTAGTTTTATTATTTATATTTATGTTAACTCTTTTATTTTATTTATTTTAACTAAGATATTATTATAAATAGATTTGGCATTAAGATAAATCAGTGATTTCATTCATTAAAGAGATACATAAATAGATGACAAATAGATAAACAGACAAACAGACAGATGGATAGATAGGAAGATAGGGAGACATAACTATATCAAATGTTTGATGGTATTGCATTGGTATAGGGAAGTTGATGTTTCACCTCCCTAAACAGATACACATATCAGTAACTCACCTGAAACATATAGTCTTAGAGAGTTGTCTAGGGTACAGGTAGAGATGGAAAGGGTGGAGCTAAGAGGCTGACTAACTTGCTCATTGTCCAATTAGTATGTGTTAGAGGCAGAACTTTCAAAATGGATGAACATGAAATAAACAGAATTTTTTTCCAAAACCTCTATGATTTGTAATTATAAAGTACGGCAGTAAAGACTAACAACTGTCTCTGTCTGCAAAAGAAAAAAAATGTATGCACATTCTGCTTTTAAATCTTGTCTGTGTTATTAAGACCTTTTCTTATCACCTTCTTAAGTCTAGACAATGTGTATTGGAAGGAAGAGGGTGTTTTAAGCATTTGTAGGATCTAGTATGTACAAGGTACTATACTTAGCATTTTATTAATATTATCTCATTTCATCAACAAACAACAAAGCAATAAATCAAGCCCTGATCTATATTATTTGTTCACTTCCAAAATGTAAAAGCTCACGCTGAAAATTTAACAACTGGCTCTTCCAAGTTGGTTTGAGCTGGCTCCATTACACTTACAATGGAAAGATTGAGCTTAGAATTTTTATGGCAAAATATTTATTTTTATATTCAAGAAGTAACATATAAAGCATCAGAGTTCATGCAAAAAATGAAGTTTTCCCTTAGTGTAGCATAGTGGGATGAACTTTACATTTAGAGTCAGAATACTTCCATTCAAGTGCCAAATCTTATAGTTGAGAGAATCTGAAATACTCTGCACCATGACATCTTCATTTGTACATAGAGACAGTTGGGTTAGGTGACCTTTAATGTTTCTTGGAGTTCTAAATCTTTGGTCCTAGGCAATAAGAATTTAAGGGCTTACACTGTGACAATGCTGTGCTAAGGAGTGGGATACAATTATAAGCAAAAAGAAAATCAGTCCCTACCCTCAAGGAGATTATGTTCTAATGGAAAGAAACACTATACAAATATTATAAGTAAAAGAGGTGGAGGGCAAAGAAGGTACCTATGTGGGGCATGCTGTTGAAGTCCAGAAAATAAGAAGTACAGCCAGGAGGAGAATGAAGGTAAGCTGTCCTGGGCACCTCCCCAAAATGGAAACTCTAAGAAAATCTTACCAATGAGTGAAGGGAGCTGGCATAGGAGTGAATAAACTTCAGGTGCTAAGACAGGTTCTATGTTGGGCTTGCAGCTGAGTCAAGGTGTTGACATTTAGAACATCAAAAACACAACTCTGAGAAGAATGAAGGTTGGCTAGCCTGAGCCTCTCCTCCAAAAGATAGACCCAAGGAGGACCTCACCTATAAAAAGGGGGGGGGGGCAGTTGGCATAGAAGGATGTTCAAGGGTGAGAAGTCTTCTAAGTTAGATGGATATTCCAGGAGAGAATCAATATTCTAGGGTAAGGAAGCCCCAGGTACTGAGTCATGTTCCAGGGTGAGATTGCATAAAGTTGAAGTCTGGACACTGCTTGCGAAACACTTTAAAGGAACAGAGAGGATGCTATTAGTCAGAGATAAAGTAAGAGTGCATTGCAGGCATATGGGATGGACAGTGCAAAGGTGAGGTGACAGGAGAGGGAGTTTCATTTATGAGGAACAGAGAAAAGACAAATGTGTCTGATTCCCAGAGTGCAAGAGGGAGAGCAATGTCCTGTGAACCTGGAAAGTTAGGGTGGTGCCAGGTTGAGAAGGGCTTTAAATCTTTATCAAAGAATTGACATATTACCCCATAGTCAATGGGAAGCCATGGGAATAGAAGGAGTAGGAGACTCACATGGTCAGATCTGTGATTAAAGGAAATTACATTGATAGGATTATGTATGGTGGACTGGAATGGAGAGAGATCTCAGACTGGGAGATCATTTAGGGGACAGTTGTGATAATCTAGGTGATGAGTGATAAGGACCAGGGCCAAATGGTAGTTATGTGAGTGGAGAGAAGGGGCTGGATGCAAGAGATTTTGTGAGGTATGTAATGGAAATATTTTGATTTGCTATGTAGGGTGAGGGGGAGTGAGTAGTAGAGAATGATGTGGAGGTAACCGATCTGGAAAATGAGAAGGATAATACTACCTTCAACAAGATTGGAGATATTTAGAAGATGGGAATGTGTGGGGAAAGAAAATAATGAGTTCATTTTTTATGTAGTGATTCTCTTTCTGCATTTTAAGTTCATCATTATTAATAAATAGCAGTTTTGATTTGATATCTACTCTCTGAGGTAGTATTGGAAAAGGTGGGTAAGGATAGCCTCATGCCAAGATGACATGTAGCTGCCCAGGGAGTGTTGTTGTTGTGGATCTGGGTCTGCACATGTATATGGTGAATGGTCACCAATCACATTGCAGCATCTACCGAACAGGGCCTTCAGTTCTGGCTAGAAGTGGAAGCCAATGGACAGGGATACCCTAATTCTATTTGGTATAGAAATATTCCAGGCACATCACAACTCTAGTACTACTTATCCAGTCAATACCCTACTATAACTGTCATTACTTTATCTTCTTTTCAATCACCCTACCCATTTAACACTACAATCATCCCTTCCACAATGCAGGGTTTAAGGGCAAAGTGCCTCCAAGATCTGGGAAATCTATGTAAAAATTGTTGGCCCTCCCTTCATACCAGAGAAGAAGTCTGAATTATTATGACATTAAAAGATAAAATATGTTGATATTATACAATATCATACATGTTTTCTGCATTTCTGAGTTTCTAAACTTTATCTCTGTCATCTGCTGGCTTTCATATGTCTTCTGTAGCTTCTGCAAAACTCCCAAAAATTCCCATTTGATTTCTTATGACAACTCATGATATATCAAAACTGTGATAGGGAAAGTCATGATGTGGAAGGGACAGATGTATTTTTCTTTGTAGGATAAAGGATGGAATCTTGTTAAGCAAAATCTACATCCACTTTAAGCTCATTGTTTCATTCTTGCATTTGTGCTTCCATCATTTAGCACAATATTTGGAACATAAAAGGAGCTTAATAAATGTGTGTGTGCGTGTGTGCACGCACACGCAATTGCATGTGCACGTGCATTTGGGTGTGTGTGTGTGTTTACACAGAAAAGTTCTCTAGTCGCAGGATAGTCAATTGGAGTCCTTAACAGTAAGCAAAGTAGGCAGTAGTGCTAAACAAAAGTGCTTTGTACATTAAATAGGTAGAGGTCTGCAAACTTGGAAGGAATTCCAAAGCATGCTTTGAGTGATATTTTGAGATGTAAACATGTGATTTGTGGGGATTTTTTTTCCACTTAGAATATCAAAAGAAATGTATTCCACTTTGAGAACTAACCTCCTACATTATTTGGCGACTCAACAAATAAATAAACCTGAACCAATATCAGTAATCTTCTGGGGAGAAAGTGGCATCTAGGCTGACAACCTGCGTTCCAAGTTTCAGACCAATGCAATTTGAAATGGTTGAGATATTAAACCCTGATGATTAGCTATGGTGGCCCTGCTATGTCACCAGAGTGAAGATTTGATCTGTAAATAAATTCAAATTACTTGCTTTCAGAGTGTGCCCAGACTTCCAGTAATTTGTTTTTCCTCCCCCTTCATGCATACTCAATATCCAAAGTTATATTGCAGACCTACTTTTCTTCTTTTTCTTTTGATGTGATGCATTATATTTCATAACTTCTCATTATAATGGGCTGGGAGCTAATATGTTAGGACGTAGCATCCTGTGCTATTTGTGCATCTCCCCAGATGCTACTATGCCCCACCTATCAGAATCAAATTAAAAGGACTTGCCATATTTCTACTGGTGTTTGGTCATGTTGATTAAATCTGACTAATGAAAGGGCTATTAAATACCATACCCAAGGCACTTGGTAGAAATGTTGCCTAAGGCAAGATTTTCCTCTGGTATTAATATGTTGTTCACACCCAATAAGAGTTAATTTACTTCTTTAAGAAACTGTATTTTGTTTGTGTCTATTCACATTTAGTTTAGTTCCAAGGGCCTGTTTGGAAACTATCTATAGACTCTTGCTTCATTCAAAGTGGACGAAATTCACCTGTTGACTGTAAGCCTCACTCTATAATCAGGCTAAGTCACATTCTTGGATCTACAGTCAGATTCTTGGCAAATTCAAACCATGTTCATCTATTGAGGAAAGAGAGACCATAGGTTAGTAGGCTCCAATTCACTTCATTTTTTTTTCCTCCCCTATCTATGTTGGTTAGGGACATGGTAAATATAATCTATTAACACAGCTAGGTGACCTACTTTTAGAAGCTGTAGATGGCTCTCTCTCTCTCTCTCTCTCTCTCTCTCTCTCTCTCTCTCTCTCTCTCTCTCTCTCTCTCTCTCTCTCTCTCTCTCTCTCATCTGGCAATGGGAAATTACCCTAAGTGGATGCAGCAACAATGGCCACATTCCCTAGATGAGACCACGTGAATCAAACATCATATAGTATTAGACAGGGTCTAGAGCATTGGACTCTCAAATTCTAAGCCAAAGGAATTTGCAGTTTCTTCAGGTATCTTTATTGTATTTAGGTACCAAGTCAGCTTATCAAACAGTTTATATTCATTGCAAGATCCAATGCTATTTCTATGCTACTGATAAGGATAGGAACATGTTCTGTATTTCATTGGTGTAGGGAACTCCTAGATAGGGAAATTCCCTTTACCAATATAAGTCAGCATCTTCTCGGCAACTTATAACCTTAGATGGTTGCTTAGATCACAAAGCATAAAAGATTGGCTTTAGGTCCAAACCTAGGATGTAACAGAGGCAGGATTTGAACCTGAGTTGTTTAGGCTCCAATGCCAGCTCTTCATTCAGTCTGCCAACTTACTTCTCATTTCTAAGTTACTTCTATGAGATATATGTTATTTTCCCCCCTTTCTACTAAAATATTATTCTGCATAAGTCTATGCCAGTACAAATTCTGGTAGACCGAATCAAATTGGAAAGTTTATGAATATAGGACTGGTATCTATCATGCCATACCCATCCTAGTTCAGTTCAAAGAAACAATGGCCACCATGTGAGAAATATTTTTTTTTTGTATATGATGCATAAAAATGGTCTACTAGGGACAGAGTTACTCCTATATGCGTCAATGAAGGATGAAGTCTTTCCTTTAACTAAATCAGATCTTTTCAATCATTTAAAAAATATTTAATACTAAATATAAAACAAATTTGATATTAAAAGTATTTGGTACTAAACTATATATAAACTAAACTATTACGTATATGTATAAATTAAACTATAAATAAACTATTAAATATGTATGTGTGTATATATGTACATATATATATGTACATATATATACACACAAACTAAACTATTAAATCACTGTTTCAGTAAATGAAACAATAGCCTCGTAGTGCAAAGGAGGTTAATGTAGTTTTCCTAAACCTTTAGTTTATTCTCAAATTTTGTCTATGTATAAAAACAAGAGAAATTTAATTTTTTCATAAGTACTCTTGCTGGTTCTTTCACACTTGCCTTGATATTCCAGTCTCTTCATTCTATTTCCCATACATTAAAAGGAGTACAATGACTTAAGGGAAAGAAGGCTTGAACAAAGCATAGGCAAAGTTGTCTGCCTCCAGCTGATCACACATTCATGACCCAGAGCAGAGGGAACTTGGTGCTTTGAGGATAACAAACTTCTAGGCTATTTTCTCATAAGAATATGCATCTCAGCATTTTTTCCCTTTTGAAATGATAAAGTATCTACTTGTTGGCTGCTGAGCAGGAAGACGTAGTGACTTTGTTGGCCTAGAAAAAAAAATGGAGTGGCTATACGATTAGTATCTCTCTTTTTTTTTCCAACCAAAGACAAGGTTTATTAAAGATCTGCCATATTGGTCAGACTCTTAAGAAATCTGAGCATTTGTGAGCTCTTGGATAGGTTCTTAAGGAATCTAAGCACCTTAGTGAAGAAAAGAGGGACCTTATATACAGAAAGACTATGGGAGGGATCTAGGAGTGGCCAAGTAGTCTGGGGAGACTGTGAGGTACTAGATCATCAGGGACCTAGGGACCTGGACCAAGGCCAAGGGAGAATGGAGCCTAGATAAGATTAAGGGTGGGAAGTGGTTAAGATAATGTAGGGCTAGGAACAAGAATTGGGAGATTAGGTATAGGAACAATGAGAGGCCATTTGATAGGATTATAGTCTCAGGTGAATGCCAAAGATTTGGTGAGGTGGGAAAGTCCAGGATTTTTCCTTTTTTGGGGGCCAGATCCTAAAGACATGGTCTTTTCCTTTTAGAGGTTCAGATCCCATCCACATCATTCCCCACTCAAACAAATGGGACTCAAATTCTTTTGGTGTAAGTGATGCAGGTCTTGGCTTCTGCAACTGCTTCCCACTGGGAAGGGACATAGAGCTGTCCCTGCCTTGAGGGGGTCCCAAAGAGGTTGACTGGAACCGAGCACAGGCTGCATCCAGGGGATGATGGGGGTGACATTGGCTGGTACACATAGTTTGCTACTAACTTCCAGTCTTGGCTGGAGAAGAGCTTGAGATTAGACAGTTCTTTTTGCTTAGCAGGGAATCATATGATGAGGTCTAGAGGTTTAGGGGTGCTGGGACCCCAAAATCACCACATGCAGGTGATGAATTTGACCCAAGACTTTTTTCAGCCAAAGACAGGGTTTATTAAAGATCTACTGTATTGGCCAGACTCTTAAGAAATCTGAGCATTTGTGAGCTATTGGCTAGATTCTTAAGAAATCAGAGCCAGCATCTCTCTCCTTTTGGCCCTTGGTGCAGCAGCATGTAACTCTGAGTACCTCAGTGAAGAAGTGGGCATGAAGTCCCAACCCTTTGGGCCCAACAGTGCTATTAATATGAGATTAACAATCTGAATGGGGAAAAAAACACAATAAACAATCATAATAATTAATGTGAAATTATAATGGCCAAGTTTAGCTCCAAAGAAGATATATGTAAATGTACGATCTTCTCTTCTTTGCAGAGGTGGAAGACTATGGTTACAAAACGCTATATCTAATGTTGGACTTGTTTGATAGGCTGGTTAATTTTACTTAACTGTCTATATTTTTCTCTTTTTTATTGTTTGTTATTAGGGTCAGCTCTCTGGGAGAGAAAAGAAAGCTATTTATCAGAAAATTCAGGTAACATAAGAAAAAAAACTTTTGTTTTCATTAAATTGTTTTAAAATTGGCTAAATTAGAAAATTAGCCAATTGGAAAATTATGTATATATATATGCATATGATTTTAAATTATGTACATCAAATCTTCTGATATCATAACCAATTCTCTAATAATTAATCATTCTATACTCTGGAATATTACAATTCTCTTCATTTCTGGGAGACCATGAGCTTTGCACTCTCTCAAAAAAAGAAAACATGATCTTATTTCTGCTTTACTTTGTCAAAATAGGAAGCATGTCCAAGGACCTGAGTGTTTGACTAGTAACAGAAAGAATATGGTGACTGGGTCTAGCTGAAGGTAGCAGAAAGCATGGCTGGTGACAATTCAGGAAAAATTAAACCAGTCACTAGGAGCATTCAAGGAACAAGGAAAGCAGAATCCAATTATTAGGCTATTTTCAAAAGGAAGAGGAAGAAAAGAGCAGAGGACACAAAGGCAGGCAGCATGGTACAAAGACAATATATACAAGTACAGGTCAAACAAGATCACAGAACAGGACAGAGCAAAGGGTCAGAATTAAAATTAGGAAGATTCTACAGAACAGATAACCTTGAGTGTGACTCAGTAAGAATAGTTGTGGCCTACTCAGGACTCTCAACCTATCCATTCTGGCTTTTAAAGGGCCTAATCCAATCTGGGCTCCTGAGAGAACTCTAGCACTTTTCTATTACAGACCTTTGCTCCATTAGCTTTATAGCTCTAGGGATTAAAGAATCACTTTGTCACTATGTTTAACTGTGTTCTCCTGATCTGGAATATTTAATATTTTATATCTAAATGGGTTTCCTCCCATTCAGCCATATTCAGCTCTCCAACCCTCAAGCTCTCCTTATTATAGAGCACAAAAGATCTCAGGAATTTACCCTATAACAAAAAATGACAGGATCCAGCCACTCTTTAGTTTCTAGTAGTTGGGAGGATGAGAAGACAGGAGAAATTCACGGTTAGATGAAAAAGGCAAAAGCAACCTTATCAAGGAAAAAATATTCTAGTTTCCAGATGATCATGCTATAAGTATCTTAGCACCTGGCTGATTTATTTTCCTTCTTTCTTGGATGGGGGGGTTTGTGGAGACTGAGGAGACACTATATGGAATGAGTTTCTGTGGCCTTATTTATTTATTAATTAGCTTAATTTGGGAGGAGGGGACAAAGCTAGAGAACTGTGAGAAATTAATTTCATTTTATCTTTATTATTTGACCTCTTCTTTACTAACTCTTCCTCTCCTTCCCTTAAAATTCTGTCATTTCTTTAGTTTTTCATTTTTTAAAAATTTTCTCTCTACATCTATCCTTTGACAATCTCAAATACTCCCACAGTTCCAATTCATATCTCTCTGTTGATGATTTTCTCAGCAAGGCAATGGAGCTTGTCAGGAAGAGTTTAGGGCTTGGAGACAGAAGATACAAATTCAAATTTTCCCTCTACCACTGATTTTCCTGGGTGACTTGAGGCAAGTCAATTAACTTCACAAAAACTCAGTTCTGTTATTAAAGAAAATAGAAATCATTTAGGAGACCTATCTTTTCAGTTTCTTGTGAGTTTCAAAGTATACATACATAAATATATATAATTGTAATACATATTATATATAATATACACATACACTTCATAAGTTTTAAAGTGAGATATAAACATTTCTTCTTCTTATTATTATTATTACTCCTACTCCTAATCCTACTACTACAACAACAACTATTGAATATGTATTTCTAGCCCTGAGTTGCAAAGTCACATTTCCAATTACTTGAATGGTATCTCCACTTGGATAAATAACAGGAAGTTCAAACTCAATGTTTCTAAAACTGACTTCATCATCAAAACTGATTTCCACAAAAGCCTTCTCTTCTTCATATGTTCTTTTTTCCAATGATGGTGCAAATTTTAAATAAAAGCCTACAAAAAAAAATAGAAAAAGAAAAAATGACCATAGTCCCTGCCCTTAAGAAGCAGGTATTCAAATGTGAAGAGGAATGAAGCAATTGATAAAAGTAAATAAATGAATAAATAAATAAATAAATAAACCACCATGATCCAAGGGAGAACGTGGTAAAGGTGAAGAGAGGCTATAGAAAGTACTATAAGGCATTACAGTAGAAAAAGACTGTTTTCATTGGGGAGAATCAAGAAAGGATTCATATAGGAAGTCACACTTCAGCTGAGTCTTAAAGGGAGAGGTTTGAAGGGTTTTACCAGGCAGAAATATAGAAAGAATTCATTTGAAGTACAGGGGAGAGAAAGGTCAAGATGGTGGGGGAGGGGAGAAGGGGGACTCAGTAAAGAGAGAAAGAGTAGTCAGAATAGTCAGTTTTCAAGAATAATAAAGATTTTTTAAGAATCATGAATTAGGTAATAAGCTGTCTTCCTTCCCCACCAGCTTCAAAAATTCTAATCAATAAAGGAAAAAATAAGAAAGAAAATAATGTGTAATGGATAGAGAACTAGTCTGGGATCCAGGAAGACCCAGATTCACATACTAGCTGTGGGTACCTCTGACATATACCGTTTTTGTGACCCTGGACAAGTTGTTTAACCTCTCAGTTTCCCCAGGTAACTTTCTAAGATGATAAGTTATAAAGTAGTTGTTGTTTTGTATTTTTAGAGGGAGTTCCTATATCACTAAAATTATAGGGCTAGCTCAAGAAAGTTTGCTGGTTTGGGTGCTGGGAGAAGTGGAGAAGAAAACTAAAGGTAGGGGTTTTAATAATTATTGGGTGGTGTGAAGTAAAGAAAAGTGAAAAATTTTTTTAGCATTTTTCTAAAAGTAACTTACTAAGAACATATTATATACAAGGGACTGTGTTAAATGCTTTAGTATAGTAGTAGTGATCCAGCTGTTAGATAGCATAAATTTGTATCACAACCAGTCAACACCATTTCTTCAGCAGTACTTGGGAGCTATAGAGTAGAATAGAAAATATCTGTTGGGGGTAACCTGAGATTGAAGATTTAAAGGAATATTTAAAGGAAAATGGAGTGGTAGATTGAAGGCTTTGTGACATTACTTTGTTGAAATGACTAAATAGAGGGTCAAGAATGTGAAGGCTAGTCTATTAAGTCAGATTACTAGTGATAGAATGACGTAACATAAGGGAGCTGAGGAACTAGAGATTATGAAGGGGGTCAAGACTATGTTCAGGAGAATAAGGGAAAGGTTAAAGGACAGGAAACTGTGATCAGAGAAGAGAAGTACAAGAATCAGTATCTAGGAGGTGGATCAGTTCTAATGGTTATGATAGAAGGTCAATGGTGCTTTCATAGCACCCATCTTGGATAATTGAGGCCTTTTAACCATACTCAAACCTTCAGAATTCTGACTCATTCTTCTTCCTCAACCTCCGACCCCAAAATTAACCAGTTCCAAATCCTACTAGTTCTACCTCTGTGATAGTTTTGTTTATATTTCTACTCAGACCAATGTATTTTAGACCCCTTTTACCTGTCCCTGGACTGATATAATGCCTTTTGTCTGGTTTCTTAACTGTTCCTTTCACTGTTCCAATCTATCCTCCACACTGTTGCCATAGTAATTCTCTGAAAATAGAAGTCTAACCATTCTACTTCCATGCTAAAAAAACCTTCACTAACTTCTTACTAACTACCACATAAATTATAGATACCTTCACCGTCTATTCACAACCCTCCATAAAGGGAACCTAACAAGTTGTTTTTTTCCTGAATCTATCTCCCATTATTATTCCTCTTTAAATATGCTATTATCAGAATTTTTTTTCTCCTTACTGACCTACACATCTCATATTACATGAATCTCAGGAATGTATACCTTCTGCAGCTCTCCCTGATGCAACCCTTCCTGTTCTTCAAATCTTTCTTCAGGTGTCATTTCCTGCTTGAAACTGTCCTAAATGTCCCTCCTACAATGGAGAATAACTCTCCTTCCTCAGATTTTGTTTTCATTTATTTATAACTTGCCTATATGGATAGAGACTAAACCTATAATTCCATTGGTATATGGAACTGCCAGGTGAGGAAACTCCCTCTTCCCCTAACTACTAACTCCAGTTAATACAGGAACAGAAATTTATAGTCTTACAGAGGTTCTCAATGTGGGTGATACTACCCCCTGAGGGGGTTGCTGGAACCAATCAGTAGTAACCTCTGGGGCAATTGAGGGGCATTGAATAAAAATAAGGGGGCAGTGGAAGCATAAGGAAAGAGAAGAAAATTTTGAAAAACTATTTGTACATGTTTCATCTGTTGTGTAACAGAGTTAAAGTAGTAGTGATTACATTACTTTCCAAATAAACACACAAAATGCAGGTTATAACCCATCAATGGTCAAGTCTTCTGACAAGCCTTAACAAGCAAATGTTTGCAGGCAAGTGTGTCACACATTGTCAGGAAGTCCAGCATGCATCAGCAGGAATATGTGTGTGCAATGACTTATTTACAATATGATAGTATATGGTTAGATGGTGCAATATTGCCTCATCAAAATTTCAATATAAGAAAAAACCCACAAATTTACAATAAACTATTACATTTAAAATGTTTCATTTAAAAATATTTTATATTTTTTGAAATGATGCAAATTAAAATTAATAAAGGGTTAAAGAAAGTAGATTTTCAGGTGGGCTCTGAGGAATTTTTTTGAAAAGGGGGTGGTAGGTCAAATACATTTGGGAGGTGCTGTCTTAGAGAGACAGTTAGTTGGTCTGTCAGTCAGTCAACTTACATTTATTAAGTGCTTACTATATGCTAGGCACAGCATTAGTGACTCAAAGAAATGACAAAACATAGTCCCTGCTCTCAAGGAGATCACATTCTAATGGGGGAGACAAAATGTAAATATATTTGGACATACCAAATATATACAGTGTAAATGGAAGACAATCTCAAGATATATACAGTATAAATGAATTTCATGAAAGTAAGGGATTGGTAATAGGCAGGACTAGAGAAGATCTTTGGAAGGTGGAATTTGAGATGATTGTTGAAGAAAGTGAGGAAAACTAAGGAGATGAGGGAACTGACACAAAGTGAAGTGACTTGTCCAGGCATATGTTGTTTTCTAATACGTATTATAAATGTTGTCATATACTAGAGTTACAATAAGAATAGCAAAAGCTATAAAATTCAAATTTATATGGCACTTTAGGATTTCTCCTTACTAGATTATAAGCTCATTCAGCCCAGGCATGTATTTATCTCTGTACCTCATTTGATGACTTGCATATCATAGACACTCGATATTTGCTGAGTTGCATAAGTATAGCTGGGATCATAAGATTAGAGACCTCTAATATAGTATGAAGGAAAATATCAGTACAGCCAGGAAGTTTTTATTTGCATGGAGAGAATCATATTATGACAATCAGAACCAGAGTCAGTAAGATGACTCCACCGAACCTTGTTTAACTGTCTGTGAATGTCCTGTATTACAGGATCATCTTTGATGTAGAGGAGCACAAAGGGAAACTCAATAGGATTTTGAGCCCTTCTGGTACATTCTAAGTCTCCATTTGTTCATTGTAATTCTCTCTGGATAATCTGATAGAGAATTCTAGTTCCCTAAGGAACATTTTACTCATAACTATCTTTGCTATTCTACTTCATTTTGAAAATATTAATTTGGTCAATGAGAGCTGAAATAAAGAACTAAAAGGAGACTTTTTTCTTGCTTGGATTTATTCCTGCAGCCAAAACAGAAAAGTTTTAAAGCCGTGCTATACAATAAATTATAATGTTCTGGAACTCAGGAATTTCTTAGTGGGTAATAACTCGAGCTATTATGAACATTCTAATTCAAGTTACTAAATAAGTATGGGGGAAAATTGAAATCCACATTTAAATAATTCATTTTTAAATGTGTTCTGCACATCTCTTGTCATTTGATTTTTTTTGGATTTTTGATGAGCAAACATGAACTAAACAAGATCAACCATTTCAGTCCTAATATTGAATCAGGCATCCAAATGTAAACAACAAGAAAGATAAATGGCCAATCAGAGAAAAGAGTATAATACATAGAGGAGAATTATATTTTAAAAATACATCCTTGGTCTCTATTTCTTCATCAATGTATTGTTAATAAGACATGTTATTTATATCATAGAAGTTATAATATCTGTATTCAAGGCAGAATCCAAAATATTCATTACTACTAAAACTTTCAGTATGGCAAAGTCATAAAGCTAACACCTGCATTATAGATTTCCCATTGTAATGATTAATAGCACAGAGAATACACTAGAGACATAACTTGGCCCACACTGTGGACAGATCTGTAGTAAAGTGGCAAACTTTATTAAAATGAGGTTTTGTTATATTATGATAATGTATAACTTTGAGTCTTCTGACATGAATAGATCTTTATTTTTAGTAGGAGTAAGTTTTGTGATTGTAAGGATGTGAATAGAGTTTAAATGGACTCATACCTTTATTTCTATTCAAAAATTATACTCTTGAAAAGCAGAACTCTAGTGCCTAATTGGGTCATAGGGGATTGTTGCCAATTACTATGAAGTAATTTTGATTTTGCTCATAAATTTTGAGTAAATTAAGCTGAAAAGTACAAGGAAGATGCAGAAAGTCTTGAATTTCATTTGCATTTTTATAAGTGGCCATTTTTGCATTATTCTTTCTTTACAAAATCTTAAAAATTCATAGTTTCATCCACAACACATTCAGAAAAATCATGTTTAGCTCTATTTTTACAACTTGTCATATTCTATGTAAAGGCTTTTATTTTTTTAATATTATTCTTATGAAAAGGACCATAGTTCCATTAAAATAAGACAGTTTGTATTTAGGACAGGCTGATCATGCATATCCTGGAAGCCAGTGACAAGAGGATCAATATTATGTAAATTTCTAAATACCTGCTAGAAGGAGGAAGCTTATAAGGTGTTAGTGAAGTAGATGTAAAACTATTTTGTGATCGGGAAGAAACTATTATCAGTTTTCATATAAGCCACAGTATAAAGCTGGTGTGTGTGTGTGTGTGTGTGTGTGTAATGCCTAGGGTCATGTACCTAGTGTCTGAGGCCAGATTTGAAATCAGGAAGTTCAGTCTTCCTGATTCCCAGATCCAGTTCTCTATCTACTGTGCCACCTGGCTGCCCAATATATGTAAACACATATTTAAATAAGCATTATACTCTGGTCTGTATGAAAATTCATATAGTATTATATATATATAGATATATATATACACACACACACACATATATATAGTATATATGTGTATATATATGTATATATGTGTGTGTGTATAAATGTTTCTCTATGTATGTGGGGATATATCTATATCTACATGTAGACATAGATATATATTCTTCCTATATATATCATTAATGACATCTAGATGGCTCAGTGAATAGAGTTTGGGCCTAGAGTCAGAAAGACTCATCTTTCAAATCTGGCCTCAGATACTTAGTAGCTGTGTGACCCTAGGTAAGACCCTTAATCCTGTTTGCCTCAGTTTCCTCATCTATAAAATGACCTGGAAAAGGAAATGGCAAACCACACCTCTATCTTTATTATTATAGAGTCAGGAAGAGTTAGATGCAACTGAAAAACAACTGAATAGCAAACAATGAATATATTAGAAACATATATGTACGCATATATACAAATGTGTATATGTGTATATACATACACATATACATATACAAATATACGTACATACACACACAATCTTTTTGTTCCAGCTCAAATACTATATAGTTTTGTGAGATGGGATGTGTCTCTGAATTTCTAATTTCCTTTACAGGAAAATAGCAAAATCACAAAATCCAGAGATGGATGGAAGGAACCTCAGAAACCATTTAGTATAATTCATATATGACTAAGTATCCCCACTAAGATAGACTAGACAATTGTTTACCCAGCATTTCCTGATGGCCCCCAATAAGGAAGAATCTACTATTCGGAGTCTGCAAGTATACTTGCCCAAGGTCACAAAGATTTTAATTGTCAAAGCCCAGATTCAAACCCATGCCCTCAGATTCCTGTGTCCCTACCACTACATTGTCTGTTACCTTTGATTTCCTTGCCTCTTAAGAGGAATGGTAGGAGGCAGCCTAAACTGAGGAAGGATCAACATTTCTCATTTTTGATTGGGCCAACATAACTCCCAATGGAATTCTGTATTTTTAATCATATTTGAGGATAGAGAGCAGAATTAACTGCTTTTTCACTCTCTTTCATTCTTTGATGCTCTTCATTTAGAAAAAAACATGGTAGACATATGCACATGGGCTAGTAATCTAAGGAAATACTTTGCTTGCACCCTAATCTTATATTTGCATTAAATTACATGCACAATCATGGGAAGTCATGTGGGCTATCATCTTAGGCAGTCTCAAAAAAGGATCTTGTTGTGTCTGGAAATAAAGTCAATTCTACAAATAAGACAGTGTGAATTCAAAACTTTTTTTAATTGGGGTAACAAAGGCAAAAAATCACGATAACTTTATTTTTGGAATTTGTGGTGGTTGTGTATGAAAATCACTGTTCTTTTATGCTAAATAAGCTTTACAATTCATTTGCATTCCTGCTACATTTCAGCAACATTATACTTTCAGAAACTTCATGTTATGACTAATTTCATTCCCATCAAGGAACAGATATAGGATTGAAGCAAAGAAACAAAAGCTTTACACAGTAGAATGCTACTCAGAACTTGGTTTTAAGCTCACATATGCCATTGATTGAGAAGACCAAGACTGTGACTTGGAAGTCAGGGGGTTGGTGCTACTTGAGAGGTGGCAAAGTGTCAGTCTAAGAGGAAACTATAAAAGGCTGGCTGGACCTAGGCAATATTGGGCAAGTTAAAGCTTTTTCTTGATGTCTCTCCCACCTGCATTTCTGTGGTGGTTTTCCTTCAGGTACTTCTCATCATGTTTCCCCACAGATACATGATCATTCTACCTTGGCCTGTCACCATTATTGTCTACCATACACTGTCATATACCATGCTCCAGAGCTAAATATTGATGGGCGGTACAATCTTCCATTGTACCGCCCATCAATATTTTCTTTCCTCAGCAAACTCATTTATTTAGTAGATAGAAATCAATCAATCTGATTTAACTAATTTATACTAATGTGAAAATGACCAAGAGCTGGCTTGATGTATTAGTCATTCAATTCAATTAAAAAAAAAACTATCTACATTTAAGTATCTATCTGAAGGAATGGCTTTCTAATGTTAGTTTTGAATCTGAAATATTTTGGGATGGGGATCTTTTCTGCAATTCTTCAAATTATAAGATTTAGGCAAATCTCTAAGAAAGGAAAAGAATACCTGTGTAGTAGATAGATAATTACTTTTGTGATCATCAGAGCAATATGCCAATTTTGGCTTATTTACTTATCATGTGAACTTGGGTGAGTCGGGTTACTTTCTCTTGACTTTTTACATTGTCTTAAAATAATATACTTCCGTACAGCTTTAAGCTATACAATGCACATGACATACATTATTTCTCATTTCTCAGAATAATTCTGTCTCAAAATCAGTTTCTTCATTTGTAAAATAAGTATAATAAGAGTACCAAGCTCACTGGACTATTGTCAGGTTCAAAAAAGATCATAACTATCTATCTATTTATCTATCTATGAATCTATCCATCTATATATCTATATCTATAGTGTGTGCATATTTTTTAAATCTCAAAGTATAATATAAATTCTATCTGTTATTATTATCACCAAGAGAAAACATTAAAAATAGTAACAAAAAGTGAGTTTTTTAACCACTTACTAGCTGTGTAATTTTAACCTCTCTGGTTAACCTCTTTGATTTGTTGAGTGGATTGGCCTATGTGAATTTTGAAGTACCCTTTAAGCTCTAAATCTATGTTCCTATTTTTCCTATGACTTTAATTACATAATTATTAGGTCCTCAGAGGCAGGTGAATAAGGTTATAATTACACAACCTTTTCACATATAAATACTTAATCCTTACAATGACCTCTTGAAATAATTATTGTAAGTACTGTTCTCCAGGTTTTTCAGGGAAAGAAACTTAGTCCAATTGAACAGTTAAATGACTGGCTCATGGACCCACAGATTAACATGTGGCATACCCAGAATATGAATTCTAGTCTTCTGATTTCAAGGAGGACTAACTGTGAATCATACTTCCCTGTGTCTATCCAGAACACTCTGGATCTTTATTACCCATTTATGGTATGTTGTTGGCCTGGTATTATTCTCATTAACCTTTGATGACCTTTGTTAAATCCTGATTATTCATCAAAACCCATTTCTTGAAGCTTATCCCCAAGAGTGTTTAACTTTTTTTCTAACAGCTCTATATCTACCTGAAGTATTCACTTAAGAATGTTTCACTATTCAAAGTACAGGTCATTATTTAAGCTATTGATTTATAAGTGCATTTTCTGGGTGATACTGCATGTGCCCCTAATGCATTCTATTAATCTGGTTTCTTAAGTAATAAATGCATTAATTTTATCAGAAAAGGTGGTAAAACTATGCCAATGGCAAATCATTAGGAGAATGTCACTCTGCATCGACTGGTTGATATTACAGGAAGTTACAGCCCAACTTCCCAAACAAAAAGAGTCATCAGATATGGGAGGATGAAGAGTAGGAGGGTATAATTTTTAATGGTAATTTCTGCTTTTTCAGAATGATTTTTTTTTCTGCTGAATGGTGCATAGAAAGAGAAAAATAAGCAGGTGAAAGAGAAGTTAAGAATAGGGTATATTGTGACCTAAGATTCTTTCCAAGCTTGGAGTTGGAGAGGTAAATGTCTAATTTCCAATGTGATTTATCTCTGAGACTGTATTACAATCAAATTTTAAGCAAAAGTATTTGAGAGGAAAAAGGGGAGAGGATGAAGGAAGTTATACAATGGAAGATTAAATGCTTACTGCTATCTTACCTTAAAGTTATAATTAAAACATTTGAAAAAAAAGAATCAGGTTAACAACAGCAATTATAGCAGCAAGGCATTTTGGCAAATGCTTCCTATTTTATTTTCAAAGATGCTGAGGTTACTAGAAATGAAGGGTATATCTATGTCATGTGGGACACAAGAGCAAAATTTCTTTCTTTTCAGATTGCATAGGGACAACTTGAGGACTTATAGCAATATCCAGATACATTGACTCAGAATTTTAGAATGCAAGGAAATGTTAGATGTCATCTAATCCAGTCCATGCTGGCCAACCCTTATCTTTGCTGTTGTTGTCCAGTCATGTCTGACTCATCTGAGGATTTATTGGCAAAGATACTTGAGTGTTTTGCCATTTTCTTCTCCAATTCATTTCACTAATGAGGAAACTGAGGCAAACAGGGGTCAGTGACTTGCCCAGGTTCACATAACTAGTAAGTGTCTGAAGCCACATTTGAACTCAGGTTTTCCCAACTCCAAGCCCAGCACTCCACTCACTATCTCACCTAACTGCCTCTTACCCTTTATTCTAGGTCATACTGAATTTTACATATGAGAAACAAGCAACAGAGACTTTTCAATGACCAACAAACTATTTATTAACAAAGCTAGCACTAGGTAACCATCTCTCTTGACTTCCATTTTAGTGCTTTTTTTTCCCATTATGCTAACCACAGATTTCCACTGGTACAAAAGAATAGACATGGTAAATATAAGTTAAAAGTGTGACAATGACACCCAACAAAAGGCAATACCTCCCCAGAGGCATTAATAGCATATAAGGAAAATGGAGTTGAAAATACTGTTGTTCTCTGCCCTGGTTAAAGTATATTCATAATACTGTGTTCAGTTCCCAAGCCACATTTTGGGAAGGGAAAAGTTAGAGTATGTCCAAAGAAAAGCAACCAGGTTGTGAATAAATTAAAAACAATTAAATACAACAAACATTTATTAAATGTTTATTGCCATTGTTTCTTAAATTATAAGGTTAATTCATCTTTTTATTAAGGAATTGTGTACTAAGATGACATAATCAGTAGTATTTCTGTTTTGATATTATATTAGTAATTATATGATACATTTATATTATGTATTATATTATGAATAGTTTTATATGTTTATATTATATTTAGAATATCCATTCAACATTTTGACTTCACAATTACTCCTTTTCAGCAATTCTTCTGAATGTTCATACTATCATCCTCACAACCATTTGGACATCCAGTATTTCCAAATTCCTGAATTGCAGAGTCCCACTCACCTACCACCATCTCTAATTCATTATACCTTACCCTCACTCATACTACTAAACCTCATTTTTAGGACTCACTGTACCTTTTTTTCCATCAACTGCTAGTTATTCCTATCTATCTCCACCTTCAGTTGTCTACATACTTGGTCTGTGATGGACAATTAAAATGAAGACAAAGATGGCATATTGATATACCTTGAAATTGTACTTAAAGCATTGAAAAAAATCATATGCATACATATATTCGTATCAATTTAATGAGTTATAATATATGACATTATAATAAAAAATTTACAGAGCTAAAAACTGCCCCTTTCTTCTTTCCACTCTATGTACCTTGACCACTTTGTAGCATTTAAACTTTTGACTTTCCTTCTGAATAAACTCTGCCTCTCTGTCTTTCAAGACTTTATAGTCTCCAGATTCTCCAACCACCTTCCTTATTTACAATTCTTTTTCTTTCTTTGTTTGCTCCTCTTCCTCAAAATTTAACCCTGAGACTCACCACTGTCTTGTCTCCCATCACTCTCCCCCTTGGAAACTCCATTTACTCCCAGGCTATAAATAAAACCTCCACTCAGATAAATTAGTTCATTAGTTATCAAGACAGTTATTTCAATCAATCAACAAGCATTTATTAAGCATTCAATATATGCCAGACACTGTGCTAGGCCCAATGAATATAAATACAAGGAACTAAATGATCCCTGATGTCAAGGAACTGACAGTTTTTTAGCATGATCCTGAGAGAATGGGGCAGGATAAACTATGATGAGAGAACTATATGAAAAGAAAGTTCAGAGATTAAAAGGCCTAGGAAGGCTTACCCTGGAGGGACATCAGAGTAGGGAAGTCTGAGGGGTATGGCAACTTATAACTACATAGAATACCAAGGATAAAGGCAGGTTGAAAAAGAAGGAACAAAGTCTAACAGGGGGATCAAAGACTTCAGAAAACAAATTTCATCATTTCCTAGGGATGGCCCTGTTTCATAAAATGGTTACTCTTACCCACTTCATTTTTGTGCTGTAATTTTTTTCCCCCACTAACAGTAAAAATTAATTCTTTTGACTAGGAGTTTCTAACCTGAAGTCTAGAAACTAACTTACTACCTATGCAATATTAATATAATATAGAATGTTGTAATTAATATTATATATTATTGTAGATGGCATTTCATTATATTGTATATTTATGTAAACTGTGTAATTATATATATTTTACTATTTATATTTCAATATAATTGGTTTATTTTATATATTTAAAAACATTATTCTGAGTTTATAGGTTTCAGATTGCCAAAGGCGTCCCTAACCCAAAAAAAAGTTCACAGAAACTCTGGTTTTTGAGCCCTGAAGTCTTTCTATATTTCTGTACTTTGCTGTTGGGAGGTAAATAATTCTTATCAAGGTTAGACTTTCAGCCCTTATCAGGTAAAATATTAGTGGCAGTTATTTTAACAGCTTCTGGCTATTCTACCTAAAGAAGTGGTACCCTAAAATCAGGTCTCCTACTCTGCACCCATGTCTCAGGAGCCAAATATTTTAGAGGGTCTCATTCATAATTGGCAGGAAAAAAAGTAAAGTAAATCATCATGGTGTAAACCACTTTTTTGGACTATCTAGTGAATAGTGTGTCAAATAGTCAGGAAGATGAGTGATGAGAAGACGTAAGTACCAAAAATTAACACAAGTGTATATTTGTTCTTTAGATAAAAATTTGATAGTGATCTGAATTTGCCTAGTTTCTTGTTGTAGATAAACAAAAAAAAAGATATTAACAAAATATGCAGTTAGTGAGATAACTAAGAGGTTTGAGAATTTTGAATACTTTAGAAGAAATAATTTTGAAAATATGTAAAATTCAATTTGTTATTATATTTAATTTACATTATAGTGTTATGCTAAATCAGGATATCTCACAGTCTCCTAAATTTTTAAATATATATTTTAGTCAAAATGTTTATATAGACAGAGATTCCTGATTTTATATGTGTGTGTATATATATATGGAGAGAGAGAGAAAGAGAGAGAGAACCCAGTCTATAGG
Organism: Vombatus ursinus; assembly: GCF_900497805.2. Lineage (NCBI taxonomy): Eukaryota > Metazoa > Chordata > Mammalia > Diprotodontia > Vombatidae > Vombatus > Vombatus ursinus. The sequence continues at coordinate 16,812,249 of NW_020954594.1, read as the reverse complement.
GAATGGATACAAGATGGGCAACTGAAAAAATTGTCATGCATGTCATGTGGGTGGCATGGAGCAGAGTGGACTGAGGGTCAATATGCTGACAAGAGAAGTATTTGCACATGAAAAACCCATTTTTCTATTTTGAAGTCAGGCAAGTATGCTTTTGTATAATCATACTCATATTCTTATGGCTATCTTTAGATAGACAATATTAAAAATATTTCAACAAAGTCAAAGGGAAGTAGCATGATTAGAAATGTTTCAGGGCTTAAACAGGTTGTAGTAGGTTTAAACAGACAAATTTATTTGTTTGCCTTTAGGAGCCATCCTCCCCATGGTTTCCCAGATGGAGGTCATACTAGAAATAAGGAAAAAGTGGAAGATTACATGATTTCCTATGAGCTTTTCCTCCAAAATGAATTCTTTAGGATCATTAGGGTCATACAAATTAGGGTTATTAGGGTCATACAAATATATTACAGATATGATTTAAGACCTAACTTCAAAGATATATTGACTCACAATGATTAGGCCATCACCATTCAATTCAGGAGACAAAATGGTGCCTATGATTTCATTCTACTTATGGAAGAAAACGGGAAGCAATGTGCCTTATGATTCATAATAGCAATGATCATTTAGCATATTCAAAATATAGTTTATCTTACAGGATCTTCAAAATGATTCACACCTTTAAAAAATAGGAATTTCTTCCCAAAACTGAAATGAGCACAGCTCTAAAAGGCCCAAGAATATAATATAATCATGAAAGTATTTTGAAATTTGTGACAACTCTAAGTGAACTAGAAATGCAATTTCATTGGTATAGGCAATTCCCTCCATCAATGTTGGTTGGTACCTTCTCTTTAATGTATAGTCTCAGAGAATTTTGTAGAGTAGTGAGAAGTTAAGTGACTTGTCATTTCTTGACTCACACTTAATAAGAATAAGTTCAAAAAATAAAAATGAAAACTCTAGTATCAGCTCCTCTCAGTTAAAACTGAGGAATTCACTAATATTTATAAGTTAGCACTCCAAATAGTGTTTTAAGTTGATGTTTGTGAGAAAGAATGTAAATCTCATTACCAATTATGTTAAGAATTAAAGTCCAATATATTTAGACTATATTGTAGCAACATATAAGAGGCATTAAGTGGTTTCAGGGAACTGAAATTTAGTTTGACTGTAGAGAAACTAAGAACTTTCTGCTCTCCATGTTATAAGCAAGTAATAAGTAAAGAATAAGAATAACTTAGATGCTATTGCTTCCTTGGGCATTCTGAATTTTGCTTCTGCATCACAATCAGAGAGAGGGGAAATAGAGGAGGAGAGAGAGGAGGAGGGAAAATAAGAGGGGAAGGGGAGAGACAGAGAGACAGAGAGAAAGAGACAGAGACAGACAAAAACAGAGAGAATGGAATGCAGATTCAGAAAGTTCAAATTCTACAGATGCTTTTGGTCTCCCCCATACTTTCTCTATCACCAAAATAACTTCTTACTAAGTTTTGGTATATTACTACAACATAGCACAATTAGTAACACTTGATAGAGAAAAATTATAAGGAACTAATTTAAACTCCTCTTTTTTCTTTGTTTTTACATAGTTCTACCCATAAGATATTATAAAAGTAAGATTTTTTTAGGGAGACCTACAACTATATCTTTATTTCAAGTTTTACTTCAGTGTTCAGCAAAGTTACAATTCTTGAAGAAAGCAGGGATATTAGCTATCTGTTGGCATATTCTAAATTGGTCATTTTTAATTAATATTTTCATTAACTACTTCACCTTTCACTGTGTTAAGAATATAATAGTAATATGTTCCATATTTGGGGATAAAATCATCACTAAAATTAATCTATTTCCATGAGGGTTCTCTAATCTTTATTCCATAAAAAATGTATTCAAATTCATAGTTTTTATTGATTATTCATACATCCATGTTATTTATATTCATAAAGATAGTCTTTCTAACAAGGCCACATTAAATCAGGTATTCTTAACTCTTCTAGTGCCTACCTTGCTGTCCACTAATAAATCACTTAACTTCTTTAGATCCCAGTGTCCCAATTATTAAAAGGACAATCACAGAGGAAAATCATATTGTAATCTGGCATGAGAAATCCCAAATTTGTATATAATAAATATAAAATCATATTTCCATATGATAAAATCATAATTTCCACAAGTAATTTTTCAGTTATGTCTACCTTTTTGTGACCCCATTTGAGTTTTTTTTTTGGCAAAGACACTGGATGGTTTGCCATTTCCTTCTCCAGCTTGTTTTACAGATGAGGAACCGAGGCAAACAGGGTTATTTTGTCTTTCTCAGGATCACACAGCTAGTAAGTGTCTGGGGCCAGATTTGAATTTAGGAAGATAAGTTTTCCTGATTCCAGGCCCAGTGTTCTTTCCGCTGCACCACCTAGTCACTCAATTTTCACATAGGTATTAGTATTTTTCCAACAACAGCATTGTAAAAGGATGACAGTTTATGCATATTGATTCATAAATTAGTTTAAAAGAAGATCTAGTATGTTTCTCTCATATGCCATGCATAAATATGGGAAGGACTATATAAAATACAAACTGGGGGGGGAGTAAATATGTAATGAAAATAGCACATTTTGTGCTATTAAAGCACTAGAAATGAAGTGGATTTCAACTACTGGGATATGATTAATTAAATTTTAGAATACAAGTAATTCTAGCGCTGTGAGAAATGCTGAATATTAAGAAAAATAGAGAAATCTGAGAAGATTTAAGTGAATGAATGCTAAGCAAAATAAGAAGAACAAGGAATATAATGTAAACAATGATTATTAACAGTGGAAACTGGAGAGACTAAAACAACAGATCTGCAAAGTGAACATTGTTCAGTTACAAGGAAAAAGCTTATTCTCATTCAAGAGATATGAGAATTCAGCTCTTTCTCTTCTTGTTTCAACATTTACAATTATGTCTGGTATGTAAGAGGTGATCAATAAATGTTTGTTGCTTGATTTATTTTGAGAGACAGGGCACTATGGATGTGAACTATTGCACAAACTGTAGGCATAATTCATATGTTGGGTAATTTTGCTAAAACACTCTTTTGCTCTTTAAATTTATTCTTCATAACAATAATAAAAACTATGATGATGATGAAGAAATATAACATTTAAGGGGCAGGTAGACAGCACAGTGTCTCATGGTTAGAGTCAAGGAAGGCCTGAATTCAAATAGAGCCTCAGACACTTATTGGATGAGTTTTCCTTGGCAAATCATTTAACCCTGTTAGCCTCCATTTCCTCATCTGCAAAATGATCTGGAGAAGGAAATGGCAAATCACTCCAGTATCTTTGCCCAAGAAAATTCCAAATGGGCTCACAAAGAGTCAGATATGACTGAAAAGCAACTGAACAACAATAACAATTACAGTTTGCAGTGTAATACATGTATATATGTGCATATTTACATATGCATGTATATATGTGTGTACATATACAAATATACATTCTGATACATAAAACTTAGCATCTGATACCTAATTACATAATATTAAAATATTTGTTATACATACTATTATTCTGATATTCAAGAGTACATGCTCATATCTAGTAATGTATAATTAACTAATAATTTATCAAATGATATTAGAAGGGCTACCATTTAAGAAGTGATTTTTGGGTGAGAGAAGTGTGTAGAAATATTAGGAAATCAAGATTTGTAAAAAAAAGCAATCAATGAATTTTAAAATATTAAAAAAATGTAATGTTTGTTTATTCTCCTAATAAATGTCATCTCAAAGGTTATATATGTGTATATATATATATATATATGTATGTATATATCATTAGGTTTTATCCGACTCAGTCACCAAGCAGAATGGAAGTTTGGAGGATTAAACTGGTGATTAGTAACTCATATGTAGTGTAAAGAATTTTTTTTTTAGAAAACCCTTAAAAATGTGAATTATACAAACTTCTCCATTACAGTCTTAATCCAGTGTTTCATCATGGCACAGTGAACATAGGTTTTCAAAAGCTATGCAAGTTCAGCTTAATTGTTTAAAATCTTACCAAACTGGAAGGGCTCCTAGTTTAAGACTAGCAAGAGACTGCATTTCTGCCTTTCAACAAAGGACCTTACAAGGTTCAAAGACACTCCATCCATGAGGGTTGGCCCTTGGGTGATGTATTTTGTTGATCACAGAAATTGATGAAGTCAGTGATTAAGATATGGGAAGGTTGTGATCAACGTCAGAGGAAGAAATACCCAAAGTATTAAAGTCCATAGAGATTATTTATTTTACTTATGAATTAATTCTCCACCCAATTCCTATTCCAGTGCCTCATCATGATAGAGTACTGACTTTGGGATCTTAAAGCCTAGGTTAACTGTGCCAGGTCCAATATTACTTTGGGGAGGCCTGGAACTCAGGGCTGGGTATAAACAAACATCTGTAGTTTGAGGACCACCTTACTAGATGAAGACATCTCATCCCCAGAAAATAGGATTATGATCTTTTTTTTTGGTGGAGAAGGAACCTACATAAATCATAAGGTCATAGGATATTTAGGATTATAAATTTAGAATTGGAAGGGACCTTTGAAACATAACACCTTGAAATAATGAACTAGTTGTGAATAATACATATTAAATATATCCACACTGATCACACTCAATAATAACACTTTTTGGTAAGCCAGTTTGTGGAAATGTTCAAAGTAGACCACAACTTGAGGATCCCACTGTATCACATTTACATCCATGGCACAGATTGCTTGCCATGAGTAAATCTCTTTTTCTCTACATAGGAGTTTGTTCATCTTTAAAACTATCACTTACAGACCTTACAGAAACAACATAAGAGGGGGAAAGTGATAATAGATGTAATATGCTTTGTTACTTCTTGAAAGGTGCTAAATAAATATAACAATAATATCTTGGTCTAATTATAGCATGCATTCCTAACTGTGTTAATATGATAAATAAACATATGTTCCTTAGGATGGATAAAAGCAAAGAGGGAATTCTTATCAAGTTTGAAAAGGATATACGATTGAGAGGGATGAATATACACCATGGAATACAGACCAATATATCATAAATATCTTATTAGGAAAGACCATTGACTAAATCAAATAAAATCAAGTTGTGGGTGTAAATACTATATTTAAAGTGTTACATTTGGGTTTTTTAAAAAAATGCAAGGACTATATATAGAGAGGCACAGCATATAGAAATTTGTTATCATGGTAAGGAAGAGGTCCATAGTTCACACTCAATTTAGAAGAAAATTTGAATGGAAAAGTGTATTGTTTTTATAAATCATGATGAGGAGAGCTAAGTTGAGTGACAGTGTGCCTCTGTCAGCCAAGTCAGCTCTCATACATAGATGATTTCCTCTCAATGTGTGTATATATAGACACAAATATGTGTTTACATGCATTACACATGTGCATATGTATCCACATCCACATGCACACTCATACACACAGAGAAAATAAAGAGAGCATATTAGCACAAATTTCTAGCTCATCTTGCAAAAACAATAAAGAAACTATTCTTGTTCTATGCTCAGGTGTGTACTGGGAAATGATTAAAAACTAGGCTATTTTTTGAGGAAATATGGACATACACACTTTTCAGTTTAGCTTACCTTATTAATATTTTCTATGACTAGACAATCAATGAAAACCTCAATTTTTAGTAATTGCTGATATCTGAGGTATAAATTCTCACACTGAAAATTTAACAATCACCTTCCTTTTAGAGCTGGTTCCAGCATATACCTGATCATAGTTAGCACAGAGAACTAAAGGGAAAAAAATAAACACTGGGTAGTAAACATGATCATGTATTTTACAATGAAATGGATGCTGTTTAATGATGAAATCACTCATTCCAAGAGATGGAAGATTAAGATTTTTCTCTCATAGTGTGACAAGACATTTTTTAGTAGAATGCAAGCTTAATATTAAATCAGCATGCAGTAGCAAAAAGAACCCTGGATTTGGAATCAGAGAGGCTTGGTTTAGAACCGAATTCTTCCATTGAAAACTGTGACTTTCATCCAGAGAAAGAACTTTGGCATCTGAATTCAGATCAAAGCATATTATTTTTTTTTCTTTCTCATAGTTTTTCCCTTTTGTTCTGATTCTTCTTTTATAACATGATTAGTGTGAAAATATGTTTAACATGATTATATATGTATGGCCTATATCAAATTGCATGCCTTCTTGGGGAGGGAAGAGGAGAAGAAGGGGGACAATTTAGAATTCAAAATCTTATAAAAGTGAGTGTTGAAAACTAAAAATAAATAAATTTAATTAAAAAAAAAAAAGAAATAGAGCAACAGAGACAAAGAGTCAGCAACATCCAGAGAGATTGAGGCAAACAGAAATAAAAGATGCAGAGAGAGACCAAAGGAAATAGAGACAGAGACCCAGAGACACACAGAAAGAGACAAAGACAAGTATAGAGAGAAAGAGAAAGAGAGAGGGGAAGAGACATACATGGGGGTAAAAGGGGCAGTAACTACAGATGGAGGGGACACTTTCCAGGGGATTGATACTAGGAAATGTAGTGATTTTTTCTTTCTCTGAAATCCACCAGAGAGTGACTGAATTCTGCTTTCTCAAAGAAACTGCTGAAACAATGTCCATTAGGCCATGAGATCCTTGACAGCAAGGATATTTTTTTTTGTTTGTTGCTTTTCTTTGTATCCCCAGAGCTTATCACAGTGCTGGGCACATAGGAGGTATTTAATTAAATGCTAGTAGACTGACTTCTGATTGACAATGGTGAAGCAAAAAAAAAACAAAAACAAAAAAATGTGACTTTGGGCAAGTCATTAAACTTCTCTGGCATTCAAATTTTTTTCATATGTAAATATGAGACCTTTAAGTAAGTTTGCCTTCAATGTCCCTTCTAGCTTTAAATTTATGATACTTTGAGTCCAACTATGCGATTTGAAAGTTTTACATGATAATGATCTTAACTCATGTTAAAAGAATTATGGTGCCAAGAATCATAACAATGGGAGATCTGCTGTAACCTGCCTGGTTATATCAGATCTTAGAAATTATACAGGATTATACCTTTTAAATTCTCTGACTTCATCTTTCAATTCTATCAGTTTTAGCAGATATGGCAGTATTTTTTTTTACATAAGCTATGTATAGCAATTAGATTTACAGAATAATCAGTAGAATTAAGTAGCCACTATGCTGGCTACTGTAAATGCAAAGAATGAAAAATTGAAAAAGTCCTTTACACTCAAGGATCTAATATTCTACCAAGAGAAACAAATTTGTACACACACAGGCATAATCTGTACAAAACACATTCAAAACCACGACGCGATAATTTTTGAGGAGGAGTGCAAAGAAGGTGGGGAGATCAGGGTAGGCCTGGTAGTATCACATCAGCTGAGTCTTGAAGGAAACCAGGACTTTTGAGATGCAGAGGTGAGGAAGGAGTGAGTATGTCAGCCATGGGGTGTAGCCAGTAGGAGTGCATGTATAACATAGAGGAATACAGTGTAGGAGGAAAAGGAAAAAGGCTAGCTTGGCTGGATCATAGAATACATGAAAGAGAATAGTGTGTAATAAGACTAGAAAGTTAAGTTACCAGCAAGTTGTGAAGAGGTCTGGATGCCAAACTGAATGTTGATTGGGAGCCATTGAAGTTACTTAAATAGTTATAAAGTAAACATATAGAAGCATTGAAAGTAGCCTCTCAGTGCTTTCCCCAACACTAACATTCACTTTTGAAAAATATTTCTTAAGAGTTATTTCTTTCTTCCAGATATAGGTGAGATCATAATATAAATCTTAACAGTAGAAATACATTAAACAAATACATTTTCAGATGTGTAAGGCATCAGAAGTTCCCATTAAATCCACAATTTATACTAAACTGAAAACTTAAAGAATGTTTCATTTAGTTAAATAAAATGCCCAAGAAATAAATGTGAAATTATGCTTAATTTTCAGTAAGAAAAAATACAACTATAAATGCAAACTCTCTTTCTAAGTGCCTGTGGAGATTTTTTATGTAGGCTGATATGTAAATAAGTTCCTTAAGTACATTGTAATTTGGTGGTTATGTGGTACAATAGTTAAGTATTCTGTACCTGGAGGCAGGGAAATGTGTTCAAATGCCACCTCAGACATTTACTAACAGTGTAACCCTACTCATGCCACTTAATCCTTCTTTGTTTCAGTTCCCTCATTTATAAATGTGGGGATAAAGAGAAATAACACTTGTAAAGCTCTTTGCAAACCTTAAAATGTTATATAAATGCTGCCTATCATAATCAATTAATCAATCACCACCTTCATCATTCAGAACTGTCATTTTCCTTCAAAGAATTAATTGGTTCGTGATTCTTGTTTTAGAGATAATACTTTACATTTATTTAGCACTTGAAGTTTTTAAAGGTCCTTAAAACAGACCTATGTGTCAGGTAATAAATGGCTGCCACATCCTACACATTTCTATTTTTTACTTTGCCAATATGATAAAAGGCAGTGATAAGCCCATTCACACATGCAAAATCAATCCCTATTGAGATACTTTTAAGACACACTAACTCAGTTTATTTTTCATTTTTTTACTTTAATCTATATGTGGTATCAACAGTAGTCTTAGAATTTTTATTACTATTTAGTAGAAATTAATTTTTATGAACAGAAAGCAATCCCTAAAAATATTGCTTATTAGCAGCAGAAATAATAGTAGTAATAGTAGCACCATTAGTATTATTTCTTTCACACACATATTTCAATAATTAATAGGAGACTGGATGTATATTTTTACTGCAAATATGATTTCTATGAAAATGGTTGTCATTTTTTAGATTTGTCTAACACCTGACTCAGAGCCACTTAATAGCAGCATATTTTAGACCAAGATAGACTGTAATTTTCTATAATCAGTGTAACTGTGCTTAAAGCTCAGTCAGTCAATATGATCTTTCAAAACAACATTTCCAAAGGCCACTAGCAGATTTAGAGTTCTCTTTGGGTGTTTGGTCCTTTGCACTTTTTCATCTAAACTTTTTCATTTTCTGGGTGACTGTCCTGGCCAATGCATAGCTTCAGAATATATTCTGAAAACTACTCAACTGTGTTGTCACTTTGGTGTTATTGACTTTATCTGCCATTTCATGACTTAAATCCAAATAGGATCCCCGAAGCCTCTGTCATTCTTAGACTTTGAGGTCATTATCCAAATTTATTTGTGTAAAATTGATTATCTCCATCTATCACCTATCAGAGTAGCTAGAAATAATGCCATCTGTCTACTGAAAATATTTTAAAAGAAAAATCTTAACTAGACAGGTTCATAAAATCCCAAATAGTTATTCAGCTTTCTGGCTAGTCTGTTAGGGTTACCATTGTTACAGGAAGAAGTGATTAAATTGATTATCAGTCAACAGAAATAAAATTAAGGTTTAAAAAGCAATGGAATGACAGTCTGGCAATACAATTTTCCAGTGGGTGTATAAAACTCTGCTGTAGGCAAATAATAGTTTACATGGTAGCATCTGGCATGATGCTAAGAATATGGTAGATAGGGGTATGTTCATGTGTTTTGATTGATGATTATCATTTCAAAACTAAAAAGATATTTTAAGGGAAACAAAAAAAAACTAATAATGCACAAAGCCGACTATAGGTGTATGACTAATAAATATACTGAATTATGTTGGAGCAGCTTGCAGTTGTTTTAATAAGTTCCTTCTTTTTACCAATGGATCACCAAGCCTTCCATAGGCAAGGAAAGATCATGTGGTTGAACTTTGGCTTAAAGTCAGTCAACAGAAATTTATTGAATGCTATGTGTCAGGTAGAATGTTAAATGCTGGAGATACAAAGAAAGGTGAAAACATCATCCCACTACTTAAGGAGGTTACATTCTAATAGAGGAGAAAAGAGGGAAAGGCACCAGAAATATAATATCATTACTATTTATGTTAGCATCTTCTGTTAATCTGGGAGTGAGGAAGGGCAACATTGCTAGACCTACATGATTTAAAAATTGGGGCATGAGAAAACAACATGGAGAAAGTTCCTTCTATAGGAGCCAAAGGAAAAGCTATGCTTGTTTTATAAAAGACTGATTCTTTTCTTCATGTCACAGAATGTAGGTCACATTGACCCAATATAATAGCCTTTTTGAACATAAACACTAGGTATCACTCATCCATCTTTTCTAGTTCATGGATTTCTTCCCCATAGATCTTCTCTTCCTCCTCATTTATTCCTTTCATTTCCAGGACTTAAAAAAAAAAAGATTATATACATAATAATGGAGATTACTCTTTCATATAACTTTTAACACAAATGCTGCTACTATCAAGATAATCTGTGTGGGTGTTAAAAAGCAATGGGACAGTAATTGAATAATAGCCCAACTAGCATGTCTTAAATATGAAAATAAGAGTCTACCAATGCCACTGAAGTGTGATAACTATGTGAAGCCTAGGAAAAGTAATGGTATGTAATAAATGTAATGTATCTCTATTGGAATACTATAAAATGGGCTTTTTAACTTATCTTTAGGTAAGGAAATTTCAGGAAATGGAAATATAAAGGCAGATGAGGAGGGGGTTCAGATTATCTTCAGTCTGATGGGAGAGTAAAACAAGAAAAGTGGCAATAGCCCTGATCTAAGTTAAGATGAATATGACTTTACAGCAGCTTCATTTTTTAAGATTCCCGACCTTGAAATACAACTCCAATTTTATCTCTTTTCATGTGGATTAAACAGATCAATACAATCCATAATACTATACATACTATTTTTATTTTTAATTATTAAAAATTGTTTGCTTACATAGTAACAGTTTCCTCAACTCTTCCCTCTGGACCACTGAACTATTAAGGAAGTAGATTCTTCTGCTGGAATCAGACCATATAGTTATTTAATAAACCTGATATGTAAATATCCAAATAAGTAAAACCAATAAATAAGGCAATTAGTCATATAAAAAAATAGAACACAAAGCAAAATCATTATAAGGTGATTTAAAAAAAAATATATAGTGAGCTCTCTATATGTACCAAAATATTGTTTGATTTATAACTGACTTTTTCAGGAAGAAATCTTCATGTAAGAGTCAATTTTCAGTATCCACAATTTCAGAAGATTTGCTACAGTGTGGTATCTGCTGTGTTCAAAGACAGTGCTGTTGATGCTGTTGGTATCTATGTATGCAGGTAGGAATAAAGAGGCTAACATCTAAACAGTGGCAGATATTTGAAATAGGGAGAATGGGGTTCACACTGAATTAGTAGGAAGTAGCATGGAAGTTATTGAACACAGCTGGAGTGATATTTATCTGCACTATTTTCACAAGTATAATAATATTCTATTTGTCATATTGCTGTCTAAAAAGTCTTAAATGTTTAACTTTTCTGCTATCATCTTAAAGAACTTATGAAAGAATACCCTTCACAATGCCAGAAAATGTTTATTTAAATTCCTTTAGTAAAGTGTATACCACTTTATGTAATTATTAAATAGTGATTTTTTTCTCTCAGAAAGAGTAGTGCAGTTTAAATAATTCTATTAAAATTTGAAGATTCTTTTTTTTCCTGCAAGCAAAAAACAAAACAAAACCCAAGTAGTTTATTTAGATTTAATGAGTTTTCATTTTAAAAGGTTTCAAAGATAAAGACACTATAAAATTAAAGTGATATTTGGTTAATAGTTTAAGTCATTTCTTTTCATTTGATGTAATTGAATATTTTTTCTCTTTCTAAGTGTGTGACTATGAGTCATTATATGTGGAATATAAATGGATTTTTTTCCAATAAAAGGAATTGAGAAATTCCCCCTTTAATGTAAAATTTTTAGTTTGTCTGGTGCCCACTTTTAGCATGATCACATGCCAAGCCCAGTTTTATTAGTTGTACATATACCTAATTGCAATGTTTAACTCTCTATTTTAAAATTCCCTTAGCACTAACTCCAAAGGAAGTTATATGTATATATCACTCAAAACAAAATAGTTAAATCAATTTAAAATCAACAAACCTTTATTAATTGGCTATTATGTGCAAGGCATTGTGTTTGGCTTTGGATATTGTGACACAAACTAAATATTCCACACTCTCAGAAGTTTAGATTCTACTCAAGGATACAAGTAAATGCAAAAGATCAAAGCAAATGCAGGGGCATTATGCTACGGACAGAGGAAGAGCACCAAGACTAGCAGGCTCAGGAAAGGACTCACATACATAGTGGCATCTGTGTTAAGTTTTGAAGGGAGGTAGGAATTTCAAGAAACTGAGATGAGAGCAGGAGAACATTGTAGACTTGGGATGGGGATTGGGGGAGATAGACTATGTAGAACACAGAGGCAAAAGATAGAATACCTTTAACTGCCTAGGTACTTGAAAGATCATGGGTAGAATCACCTTTTAAAACTGATATATTCCAGGGGTGGGGAACCTGTGGCCTGGAGGGCACGTATAGCCTTTTAGCTCCTTGGGTGTGGCCTTTTGACTGAATCCAAGTTTTATGAACAAATCCTTTTATTAAGGGGATTTGTTCTCTGAAGTTTGAATTCAATCAAAGGGCTTCACTTGAAGACCTAAAGGGCCACATATAGCCTCGAGGCCAGAGGTTCCCCACATTTGTATTAAACCTTAGCAGCTAGGTAGTACAGTGGATAGTCAGGACTACTCATCTTCCTGAGTTCAAATCTGGGCTCAGAGACTTGCTAGCTATGTGACCCTGGGTAAATCACTTAACCCTGTTCACCTCAGTTTTCTCATCTGTGAAATGAGTTGAAGAAGGAAATGGCACTCCAGTATCCTTGCCAAGAAACCTCAAAAAGGGTCACAAAAAGTTGGACATTTCTGAACAATAATAACCCCTTTAAATCAAGGAGTTTACTTTCTTAATGATATGTGCAGTCAAAGTCTACAAATATAGGTATTTTCTACTTCTTCTAATATCTACCTTCATAAATCTGGAAAATATCCTAAGAATAAGGGTACAGATGGGATTATTTTTTCATAGATTTATAAGCCTAATGAGTAGTACGCCAGTCATTAACAGCCAAACAGATTATTGGTGTAGAAAACAAAACAAAACAAAACAAAACAAAACAAACCTTCAAGTCAATATGGGAATAGAAAAGTTGACTTTATTAATGCATGGGCAACCATAAGTTTATTCTCTGCCAAAACATTATTTAGCTTTTGTGAATCCTTCCTATTACCTCTGTAAGTAATTAGTTGTACTTGTTTGTGCTTACACATTTAGTTACTTTACTATCCTCCTTAACAGGTATAGTCCTACTTTCAAGAAAACAAATTCTACATTACAAAGGGAAGATCTTTTGTGAGATCATATATCCTTATATTTTATTTAAAAATATGGTTACTGTAGTATTAACTTACATGTAAAAAGGAAAGGGAGCACCTGAGAGAACCAAATGAGAGTTTTGGTACATTATGGGCTTTACTGGAGAAGCCTCAGAGTAAATGACGTATAATTCTACTTTAGGGTCACTATGCACATAAGAGAATGAGGGAGCAGGTAAGGGAGAAGGATAAATAAATATGCCCAAACATATTTGTGTTATTAATATGGCTGTTAAAAGACCAGAGCTGCCACCAGGTTCCTGGAAATCCTTTCCCTTGGTTTTCATAAATTCAACGTAACCAATACTTGCTATATCCCAAAGACTCACAGGGAATGTCCTAAATGAAGGAAGAAGCCTTGAAGATAATGTTCATTCATAGTAGGAGATCAATAAATAGCTTATGATTGATTTATTTACAGGTGGGAAAGGAACTTGGGAGGGGAGAGGAGGTGAAAAGAAGCACTTGGCTTATCTAGAGCAATTTCAAATTCAAAGTACTCACACTTAATTCTTTTTCTTACTTTAAGGAGTCTTTGAGTGGGGGGAAGAAGACCAGGACAAGAACAAAATCCTGTTTCCTTTTTGTGTCCTCTAGACACATAGTAGCTCCTTTTTCCCTACTCCAGATATAATGAATGTTGTAGCCATCTTCAACATTCATGAAAGTTACACAAGTTTCATGCTGTGTCGACAAGGCCATAATCACGTTACGCCATTTAAAACTATTCCATCTAAATTATGTAGCAATTTTGGATATATAGCATACAGATGCAAAACAAACATACTCTTAAATTAGGAACGTGAGCTAGATTCTATCAGGCCCTGACAGCTTAATATGCTGAAAATAGTGGGGTAAATTTTCAAAGCTTCCTACTCTAATTTAGCCGTGCAGCTCATGTTTATTTTAATGGGAGTTGCATGGAGAAATTGCTGCAAAACACTGAACATCCACCCAACTGTCTCTACCAAGGGCAAGTGAACATTAATTGAACTAAAAAGGAAAATGACTTTTTAACCCCGTCCAGAGAGGATATAGATAAATATTCAATGTGTTTCTGACTTTATATACCATGCTTTTAAAATCTTATTATCTTCTTTTCTCAGAATGACACCTGATAGTTGGTTTCTGGGCAACATCAGAAATCTCGTGATAAATAATTTTTCTAGTGACTTTTTTCAGATTATCAAAAAAAAGTAATATAACTAAAAAGATAAAAAATGAAGCCTCACTCCTGTACATAATTACACATAGAATTACCTTTTTTTAGTTATAAAATGCATGATAAAAATAATTATGTTTATTATAATACCAGAATTTTGCTGATACAAAAATCTAACTGTCCTAGGCCATCACAAATGGGCTGCTTCTCAGAAACCTATTAATATCATTTCACAGACAAAATACATTAATCTATGTAGGGTTTAAAAAAATGGATAGGACTACAGTATCTGAGCCAATGATTCATAAAATCATCTGTAGCTATTAGTCTATAAGGATAAGTGCTATGAGTGCTTTTATTTCACTGCTTGGTGTGGCACCATCAATTTCAAATCTATCTAATATGATAGATTTATGTATATAACAGATTTCATACAAGTCCTGTCAGGATTTTGCAATTTGGATTTCTATGTGCTATTACAAGTGTCACAATATGAAATAACAATGGAAGTCATTTAAGCATGAATTCCCTCTAAAAGTTTCCCAACTCCCTATGTTAAAAGGTATCTGCTTAATTAAGAGTCCTCTAAAAGCCTGTAAGCACTTTCCTTAATAAGAATATCTTTTTCTTTTACATGATGTTAGCTAAGTTTGCTTCTTCCCAGAGTACATGCCCACTGGAACACTTTAACCAGGTAGAAAGCTGCAAAGAAATGGCTAATGGGCAGCTGTGGACAGATATTATTATTAGCATACTCTGTGTTAGAAAGTGTTATGGTCTTTCTGTCTAGTTTTCATTTTGAAATGAAGAAATGATAATATCTTTCTATTTTTGTTGCACTAATGGAAGTGTGAAATTATTTTGCAGATTTTAATTTACTAGTCCTCATAATACTTATCTTGGGGAAACAAATGATAAACATCACCCAAATGCAAATGAATGTAGAACACATTGAAAACACTGAAAAAAATATATATATGTATATACTTGTGTGTATATGTGTATGTGTATATATGCACACACATACATATATGGTGAAAATTACTATTAAATGATGTCAATTTCCACTGAGACTTAACATATTTCTATTTCTCTGATCTGTTTAATGCAGTAAATATGGTTAGTAAATGCAAACAATATCTTCAAGTATAATAGTTGAGAGATATATGTTCTGGAGGACTACTTGGACAACCAACATTCTTTGGGGAAGATAAACTGTCACATAAAATGGAATGAAAAAGTGGTGTGGTTTAGTGAGAGATGCACCAGACTTTGAGGTTGGATATTGGGTGCTTATCCACTATGTGATATGGGATGAATGATAATGTCTCTGTATCTTAGTTTCCTCAGAAGAGATTACATTAAATAATATTGAATGACTCATTAAAACTAATTAGGAGTCATAGCTTACCTCTTAGGGTAATGTGCCGTTCTTTCCTGAGGTAGAGTAAAGAAGGGAAGCTGGATGATTTAAGATATTTGTCAGAGGGACCCAGCCAATGACAGTGTAATTTCACATCATATATTCAGTCTACAAACATTCTTTATTATAGAGTAATGATGATTGCTTGTGGGGGAAGGTGTATGTCAAGTTTCCATACTCCTTTTTTTGGTGTTGTTGTTCCTTACATGCCTGGATTACTAGTAGTAGAAAATCAAGACATAGGATACTTGAAGAAAGTGACCTAGATGACTAAGGGAGTATCAGGTGAGTCTTCAGGTTGGTGGCCACATCAAACTATTAGCATTTCTTGTACCCTCACAGGAACTGCTGTTGTTCTTTGTGACAAATAAGTGCTTTTCTCTGGAGCATTTATCATAGATTAAGGTCTAAAAGGAACTTTAGACACCATCTACTATAACCTTTTCATTTTATAGATGAAGAAACTGATGCTCAGAGAGGTTATATGACTGAAGGTCAGACAGCTAGTAAGTGGAAAAGACAAAATTTGAATCCAGGTCCTCTGAATCCAAATCCTGCACACTTTCTACTCTACAATATTGTTAATAATTGTTTGAAGGGTGATTGACCTTAAGTTAACTCTAAGAATAATCAGTGATCATTTTTTTTTCTCCCAAAAAGCCACATTTGTCTACGATTACATTCTGGAATGCCCCCTACCCCCACACAGAACTAAACAGTATTGAGTTGTATGACTATAAACTCCATGAGGACCAGGGTTACTCTCACATCATAACTGACAGTGTTTCCAACCTAATAGATTTTCATGTATTTATTGAACTAATAAATATTAGTCCCACAGATTAATGAGATTCACAAGTCATTTATTCAAACTGTTTGTTCTATTGAGAACAGATTTCACATATTCTGAACTGTAATTCTCTAGCTGACTTCCCTGACATGGCTTTTTTTCTCAACTGTTGACTTGCTTTTTCAGTTTTAAAGTGATTGCTTCTTACCATTTCCTCCCCAGAGCAATAAATTAGTGACTATTGCAGTACAATGACAGCTTTGATTTATGTTGCCACAATTTACATTTTCTTTTTCCTTCAGACTCATGAAATTACCTATATACTGAGTTCTCAATATTTTCACTTTGCTTTCTTTAATGCCAGAGCAGTAATTAGGGTATGAAACCCCAGGCTTTGCACAGGGTATAGAAATGCAGAGAGTTCTGTGAGGGACTGTCTGATGTTGGCTACTGCCAGGTAAGTGTTGTGGCAAGATTGGGGTAGAATCTGGGTATTTGGAAGCCGAGGCAGGGGCTGTGGTAGGCAGAGTTGTGGTGTACTGGGATGGGCTGGATTTGGAGAAGCCCTGAGGCAGTGGGCAGTGCTATGTGAGATAAGCTGGGTGCAAGGAAGTAGCCGGAGCATGTGCTCCTGAGGCAAGGGGTGGTGCCACGTGGGAGTGGGACGGCAGAGGACAAGTTCCCTTTGCTTAGTCCCCTCCCTAAATGCAACGTCAACCCCAGACGCCTCCTTCCTGTGTCCTTCCTGACTTCCTGGGTCACGTACCTTCCCTTTGTGTAGCACTGACCCCAAACATCTCCTCCCGGTATCTGGGCCTGACTTCCTAGGTCACGTACTCTTTGTCTATGCACTAATCCCAGACGCCTCCTTCCTGTATCCAGTCCTAGCCTCCTGCGTCACTTCTTCTCCCTTAGTGCGCTAAACTCAGACAGCCCCTTCTGGTATCTGACCCTACAATCATTGACTAGTAGGCGGGCTGAGGAGGAGGGGCTAGTAGGTTCTGAGGAACGGTCGTGGTCGGGAGCGCGCTCTCTTTGCTCCTGCTCTGTTGCTCTGGCCTTCCTGCTTGTCCTTGCTGTGATGGCTTGCTGTGATGGCCTCTGAATAAAGCTCGGGTGTTGGCAGCCTCCTGATGGGTCGTCTCTGTGTGTGTATCCAGGTAGGCACCAAAGACTGGTAAGTATGACTCTGGCAGCCTGCTCCTTATAGGAGGAGAGTGTTCGGCGCGTCCGGCACAAGGTCGGCGCGGCCTGTACAGAGTTCCTTCAGGAAGTAGAGATAACTGAACACCTAGTTAGCATGAGTAATTATTTAAACTCTTCCTCAGATTAGCCATACCCTGTTTTCTCTTCTGGAGGCACCTCATGTTGTCACCAGTTGTCTACCCAAAGTAGGCAATGTTCTAGGGAGTTTGTTTTCTATGGGGCATTTTCATGGACTCTTCCTCCCCAATGAGATTCTGAGAACCAAGGTTTTTGTTGTCCTGCCCTTAGCTCCAGACATCCCCTCATTCAAACTTGAAGGAATTTTTTTTTTTTAATTTCTGGGTGTATGTCTCTAGTTTGATTGAACTCATCACCCCACCCACCTAGTCCTAATAAGGAAAGATGAGTTTACTTAAGTGCATGCTGTATTCCTCCTACCTCAACCTTAGGAGACCTTACCTAAGTGCACCTGAAGGCAAGGAACCTAGTTCTCTAAGGTCAAAGGCTAGTTTCCTTTTTATCCTGGTACACTTAGCACTTTGTCCTGTGTCATTAGGCTAGTGGCCACAAGATAACTTAATGACTTAGAGTGCACAGCTTGGAATTAGAAAGCCATAAAATCAAATTCAGCCTCAGATACATTAAAAATTGTATGCCCCTAGGTAGGTCACTTAATCTCCTGAAGTCTCAGTTTACAGATCTATAAAATGGAAAGAGTAATCCCACCTACATCAACATAACAGTACTAGCAATGATGATGATGATGATGATGATGATGATGATGATGAGAAGACTTGAATTGAGACAACTTGAGAAATATGGAAACTAATCACCATGAAATATATATATATATTATATATATATGTAGAATTCAAGGTATGCAATGAGTGGAAATAGCTACAATAAGTTTCTTTTTATTTGGCTTATCTAATGTAGGGCATTTGCCTTAAGGATACAAAATTTAGACTAGCAAAATATATTTTCCAAATGATGAGTCAGTCAGTACTACACTGTCAAGTACATCTCAGATGATAGGATCACAGATTTAGAGCTAGAAGGGACTTAGAGGAAATCTTGTCTAAAGCCTTCATTTTACAGTGGAGGAAACTATGGCTCTGAGAGGATAAGTGATTTACTGAAATTCACAGAATGAATTAAGTGTTTGAAAGCAGAATTCGAATTCAGGTCTTCCAAATCAAAAGCTATATCCGTTGTACCATGCCACCCTAATGTGTGGTGCTACTTAACATGAAGACTGGGATTTTAGATTGTCTCAAGGGACCATGCTGTGTCAATTGATATAGTGCATTTCTTTAACTTATAAGGCAAAGAAAATGGAGATAGTGAAATGAATATTTTATTACAGAGTAAAATTATAGTATCTGCCTCTAATTATTTGCACTTTAAGTGTGATTGTACGTATAGGAAAAATGTTAATGAATTATAGTTAAATTATTGGAAAATTACAAAAATTGATAGTTTGGAACTTCTAGTGGGCTTTATGGATTCCTGCTGTGTGACTGTAATTAAACAACAATTATCTTCTTAGCAGGTACTTTTATAATAATTATAATGATCAGAAAGTTTTATGTAGGCAGGTATATTCAGGTACTTCAAGAGCCAAACAATTAAGTTCACATAAATTTGCCTAGAAATAACTCCAGGAAATAGTGGAAGCTATAGCTTATTCTATAGTTAAGAAGAAGTGAAATGTGATGGAGTCTGTTCTCTTGCCAGTTGAGGCTTTCAAGATCTTCTTTTTATATTGGCACCATGCATAATACATGAATGGGACAGGAGGCCCTTGTGGTTTTCAAATGAACTGCCTGAGTTCACATTATTTAATGCAGGCCAAGTTACTTTAAGAAAGAATTCACTAATAGTTATGTTACCTATGTCATGTTAAATGAAAGTGAACTCTGAATGAATATGATCCCAACATTATTGATTAAATTATGGTGAGGGAATGCTACAATTCATTCATTTTTTATAAAGCACTTTGTTAAAAATAATTTGTCAACTTCACAATCTCATCATCCCAGGATGTGAAGGCTAATTTCATTTCTATTGTTACCTGACTTTCTCAGACCTCTTGGCATTGACTTTGACAAAATATAGCCCAAGTATAAATCCTCAAAGCAAAAGAAGAATCCTGTGATAGTTGTCAGTGGATAATTCTCTTTCCATACATTTTTTTTCTTGGAATGGAATAGTTGTTTAGAGTGAAACAAATAAAATGATTATAATGACTAAGTGACTAAAATTGGCACCTTTGACACTACTTTCTGAAAGCCAGGGAAAAATTCATTACTGAGATGACTTGAAGTTCCATTTTTTTCTTTCTAATTCTTATTCTCTCCCTTTGAAATATTTTGCTCAATAATGGAGGAGAGAATTAGATGAGGACACTCAACAACAAACATTTCTTGCGTTTAAAAAAATAAAAGATGTTTGTCTTGCTCTCTTATATTTTGAATTGTAGCTGGTCTTTTAAAAAGGGACTTCTTGGATTCTTTCTGATTCACTGTAATCTAAAAACTGTAGTCATTTGAATATTCACCTTCATGTAAGGACAATGATGAGAAAGAAATATTCATCAAATCATTTTGGAAAAACAATGTCCATCCACATGGGTTTTAAAATTTTTGCAACAAGCTATTTGTTATATTCTTGGCAAAGTTATTAGACATTGACTTCTTATATATTAGGCTGTTAGAAGCTAATAGCAGACTAAAAAAAAATCTTTCATACATAAATTAATTGAACTCTTATGCAATTCATCAGCTTGCCTGACTTTACATTTTTAAGCTTTTAAAAGTTTTATAAGGAACTTATGCATCTTCTCATTTATTGCACACACCACTTCAATTATGCCTCTCTGTAACCTAGAAGCAGCAAAAGGCTGCTGTTTTTGGCTGTGAGCCACTGTCAACATGCAGTCATTTGGGAGAAAAATGAAAAGTTTCTTCTCAACTAGAATTTCATCGAAAAGCTTTCTTTTTAAAAAGTTAACAATTTTTTTTTTCTAATTGAGATAAATTAAGAGGAAGTGATTATTGGTTGTACAGATATTTTGTTTTCCAAAGGACTACCACAAACTTCTGCAATGGTTCAAACTCCATAGATTTCTAATGTCACAGATAAATTCTTCTAATCCTACCTTTCAAAGTGCCTTGTCCTTGTACCAATGCAACTGTGACAGATAAAAATACCTTGCAAGTACTTCTATGTAATCTCAAGAAATGTGTGCTTCAGATGAAGAAATCATTAAGGACTGTTCATTTAAAAAGCACTAGACTAACACATTGGTGTGAGATGCTGACCTGATCATTTAACCTTTCAGTTTTCTGGGGGGACTTTCACATCCAGTTCTCTTTAGATGAAATCACAGATTTGTTCTCAGTTTTCCCCCTGCCCCTCTGCCAAGAATGCTAGATTAAGAATCCAAAGGACTGGATTTTAATCATGCCTCTATCATAGTTATTTTCAACTCAATTTCCTGATCTGTGAAAAGAAAGGGTTAGGTGAGATGAGAGCAAAGGTACCTTTCTTACTCCAGAAATTATCTGATTTCATGATTTTTGCTTCCTATGTCAATAAAAAGTATACTATAAATACATATCATATTTTAAAGATCCGTGATTTCATGGGTGACCTCCTCCCTCCCTTACCACAAATCATACCTCAATAATTCTTAAAGAATTACTGTGACTGAAACATCCCTTGCCCGACTTCCTTTAATATAGTCAGGTTGGTCCTCGGAGGAAAAACTACATGTCACCCATCATCACACATTTAAAAATCAGAATGTAAATAATCAGGATGGTGCCTTTGAAAATTAGATTAATTGAAATTAAAGTGGAAACTATGGGTTTTATTTTTTGGATTTTAAAATATCTTATTTGTTCTATGTTCAGTTTGTAAGTGGGAGTAAAATGTTACTCTGCCTCCTCATAGAAGAGAACATTTGTAGGCTATTAAATCATAAGTAGTCAAATTTGGACAGCTAGATGGCTGGATAGAACACTGGGTTTGGAAACAGGAAGACCTGAGTTCAAATTTGATCTCAGGCACTTATTAGCTGTGTGACTCTGGTCAAGTCACTTAATCCAGTTCACCTCAGATACCTCATCTTTAAAATGAATTGCAGAAAGACATTGCAAACCACTCCAGCATCTTTGCCAAGAGAATCCCAAATGGGGTCATGAAGAGTCAAACACAACTGAAATGACTAAACAAGCTAAACTTGGAAAGAATATTATTATTCTCTTTAAAATTAAGAAAAGGAGGTCATAAAGCTATCTGGTATGATGAAAAAATAATAGAATTCTACATTAGTGAGTATATGGATAGATACTGTAGAAATAACCTTGCTTATGGAATTCAATCATAGTCTATTTGATATCATATGTAATTTACATTATATCACATTGTTTTTATATAATCATTATCCTCCAATAGACTGCAAGTACTGTTAGGTCAGAGATCATGCCATTTTCTGTCTTTGTGTCCCCAGCCCCTAATACAATGTTAGTTAACACACCATAGTTACTTCACACATATTAACTGTTTTGAATTGAATTGTATCTTTTCTTTCCTGTTTGGTTAAAAAGAAGAATAAAAAAATGAGGAGCTATAAAAAGGTGTGAGACCAGTCATCATTAACAAAATAGACCACAGTAGTCTGCATATTTAGCACATATTCCACCAGAAGGAAATCACATTTAATTGCCACTTTCCCATCTTTAAACTTTTTGTTTTCTAGTCTTCATCCTCTTTTCTTGTCTTTATCCTGAGAAAGATCAAATCTAGGGAAGTAGGTGGATAAAATTGTGATTATCCTGAGCTGCCTCTCAAGCTTTCCACCATTCTTTCCCTTGCCTTTCAACTCTATTCTAAATGTTTATTAGCCTAGAATTACTAGATACCAACAAGGTCCCCCAGAGTGAATTCATCCTCCCCAGAAAGACTATCATTCCCCAGAACCTATCTCTTTCCTGATTGACACCACAATTTACCAACTCTATGTCAGGTCTTGCTAGGTGAATGTTAAAAATACTTTAATGGGAATAGTTCATTATAGCTTAATGTATAGTAGGATATTAAGAGAGATATTTCAGTCTAGGGATGATTTTTCTTTTCTTTGTGACCTCCAAATAAGAATTCTTAGACAACTGTCTATGCCACCAATGATAATTTAGATGATTTATAAAAGACATACACATGTGTATGTATATGTTGATCTTCATAAACATATATAAGTGTAAATACATGATTACCTAGACATACATGTGTATATGTATGTTCTTGTATATATGTATTATGTGTTTATTCATAACTGCATTGTCTATCAAGCCTGGGTTAATGATAATCTGCTCTACTAATGATAGAAAATTGTTCTTTTCTTTTCAGTGGTAATGGCTCCTGGATAGCGACTTTTTTTCCACACCTTCAGGAAAGTTTTTTATCTCTGGAATGGAGTAAGAACCCACATCACTCTGAACAAGCCCTAGCACAAACTTTCTATGCTATGGTGACTCTTAGCATCCTGGTAAATCATATGGGTGAGACAAAATAGAGGCTTGTAGTATTTTACCACCTGCAGAAAGCCCAAGAGGCAATATATTAACCACCCAAATGTCCTTCCTTTATCCAGAAATGGAAATGTATCTTTACTGTTGGGCAGTAGAAATCAACTGTTTGTTTCAGGATATAAAGTTATATGATTCCTGATTGATCAGCAATTGAGGGGATCACCTTAGAAACACATGTTAATCATCCCAGAGGTATAATCCCAGCTTCCATCTGCTTCAGGGAGAAGACAATTGTGCCTTCATAATTCTATCTCCTTTATAATAAAGTAGAGAGGATTAAACTAGTTCACCGAAGAATGCATTTGCTCCTCTTGCTGGTGAGCCCATAACAATTACTTGATTGAAGATCTGAGCTCTAGGTAGCTGTGATTTTACAGAATTGTTATATTATTTCTGGCTTACTTAAATGTTGACTCATTTTGTACTGTCTGGGAGTGGAAAAGAGATCTTTAGGGGGATGCTAAAAATGCCTTTGAGTTTTCCTCATATTTCTTCACTTTCAAGCTTCTAAAGTATGTTTAATATCATGCACTACCCAAACAAGGGTTCACCAAAAAATCTCTTTGAAAAGAAGAAAACTATCTATTTCTCTTTTTTTTTTTTGATGCCTCATGCTTTGTGTCACTTGATAATATACATGAGTAGGTTTAATACTCAATCATTTCCCAAATCCAATTTGATTGTCTATCGGGGTTTAATTTACATGATGATACAATTTCTCACACCAGAAAGCATAGTAACCCTTCTTCTTCTGAGGTTAATGGTGATCTAGCTTAAAGCCTAAAAGATAATTACAAGGAATGTTCTTCACGTGACAAAGTACTTTTGACAATCCTAGACTGTTGATAGCTTTTTAATTATACCTCTTTGCACCATAGGAAACTGTGTGCTTTCTCCAAAATAGTTTAAAGGCATTCTGCAGTATTTTAGAAAATTGCTACACACTGTAATCAATACTTTCAAGTAAGTGCTACCCTAGGCATCTGTCATTTCCTCCTCTCCCAAGGAATAAAACTGTGGGCTATTTTTTTTTGTGGGTGTGCTCATGAAAATGAAATTTAAAAGAATATTAACCTCTGAATTTGTAAACATTTCATTGACTCACTCCTTGTCTTTTCTACTTACTTGATATTTTGTGACATTTAAAATTTTAAACTTTTCAGTTTTTTTTTTCTTTTTAGGTCAGTCTGGTAATGAAGAAAGTCAGGAAGCAAAGAAAAGAGGAAGTCCTTGAATT
Organism: Vombatus ursinus; assembly: GCF_900497805.2. Classification (NCBI taxonomy): domain Eukaryota; kingdom Metazoa; phylum Chordata; class Mammalia; order Diprotodontia; family Vombatidae; genus Vombatus; species Vombatus ursinus. The sequence goes on along the minus strand of NW_020954594.1, from coordinate 16,787,479 downwards.
TAAGGGTATTAGAATTGACAAAAAAAAAAGCCTAGAAGAATAAAAAAGGCAGATATGTTGAACAATAACTCTTTTGTGATGCTCACTTCTAATTCTGGTCTCTCTACATACCAACAGATGTTTTACAAAGATGACTGTAATTATGAAATATCATGCCACACTGTACAATACTAGCAAGACTGTCCATTCAAAAACAGTCACAATAGGTCAGGCTGCCTACTCATGTAAGACACAGGCTTGGTTCCCATTTTCACAAATTGTTTGTGATGTCAACCCAATGTTGACAACCCATTTATAGAAAAAAAAAATTTCTAAAGGTATATCCAAATATCCTGATTCAAACAAATGCTAATCTTGGTTTCATTTTCTTATTTTATCATGATTTCTCTCCCCCCCACCATCTTCCAACAAACATCATCACAATCTCTGATTATTCACTCTGGGCCAAGTTTCAGACTTCCAGATGAAATGAATACTTCTCAAGGGATATTTGGAGAAATCACAGCACATTGTGACTTATGGTAGGAAAAGAATAATAAGAAAAGACACCACAGATTATCTAGTCTAGTTCTATCAATTTACAGAAGAGGAAACTGAGGCCCATGAGAGACGGACTGACTTGTCCAAAAATATTTGACTAGTTTGTGATGGAGCCATAAATTTACTCAGTGAGTTTCAGTTTTATTCTCTTTCCATTATTACCAAACTGAAGAAAGAAATAGAGGGAGAGGGATACAAAGACAGATAAAACAGAGAGAAATGAAGATATGGAGATATGAAGAGAGAGAGGGAGAGAGAGGGGGGAAGAAGAGAGACAGAGACAGAGAGAGAGAGCGGGAGGTAGGGAGAAATGGAGGGAGAGAGGGAAAGAGAGAGAGGGAGATACACAGAGAGAGACAGAGATAGAGAGATTATTTCATTGTCTTTACTTTTGAGGTTTCTTTTTAAGCCAACAAGGGATTTTCCTTCAACTTTCACAAACTAGGTGACTAACATAGATAATGTATTTTTTTCTTTATAAGTAAGTACAAGAAGTGGAATGATAACACATTTGCTCTCCATTATTTTTCTTCCTGTTACTATTTTTGCTCTTTTATTTGTGATTATATCAATCAATTAATAAAGTCCTTTTTAAGCCCTGGAGATATAGAAAAAAACAAAAGTAGCCTATGCTTTCAAGGAGTTTACACTCTAATGGTAGGAGGAAGGAAGAAAACAGTCTGATGTACATACATAAGTTCATGCAAGCTATATACAGTATCGATAAGACCTAATCTTACAGGAGAAGGCACTAGTAGTTCGGAGGGACAGGAATGAATGACCTCTTTCATTTTTTTTTTACAATCTTTTTGGGGGGCTTAGTCTTTGGAGTTAAATGACTTGCCCAGAGTCACACAGCTACTAAGTGTTATGTGTCTGAGGCCAGATTTGAACTCAGGTCCTCCTGAATCCAGGGCCAGTGCTCTATCCACTGTGCCACCTAGCTGCCCCTGACCTCTTTCAAAAGATGCTGTTTTATCTGTGTATTGAAAGAATTAAGAAATTCTACAGCCAGAAGTGAAGAAAGAGAACATATCAGGTATAGAGGACATTTCCCCAGATTGCTGAGTTTAAATTCCCATTAAAATAATTTTTGTCATTCATTCATTCATTCATTTAATTCATTTATTCATTAATTCATTTAACAAATTACTGTTTAATACTATATGCTAGGCATTGTAGGGATATGCAGATGAATAGGATAGATTCCCTGAAATCACAGAATTTACCATCTACTAGGAGATGTAAAGCATGTAATAGGTAACTATATTAAAAGATAGTATAAGATATGTTCCATAAGAGAAAAGTTATAGAGGCTTAAAAGAGGGAGAATTAGTTCTGGTTGGAGGGAACTAAGTAATGTTTCACAATGGAAGTGGCATTTGAAATGGATTTTTAAAAATGGATGCATTTTTGACAAAGGTATGGGAATAGTTATTTCAGTTAGAGTGAAAAGAACAAATAAAAGTAGGAAAGCACACAGTATTGCTTTAGTCATAGAGTTTCTGAAAAGAAAAGAAGAATGGAAGGATTGAAGTTGGCCAGCTCATAGAGGGCCTTGAATACTGATCTAATGAGCATTTAGCTAATGGGAAACCATTTCAAAGTTCAAGAACAGGATAATAAAAAGATGAATGATATGCTGTAGGAATAAAATTGTGGCTGTTCTATGTAGGTGAATGAGAAAGGCTGAGAGACTAGATGAAAGGACAATAGTTATAAGGGAAAGATAATGAATGACTGAACTGGGTTGCAGTAGTGGGTAAAGAAAGTAAGGGCTGAATCCAGCAGACATTTAAGAGAATTAATTGGTTTAGCAATTAAGTGTGGGATGCAAGAAAGAGAGAGCACAAGATGATTGATATCACTAAGCATTTGAGTGGCTGAGAAAATTGGGGTTCCTCTAACAGGGATAAAGAAGCAAAGCAAAAAAGATGGTTTTGCAGGGTACTGGGAAAGGTGAAAATGATGAGATGGTTTTAGGTGACAGTAGCACACATCATTAGTAAACAGTTGAATTTGTGGGACCTACAGTATGATAAAGATGTTAAGTCAAAGATTAAGATTTGAATATGGGCAGTGTCACTAGGAATGGAATCCTTAAGAGAAGATATATAAAAATAGAAGAGATGAGACAAGTATTTAGAACCTTGAGGAATACTAACACCTAGTAGGTGAGAAAAAGAAAAAGATTAATTGAGGAAGATAGATAAAAGGATGAAACGTGGAAGTCAAGGGCAGGAATTGTGTTCAACAGGGCCATGGAATAAAAATACATCAAAGAGGATAGAGGCTGAGAATGATCACAGGAGAGTACCAATGACTTCCAACAAAGCTATTTTAATAGAATGGTTTAAAAAAAAAGAAATTATATTGTAGGGAATCAGAAATGAGTGAGTAATTAGAAAGCAAGACAAATATAGATTACTTTTACCTAAACAACAATAATAATATTCATATATTGCTTTCAGGTTTACTAAATGTTTTGCATTTTTTATCTCATAATAATCCTTAGAAGTAGATGCTATCATTATCCCCATTTTGATAATTAGGACATTGAGGCTGTGGAAAGATAAATGACTTGCCCAGAGTCACACAACTAAGTAAATATGTAAGGCAGGATTTGAACTCAAGTTTTCCTGGCTCCAGGTCCAGTACTCTATCCCCTGTTTCATACAGTTGTCTTCTAATAATAACTAGCACTTTAAGATTTTCAAAGCACTTTAAATTTGGCCTTGAAAGGAGGAGAAAGTGAAGGTTTTACTTTTGTTCTAAGGCTAGAAGAGACTTAATGATGTCTGTATGTAGGTGGGAATTAGCCAATGAAGGAGAAATTGAAGATGAGAGAAGGTGGAGGTGGATGGCTTAATGTTGAAAAGAAGAAGATACGTCTATTCCTCAAAGAAAAGTTTTATGAAATATATATTGTACATATATGCGTATATATTTATATTTTATGCAACAAAGCATTTATAGGGTGTTGTGCAATGTAGTGGTGGTGGTGGTGGTGGTGATGGTTGTTGGTTTATTTGTGTGTGTGTGTGTGTGTGTGTGTCTTTGTGTGTGTGTATGATACATATTTTGAAGGAATTGTTAAATTTGGGCTTTATTTCAACACAATTCTAACATATTCCTTTGAATCCATTTCAAGTTATACCAAAAAGTGACTTAATTTTTCTGGCATTATTTGGGTCAAGCAAGAATGGGTGAGAATGACTTATTAACCAAATTTAATCAACCAAATATTCATGCTTATCCTTCCATTTTCTTCTAAAATTGTACTCTAAATCATTGATGCTGAGCATAAATATCTGTGAAAAAAGGAGTAAATATCCTTTGGGGAAATGTTCTAAAAGTTCATAACTTGTAAATTCAGTACAAATCAACCTAATGAATTGTTTCTCAAAATGGACTATTCTAAAAGATGACAAATTCCATATTTGCATAATTACATAGCTGCTGTACCAACTAAATGGTAGAATCAGGATAAAGGAAGATGAGATTGAAGGAGAAGAGAATGGGGAAGAAAGATTTTATTGTTTAATCATTATAAATTATGCTTATGCTGTGTGTGTTAATGTGTGTGTATGGACATATGTATATATGTAAGGATATGTGTGTATATCCATGTGCATATTTGTATATATATATATATATATATCTGTTTATGCAAGTATATACATGCAAATATTCATATAGACCTGTTTCTCCCATTAGAATGTGTGCTTCTTATGAGTGGGAATTATTTTATTCTTTGTTCTAACATCTCCAGGCTCTAGCATAGTTCCTGACTTAATGTGCATAATATATTATTTTACCTATAGGTTACGCTTTACATGGAGTAAAGCCCTAAATATGGCATAGAGTATATTGATTGACAGGAGCTTGATAATTCTTCCTGACAATAGGACACTGACAATTTGTGTGAAAATTGCAAGGTTTTGCATTGAATACCATGTAGTACAAATTTTGGGAGGTTTTATTGCTGGCATCCATAAATATGGCAGGAATTTAAAAAAAAGAGAAGGTTGAGATGATGGCTTTGTCTTCTTCACTTAGCCTTTTGTTCTTGCTTAACTTCATTTGCACACCAAAAAATGTTTTAGAAGTGAAATAAGCTTCATAGTTCCTGTCTCCATGTATTTTTACTGCTTTTTCCTCCTTTTCCTTTACAGAATCCCTAAGATAGATTTTGTGGTCAAAGAACCTCAATCAAGAGGATAACAGAATTAAAAAGAATTCCCTTTCTTTAGTTGATAGCTTTTGGGGACCAAGGTCTTCCAATTAGAGTCAAAGATGTAGACTAGATGACTAGAGTTAATCTTAGCCTGGGACCTTTGTTTAGCATTGTTGATTGCTTTCTGGTTACATGTTGTGACTTACTCTCCTCTGCTATGTATCAAAAGAATGAGAGGATTTTTAGCCTACAAAATGGTGGCCCAAAAGAGATAAAATAACTAAAATCTAGTAGTTGGTAGTGGAGGACATTTAGAGAATGAGAGTAGAAAAATGTTTAGCAGAAATTGACATATCTAGAAGAAAGCAGGAGAACAAAATGTATTGACTTCAAAAAGGACATAAATACCTCTGCCATGTCAAAGGTTGATGGGTGTGTTGCCCTGACTACACAAAAGCCCTTTCATGTATACTCTACATGCATGGGGCGGGGGGGATAACTATATGAGTTTCTGATATGCACCCTTCAAAAATGTTCCCTGGATATGTTTTTGATTGCTGTGAGTGCTTCCTCTTCCACTGATGGTATAGTAATCTGTTAGAGAACACACTCCTTACATGATTGAGAAAATATTTTATCACTTTATTTCATCCTGAGTTCAAATCTAGCCTCAGACACTTACTAGCTGTATGACTCTGGGCAAGTCACTTCTTTTTGCCTCAGTTTCCTCATCTATAAAATGAACTGGAGAAGAAAATGGCAAACCACTCTGGTATCTCAGCCAAAAAAACCCTAAATGAAGTCACTAAGAGTCAGACTTGACTGAAAAATGACTGAACAACAACAATACACCTAGCAAGGACTCAATAGCTTTTATTTTAAGGGAGTATTGATTTGAAAATTGCCTCAAATTTGGAGCTTTTCTGAGGGTCTCATAAGAGGGGAGCTCAGATGCTACAGACAAAAAAAAAGTGACAACTGGAAACAATAATTTTACGTAATACCTCTACTGAATACAATGTCCCTCATTTTATATATTTTTATATTCTTTTACCTATTCTCAGTCAATATTTGCTTTTTTAGAAATATCTTTCTAAATGTATCAAGTGTTCCTTCACTTTCTTATTCAAGAGAAAATGGGGCGAAAGAAAAAATTTAAAAAAGGAGCTTGCATTTTAATGAAAGGCCCTCCCTGTAGGAACTTAAAAAACAGAATCTTAGATGTGATATATCCTTTACCTTTGTGTGAAAGAGTTAATGACTTTTATGTCATTGGAATGAGTTATTAACCAGTATTTATGTGGTTGTTTTTTTAACAAATTATTTGTCACTTTCTCTGATTAAATGTAACTTTAATAACATTATCTTCATCATTTTTCTCAATTTGCAGCTGATACTTTAATCATGTTGTCTCCTTTTCATGGAATGGCCATGTCACTTCCTAAGTAAATACTCCCTTCAGTTTCAAAAGAAATAACAAGAGTCAACAATGTCAAGGAATGGACACAATCTATACTTTTGATTCTATCTGATATAGGTATAATCATTGCAGGCTCCTTTTGAGAAGGGATTGTTTTATTCATTCTATTTGTATCCTCAATATTAAGCATAGTAGGTGTTTAATAAATGTTTGTTGATAGAATAATTGTAGGCAACACATACATATAACCACTAGGCACAAAATAAGAAATGGAAAAGATGAATAAATAAAGAGACTATATTAATAGAACTTGACTCTGTAAAGGAGCCATTAAATTGATTATGTGCACTGCTTCATGAATAATGTAGCCATAAGTATTGCATTTTTGCCTCTTTGAAAAAAATAGCAAATTTGTTTTATCTGATTTCAAGGCACTCAAATCTGAACCAGATATGAGTTCTCTTTTTTCTATATAGAATTTTCAATTGAACTCAGTTGAATTCACTAGTTAAGCACCTACTATGTAGTGCCAGATGTTAGTGATAAAAAGACAAAGCCTCTGTTTTCAAGGGGCTTAAATTCAGTCAATAATTAACATAATCAGTTATTGCTTTTAATGATTAAAAATGCATAACTGTCTACAGAGAGAAAATGATTTCAGATCAGAGCCATTATTTATTTCTAATCAAATTCACACCAAAACCCAAGCATTTTCCTCAGTGGGTTTGGGGTCTTCAATTATCAAAGTAAAAGCATAAACTCTCCTTTTTAATGTCTATGTAGATATATCATTTACATTTCATCCAAAGTGACTACAAATACGAGGAATTTAAAAGCTCTGCTGAAATATAAATTATAATGCAGTTTTACATGACAAACTCCTGGGAAAGTTACTACCCTCTCAATGCTTATTTTCACTTTTGTAAAACAGCTTTATTTTTAAAAATCTTTAAAATGAGATTCAGTTCCAATTGTCATTTACAGAAGCTCATCTAGCTAGCCAGAAGAAAAATTATAACTGAAATTAGAATATAAGATTTTAGCTCTCAAGTTTTTCAAAGGGCACTTAACCTCACAATGTTTCATTTCTGACTCTAACAGTCCACAGTCAAATATCATCTATTGTATAGAGCTTAAATTGTTCTACTTAGGTTACAGTAGGGGAAAGCTTAGATTGTTTGGTTTTTATTGGGCAGGTGAATGCGACACTGTTAATTGTTTAATATACGTCAGGTACTCCCCCCCCAAAAAAAACTTCTTCTTTTCTTCATTCTGGGAAATGTGCATAGTACTAGTTTCTATTACATTCAGAGATGAAATATGTTGATGGATTATCGGAAGATCAAAGATCTAGAGCTGAACAGGCTCAATATTTTTACATAATGTTTACATACTTGGAACAAAATCTGAGGCAGCATTGAATTTGTTAGTACTATTGACATTGATAGACTAACATTCTAGGATGCAACTCTGGTAAACTAGAACTCTAGACATTACTGTGGATGCTGACCTTTTGTCCTGCTTTATCATTGACAGTCAATGGTTTTTAACATCTCTGGTAGCATGTCTTGGCTTTATGAACTTTTAAAATAGACAATCCAGGCAAGTTATAGAAAGGATCCAATCCATTTCATATTTTTATTCAACTTACTTATTTCAAGTAGCTTCACCAATTTTGTATCTTCAAATAGTATATTGTCTTTACCTTCCCTTTCTGAATCACGTACAGATGCTATTTTTTGGTTTAAGAAACAAGATTTGGACCTGAGGTTTTTCCTTGACCAGGGCAAGCTATTCTGGAAAACCTCCACTCTGACAGCTGATTCTCATACAGAAGCTCCTCCCTCATCCTTAGCTTTTATCTGCCCTCCAGTGACTGATTGAAGTACTACCCATCTTGACCCCTAGGTTGAGGCTTTGTGATACTGGAAGCAGCTGCCAAGGCACATGAATAAAACATTTGATTTTGGAAACCAAAAAAAGATAACTTTGCAAAAATGATGATGCCATGTTCTGTGACACCCTTTCAGTATCCTAGGTTTGCAGTTTCAGCATTATCCTTGACTCTTCATCCTCCCTCATTTCACAAATCCAGTCAGTTGCCAAATCTATCTATGGATTCCCCCATATGCACTTTTCTCACTACTCACACAAACAGTATGTTACTCCAGGCCCTCATCACTTCTCATCTGGATTGGAATAGCCTTGTAATTGTCAACCCTGCCCCAAACATCTCCTCTCTCTAAACTATCCCAAAATGATGCTCCTTAAGTTTGGGGACGATAATATCGCTCCCCTAACCGATTAACTCCAGAGGTTCTTTATAACTGCTATGAAAAAAAAATATAGACTCCTTTGCTTTGACTTTTAAAGACTATCACAAACAGGGCAGAGCTTACTTTTCCAATTTCTTTACACATTACTCCTCTTCTACTAGAACACTTAGACAATTTCTTGCTGTTCTTCACACACGGAATGCCAAAATATATCATGATGCCTTTACGTTGGCCATTCTCCATCACTGGAATACTTTCCGCCTCCTTTCCTCTATCTCATACATATTTGTTAATTGATTGAAAATGAGAAACCAAATCTAATTGTTATTTTAAAAGAACCCAAACATAATCTTAGTATTAACTCTTTTAATGTTTACTGGGGTATCAGCCAGAACCAATTTTAATGGGTTTGGGAACAGTTCAAACTAGAACTAGGCCCATATATTTTGGATAAAATGAAACAAAACAACTACTGAAATGGAATCTAACTGAAAGAAAGCTTGTTTCTAAAGCAAACTCATTTCATTTGGTTCAAGTAGTTCTAGTTCTTTAGGAATGTGTTTTCTTTGATAATATTTCCATAGCCTTTCTGGGTATGTACCATACTTGAAGTCAAAACATGGTCTTAAATGTATCAGTTAAAATAATTGTGGGTATGGAAATTGAGATCAGGAATTAGGAAGTTTAAAAGCTTTCCCACCCTCCTCTTTTCCTTTATTTGTTTGCCATTGACAGTACTGTCATTTAAAAATGTAGATCCATTTGAGTCTTTGAGAGGGCTTCTGTTCCATAGTAAGTATTGAGGCTTGATCTTCAAACAGAATGTAGATAGAGTGCAGGCAGATAAAATTTTTCGTAACTCAGTAGTGACATCAGAAACACCATATTCCTTATTGCCAATTCTCCTGCTGTATTTTTTTTTCCTACTGGACAGCTCCCTTCATTTGATGTGAGGATCTAATAAAAAACATTACAGTATTAGCTAGTAGCTTGTTTACATTTGCCACACTTTGAGCATGTTCATGAAACTGTCTTCAGAAAAAAAAAATCTTTGAGCACGGGTATTCTCGGTTAGAGTATTAGTTTAATTCATTGCCTCATTTCTTATCTAGCCTTAATCACTGAATGGGTATTGTCTCAATCAAAATGAGACCTGGGCAAGACCTTAATTTAAAAAGGCCAAGGTCTTCCAATGCATCCAAGGTGCATCTCCAGTCATCCTGATCTATATCTTGCCATTGGACCCAGATGGATATGGAGGAGAAAGTGAGGCTGTTGACTTGGCACAGCACTCCCTCACTTAAATCAAATATATTTGCAAGTCATGGCATCATCTTCCTGATGTCATGATTCTCTTCAAAACAAAGGACAAACAACAAAAACAACTGTGTCATAAGCAACTCACCTAATTAATTCCAGATTTAGCATCCAGAGGACACTTCCCATAAGTTCAAATCATTTGCATTTCCATGTTCTCTAATTTCTTATTAGGAAAGCAAAGCAACCAGCACACGTTCTTTCAGCAGACACTAATTGCAAAGTTGCGAAACCTGCTTCCTTGATGGACAGTAAGTATAGCTGGCCTCACAAAAACAGAACTTTCCAATTTAAGTCAAATGACAAGTGATTTAATGGCAATTTACAATAAATGGTCAACCTTCTATTAACTTAACACAGATTTACTTGGAATAAAGGCAGTGTTTTCCTAAAAGTGGGACCTCTGTCACTCAGGTCTCTAATATTTGTGTTTGTCTTTATCTTTCATCCCGAAGGATATGCAGAGTCACAGAGGAATTATAACATTTAAATGGCATGATCTATGAGACAAACTGCTCTAAAGATATTCCCAACCTACATCAAGTTAATTTATTTTCCCATATGGCAATCAGTTTAGTCAAGGATGGCCTGTTTAGATTTTGTTGCAGATGTTATTATGGAGAAAAAAAAAACATCATTAGCTATCCATGCAAATTAGAATCATAGGTGTACAGCTAGAAAGGGACTCAGATGCTATGTACTTCAATAGCCTTATGTAGCAGAGGCATTAAGTATCAGGCACAATTTGAAATCAAGTTTTGTTACCCCAGAGATAGTGATATTCCTACTGTACTCTATTAGCACTCTAATGGACTCAATAGTTTGAAAACAAAACTATTAAAACCTATGGAATCAATAGTCACTCTTTTGTTTGTTTTTATGATTGATCAGTAGTGAAATGGAGGTTGCAATGTATGTATGAGATGATGATGATTTCTGAAGAGCTGTCTTGTGACATCTAATATCTATACAAAAAAGAACCAAGTTGTCCTATTAATATTTCCCAAGTCAAATGATCTAGCCAAGAAAAATTAATATATGCTCATAGTTTATTTCTCCAGAGAGATTATATGTTAAACTTAATGCTGGAGTTTCTAAGCTACTCCCAATTTGAGTCCATCTCTCTATAAATAACCTTCCTTAATGTAATTTCCTCACAAAAAAAAATCAGAATCCACATGGAGTATTGCACTGTTATTTGGGAAGAAAAATAGAACACTATAAAAATTAACAAACTTACTTTTGAAGAAGTTAGATTAAAAATATTCAGTGTTTTTTTGTGGGAAGGGATGTAATATATATTTAAATGTTCTCAATCAGTTGACCTTTTGTTTTATTGCATGATATTTGTCCTTGTTAAGGTTGGGTGCCAAATGATTATTACATTTTAAAACCAATTCAAGGCTAAAAATATTCAGAATTTCTACTTCATAAAAATGAAAATTTGCATAAAGTGATTTATTCTCTAAGAACACAATGAGCATAAAAATGAAATTCTTCCTATTGCATTATTGCTTATGAATGTCAGTTCAGAAGGGTATATTCTGATTATTATTTTTACATGGCAATAATAGAATTTTGCTTCATGTATCATTTTTTAAATACCCTAACCTCTCTTAGTCCTATTAAATCATATTACTTTGTTTTTCCAACATAAGCAATGAAGAGGTTTGCAATGAGCTCTTTACCACTGGATATATGGTTGGCCTCAGCATTCTTTTCTCCATACTTCTCTTTCCATTCACTCTTAAACTTCAACTATCACTCCTGGGTCCACAACCTCACATCAGAGAACAAGTCATCATGGTTTTTGGGTTTTTTTTTTGTGAAGGAAAAAAAACAACATTTAAATGAATATGTCTTCTCTGGAGTTTTCTTTGAGATTGAAGGTCCTCAATTTTATGTATCTAATACTCAACTCTTAGTCCCCTCTCCAGCACAGTACCAAGAACTATATAGCAACCTTAGTGACTAAGGACATATGAGTGCGTAGTGGTGGGGGAGAGGACACTTAAGAATGTCAGTTCCAGGAATAAGAGAAATAGAGTAGCTGAATAAGCTTGTATAGGAGACAAGAATCCAGAGATGAGTTAGTCTTGGGAAAGAGAGATTGACCTATTTCCATTTTTATTTCAGTGAATAGAGACATGTCTCAAATAAATCTGCTAAGTAAACACTTATCAGATAATATCGTTTACACAACATAAACAAACTTCATCATAAGGCCAGGGAATCCCAGGGTATCATTATATGTCCCACCACTTAAATAAAACATTATTCCTATAGAAATGGTTATATTTGAATGAGCCTTGGCTCTAGTGTGAGAGAACCTGGGTTTGAACCCTACCTTTTGATTGTTTTCTATCAGTGAGTCCTTAGACAAATAATCTAATTGTCATAGGCCTCCTATTCCTTTCAGTTAAATGAATGGGGTTGAAATAGGTAGCCTTTGAAGTCACTTTTAGCTCTGATGACTTTATGATAACCCTATGAACTAAATATACTTATGTTATTGCACCTACAACCTCTAATGCTATTTCAGTGAATTGAATGTCTTCTTTGAATAAAAAGTAATGGGTAAGAATAGTCAGTATTCTTAAGATTTTATTCTATTTTGTGCTTCTTGTCTATTTTGTTGTAGATAAACTCAGGAAAATCTCAAAGAAGAGAGGTGGTTCAAAAATGTCTCCGTGTTTGCAAACTCTGGAAAGAAGACTAAACCTGGGTCTGAATTTTGGCACTGACACGTATTAAACATGTGACCTTCAACAAATCCCATAATGACTCTGGGCCCCAATTTCCTTATCTATAAAATGATAATATTATTACTTGATCTGACTGGCTCACATTTTTTTATAAGAACAGTATTTTGATAAGTCCTTTATAAATGTGAGCTATTATTAGTTTTAGTTAGGACAGAAAAAAGTATATAGGGGAGAATGGAAGGTATAAAACAATTTCCTATTTCACAGTAGATATGGGAAGAAAGTAAACCAAGAAAAAGAGTCAGTGGCTCTGGAAAAAAATTGAGGTCCATCTTCACATCAAAAAAAACCAAGCTCTTTGTCTTGACATTCTGATTTCTTTTAACAGTATTACTATCCTCCTAGTCACATAGGCCTCAAACCTAAAATTATCTTTGACTCCTTCCTCCTATCAGCAAAGCCTCATCCATTCAATTACCAAGTTTTGATTCTCCTTCTACTCTGCAATTTTAAGGCAAAGATTTATATTTTTTATTAATGTTACTTCCTCCCCATCTCCTGCTAGTATGATGTCTGGTCCACAACAGGAGCTAAATAAGCACTTCTAATACAAATGAATATTATGCATCTTCTTTCATCCTTGATGCCATCCAGCCTAGTAGCTCTCTTCTGCATCATTTCAATAGCATCCTAAATGATCTCCTAACCTCTACTCACTTTCCCTTTCTAATCCGGTGTACCTATACCAGTACTAAATTAATCATTCCAAAGCACAAGACCTATGTCAATCCTCTATTCAAAAACCTACAATGGGCTCTTACTGTTTACTCACTTATGTCCAAACTCCTTCTCTTGATATTTAGAACTTTCTTCCCAACCTACCTCTCATAGGGTTATCTCTATTCTTCCCCAGGATTTAACTCTGCAGTCCACTCAAACTTGGCTCATTGCCATCCCTTTAGTTCATCTAATTTTTTCATCTTGTTGCTTTAACTCATGCTATTCCACCTTCCTAGAATGGCCTCTAGCCTTAATCTCTCTCTCTTTTTTTTGTTTTTGTTTTTTTTTTTGGTGAGGCAATTAGGTTTAAGTGACTTGCCCAAGGTCACACAGCTAGTATGTGTCAAGTGTTTCGTCTAAGGCCAGATTTGAACTCAGGTCTTCCTGACTTCAGGGCCGGTGCTCTATCCACTGTACCACCTAGCTGTCCCTTAGCCTTAATCTCTCAAAATTTTTTTTATTTCTAGGCCCACTTAAAATGAGGATTTATCTATGAGGCCCTTTGAATTTACTCCCAAAATTTGAATCTCCTTCTGAATTTTCACTTTGCTGGTACTTATCTTAATACAGTTCTGTTGTCTCTTATCACTGATTTTGTAAATTTGTTTCTGTCCTCACTCCAAACCACAAACTTTTTTAATGCAGGTACCATATATCATTGATCTTTGTGTTTCACTGAATACCTAGCAGAGCACTTTGCATGGAGTAGATTATATTTTCACAGTCACAGTCATGTTGATGAAAGTACTCTATAAACTTTAAGGCATTGTATTGACACAACTATTATTAATAGTAATATTAGTATTAGTATATATACATATATGTATATATGTGTATGTATGTATGTGTATATATATATATATATATACAGTTGTAGAATTAAAGAAATTCAAGTTGAATGACATTTTTGTAGAAATAATGAATGCCACTGTCTTTAATATCCCTTCATAAATTCTCTGTCTCTGTCTCTCTGATTCTCTTCTCTCTCTCTCTCTCACACACACACACACACACACACATACTCACACACACATATAGATGATTTTGCTCCTTTTTGCCAATGTGTGTGTCTTTAATTTCTTTTTCTTTTGTCAATGCTATCACTAGTATTTTTAAAATTCTGTCAAATAATGGTGCTGAGGGAGAGAATCTTCTCTTTATATCTACTTTATTTAGAATGTTTCCAGAGTTTTGATATAATTGATTGTGGTTTGTGGTTGTAGGTTGTATGTTGTTTGTGGTTGTTTTTTCTTTAATGTGATTAATTATATTAATTATTTTCCTAATGCTGAACAGAACTTTTATGTGTGATATAAATCTATCTTGGTCATAAAGAAGACTTTTTGAATGTATAGCTTTAGTCTTTTTACTAATATTTCATTTACATTTTTGTACTAACATTCATTAGTGATATTGGTCAAAAAGGAGTTTAAAAAAATTCAAAATTCTTTCCTGTTTTAGGAACTTAAGACTTTATGTGACAAAAGAAGTTTGGTAAAGTATTTTCCTTCTCTCTCT
>NW_020954594.1:16741209-16772646 GCF_900497805.2 Vombatus ursinus | reverse complement strand
TTTCCTTCCTTCCTTCTTTCCTTCCTTCCAGCTTTCCTTTCTTCCTCTTTGGATTTAAGACCAAATGTGAAATGCTAATTTAAAGTCAGGGTTTAATTAAAATACCATATGGCACACTAAACATATATAATAGAAGAACTTTCCATTCTGGGAGGTTATTGCTAATTCTATTATCAACTCTCTTTTTACCAAATTTTGTAAAAGAAAAGAAAAAAAAGATGAATGGCCAAAGACATTTGAAGCAAGTTACATTATAAAAATTAAATGTCATATAATAACTTTGGGGGGAAAAAACCAAGATCAGTCTGACTGCCAATATGATATTAGCACCCTCTTTTCCCTTGGCTATTCATAGACTACCTACTATACTCCCCCAAAAAATTGTTCTGTGGTCTGTTACTTCTGAATGAACTACCACAAGACCAATCAACCTGATAAACTTATTTATGCCAGGGGGTGCCAGTGACTAATAAAGACTTAAAGTTTACATTTTGAAGGGACTATGGGAGACAGATAATCCAAACCTCTCATTTTATAGAAAAAAAACAAACAAACAAACCCTGAGGTCCAAAGAGGTGGAATGATTTCTTTAAGGTCACAAACTAATAAAAGAAAGAGAAAGAATTGTAATGCAAATCTTCTGACCACTAGTTTAGTATTCTCTCTACTATACCACATTAACTAGATATTTTAATTTTTCTGGATCATAGAATTTTAACAGAAACCCCCAGGGGCAAATTCCTACCAAAGAAGTTAATTTATAATGGTTGAATTTCAAGTATTGTGACCAGCTGGTTTGATGTGGGGAAGGGTTATTTTTTTTTCCCCAGCCCCACTAAAATCATACCCCACAGGCAGGCAAGTGAATGAAAGAATGGCACTGTTGGTTCCAAGAGGCGCCTTCATTGCCTCATTCATAGAAATAGTCTGTAAATTATACCTCTAAACTACTACTTCTCCCTGGCATGACCTTCACACAACTTGTGTTTCTATACCCATCTCTAGAATTTATCTGAAAGCAGGATCTTCCCATATTAAATCAATGAAATTTAATCCCATTCTGTTCTATGCTACCATGCAGCTGTGTGGATAAAATGTTTCCAGCATCTCAAGACAGCTGTGAATATAGGAAGTAAGTCTAGTATGCTAGGCAGCTGAATGAATAGCTCAGGCCACAGAGTGCTGGGAAGTAATTAATTGCAAGAATCAGATTATCATTCTTTGTAACTATAATAGTGGCTTTCATTGAAATTTATTTGTAGTAACTGATTGTAATATTTCCAGAAAGGAGGTTGAGTTATCTTAGTTGCATTTGCTAAAGACATTTAAGATTCAGCCTGTTTTCTAAGTGCCAGATGCAATCTATGCCTTCAGATACAGTAGAACATAATTCCACTTGGAGCAGGTTTAGCACATTTATTATTTCTCAAGGAAGTTTGCTTTTTTCTTACCAAATGTCTGGGGAACACATGTGGACCACTGATGGCAAAGCCAAAGTGCAGATGTGTAGAATAAGGTAAGCCTTGGAGGTAACCTGCAGCTTATGGGAAAGGTGAGCCTGCTCAGATAATTTGCAGGGGACTTTGATGCCCACTTATTTAGGGTAAAAACAATTTCTTTTTTGTCTTGGTATTTCTAATACCCTAACACAACACCTGGCTTAATATATTTTTGTTTATTCAAATGGCTAGGTGCTTAATAAATGTATGTGGAATGTGTTGGGGAAATCAACTATAAACTAGATTTTAAAGAGGGGAAATGCCTAGGGAAAAAGGCATATATTTTAAGTGAAGGAAAAATAGGACAGATGTAAACAAGTCATATGTGTTAGGAATCAGTAAGGAAACCTGTATGGTTGTAATGGACAGATCATTTGGGGAAGTAATAGAAAATGAGGTTTCATAGAGCTGGGTAGGGAGTAGGGAGGTAAGTGAGGCCTTCAATGAATGCCAAGCTGAGTTGATTTGTTTTAATCTTAAAAGCAATGTTCTTCTCTAGAAAAAGTAAGATTCTTGTTAAGGACAATGAGATGATCATAGTTCTAGGTTGGGAAGAAATCTTAGAGATCATCTAGTTCAACTACCTCATTTTACAGATGAAGAAATTGAGGCCAAGAGAGATTTTCCCCAAGCTATTTGCCCAAGATCATAAAAAGTAGTGAGTGGCAGAACCAGTATTTGAAACCAGGCACTCTAATATGAAATCCAGTCCTTTTCCCACACTTCTATTTCCTTGTGATAGCCTAAGAGTGTTAGAGTAAAGTGAATTTGATGGTAGGGAGATAAGGATGCTGAAGGAGGTAGAGTAAAACAGGGGAGTAGTTATAGAAATGGAGAAAAAGGGATAAAATCTTCAAAATATCAAGAAAGATGGTTCTACATAATTTCATGAGAGATTAAAAGAGAAAGAATAAAAGATAACCCCAGTTTGTATTTATTAGCCTCTCTTCCACATGGGTCATTTTTCATATCTGTCCCTCTAACTGGGTCTTACTCCTATCTTAGACTTGAAGCAATTTATATTGAGACTGCGTCTCTTTTCAAACCATCAGGGTAGTGAAGTGAAACAAATCTCAAGACAACAGTCCTTACTCTCTCCCTAATGAATCTACACAGAAAATACCATCACGTATTCATAACATCTTTAATTTAATGTGGAATGAAAGTAAGAAAAATACAAATTTCAACATTAGGTCAGAATGGAAAGGGGGCACGATGAAAAAAAATATGAAAAAAAATGTGAAGAGTTCTGCTATTGCGTAATCCTGTGGTCAAGTAATTCAAATTCTCATAGCTTCAGTTTTCACATTTTTGAAATGGAAATAATATTGATCTTAGTTTTCCTAGGAAATTATTAAAAAGTTCAAATGAAATAGAAGAGAAGAAAGTACTATGAAAAAATATAGTGTTGTAGAAGTAGAAGATAATAGCATATTCTACTTGGGCTAAAAGAAAAAAGGGTTATATTTCTTTTTAATCAATCTTAGTTCTCCCAAAGGACACTAAGCTTTCAAAGACTGCTAAAGGTTAACTCTTTAAGTTCCAGAATTCATACTTACTTTATATGGAAAGCCATCAAATATGAAATATATACATCTCTGCTTCCTTCTCTTAATAGAGCATTAAACATGATTTATTTTTTTTCCTTTCTTGATTATCCAGCATTGTTTTTATAAACAATTAAACATTTAGCTAGTCAAATCCCAAAGGAGTTCATGCATTCATAAACCAGACAGATAAGGACTGTCAGAGTCAGTGAGCTACTGGGGAAATGGCTACAACTTAGAATTATCTGAGTTCGTGCCCTGACTCTGCCCTTCACTAAGTTTTTGACCTAAAACAAATTATTTAACCTCTTGGTCTCAGTCACCACCCTCAGAAAAACCAGGAAATTAAACTTATATCCTAACATGTAATCAATGATTACCTATGATTTAAGAGTACTACGTACTGGATATAGACTCTATCTTTGTGCTAAAAGAGCATATTGTTTAAAATAGAACATACAAGACAGACACCACAGATAATAACAGCAGCTCACTTAATGAAATGGCTTAAACTTTACAAATCACTTTGCTCCAAAATAACCCTACCAGGTGAGAATATAAGTATAATTATCCACATTGGAAAGAAGAGGAAACTCCAGCTCACAGAGATTATATGACTTGTCCACAGCTAAGGATCAGAGCCAGGTCCCTTGACTTCATGTCCAACATTCTTTCTGCAACACATGCTATCTATCAGGATAAATATTTTAAATACCTGAAGAAAATACCTATCTAAGTAGCACAGTGGATAGAGAACTGAACCTGGAGTTAGGAAGAACTGAGTTCAAAATCTGCCTAAGAAACTTACTAGTTGTGTGACCCTGGGCAACTTATACAACCTCTATCTGCCTTGGTTCCCTCTATTGTAAAATGGGAATAATAATAGGACCTAATTCCCAGGGATTTTGTGAAGATCAAATAAGATAATATCTATAAAGCACTGGCAAACCTTAAAGCACTATGTGATTGCTTTTATTATTAAAATAAAATTCTTGAGGTTTCAAAATATTGAGAAATAGGTATAGAGATCAATGGTGAGGATAAAAATAAACTGGATGGGAAATTATAACTTACGATATAGTCCAAAATGCTTGTTTTTATGGAGGAGATAGAAATAAGTAAGTAGAGACTCATAACTAGTAAATAATTATGGCCTGTAGTTTAGAATTATATATGGAATTTCATCCACTTTTATCTAAGAAACTACCACTTCACATTATGGGGTCAAGTGATAAATGAGTTGAAACAGATGTTTTCCTTTTAGTTCAAGTAGTTATTTCTAGCAAAATAGATCACTGAGAAAGCATCTTCCCAGTCCATATTTCCTGTTGCTAAAAAACTGGCAGAACCATTCTTGATCTTAACCATCAGGTCTCTCAAAATTATTATACCGGGTGATAGGTACTTGAAGGTTATAATGCTCCAAAAACAATAAATTAATTTCAGACATCTTGGGGACCGTAGGGCAGATTAATAGGTAGCATCCATACTGATGCAGATCAAATTGGATCTTATTAATTAACTAGCTCAGGATTGGAAGAAAAGTGTTTTTGTGAAATGTTTATTAAGAGCCTCTTCCAGGAACACTGGAGCTTTGTGTGAAAACCTGGCTCAATCTCATGCTAGCCCCTCATTCTCATTTCCTCAGTCCTGAATACCCTTCTAGGTATTTTGAGTAATCCTACCCATCTGAAGACCAAGTTTAATAGATGTGGAAATGTGAGAAGGAAAGACTCATTCCAAATGGAGCACTATGATGATCTTATTACCAAGACACAGCGATTATCTCTGTCACACCTCCAGCACACCTGTGCTGGAAATTCAAAGCCCTTCCCAATGTGGCAAAAAGAATCCTATGCTCTAGTCTATTCACTGCTGCCAGAACATATATATATGATTAGAGTTTCTTGGAGTGAGAGTTAAAAGGGAACACAGAATAAGAATGACAAGGAGGTAGGTTATTTGTCCAGTCTATATTAAGTTTTGAAGAACTGCATCCTTCAGAAAATTGTTGTTTCCATTTTCACCAGGACCACCACATAATGGGCAGGGAAGATACCAGTGGCTAGATATCACATTCACTCATCACAGGAGACAAAGATAGCTTTCTCCTGTTCTTGACCCACAGATATAAATGAGGGAAATTGACAGTACCAAAGAGATTCCTTGTGATAGTGAGATTAAAAAAAATATCAAAAAATGGGGTAGCACATCAACACCTTAACTTAACCCTCACACTTTGTTTTCATCCTCTTTCTCAGGAGCTGTTAAGACACTACCACTCTTAGCATGGGGAGACAGTTTTGCACTCTTGATAGATGCTGTTTCATATTTTCACTCCTATTTTAAACTTAAAGATTGTACCTGTTAAGCTATGAATTTTATGTCTCAGCTTCAATGAAATTACACCATTTGTCTCTTGGCGTATATGCATAATGGTGTTGTGACAGCTGAAGAAGATATCCTGGTGACATGTTCATCATTTTGAAGGATGGTTTCCTGCCATTATGTCTACCATAACATGATGGTCACATTCCAGGAAGAATGCATGCATGTGACAAATAACATTTTGGGTGTTTCCCAGATCTACATTATTTTTGAAATATCATTGGATAACAAGTTTTTTTATTTTTTTACCCCTAGCACAATCAACCTGGACTACAGTGGATTGCTTGATCAAACTGGGAAATGTTGAGTTAAATTAAACAGAAAATTTATCACTTAAAAAAAAAAAACCTCAGAATTTTCAGGTAGGCTAAGCTAATTTTTATTTTAAATACTTCAAGTACAAATCACTGTATTTCAAGAATTATGATGAAGCAGAAAAAGATTAAACCACATAGATACTTGACCATTTAAATTTTTTTAAAAAGGTAAAGACCTTTTTTTTTTGTTTGTTTTCAAGTATGTAGCTAGTGGAACTGTTGAAAGCTAGGAATGGGTGATTTGTCATGATATTTTCTAGTGGTACATCTTGTCCTTCTGGTAAGAAGGATTGCTTTTCTCCCATGACAGGAAAAGAGAAACATGAGCATGGAGCCAAAATTTCTCAAGTTGACAGCAAGTACGACTTTTATGGGTGCTAGGAGAATATGATCTATTCACTCACAGCAGCTAGCAAAGATTTTGTAATTCATGTGGTATTGCAAAAGGTCGCCCTTACTCAGATAAAATAGATGAGGTGAATTTGCATATACTTTGTGTGTGTATTCCTATACAACATATGATGTATTTGTATACCTAGCTATCTACGGACTACTTCATTTGTGACCATTGATAATATGCTCCTAATTATATGGTCAATGAGATTTAAACTGCAAAGGGACTTTAGAAATTAATTAATCCACCTTCCCCTTATTTTAAAGATAAGAAGACTGACTTAATGACCATTTGACCAATTCTTTTTCAAGTACAGCTTGGATTAGTTGCTGGATTTGCTTGCTAGTCTGAAATTCTGTGTAGTAAAAACTAAAATACATTGTTTCTGAGTCAGAGTTTACCATGCAGGTTAGTCTTTCGTCCATTGTAACAGGGTAGTAAGTATTTCTAGTCCCTCACTATCTACATGAAGATGAGACAGAAGGTGTTTTAAAAAATCCCAATTCTCTCTGGTCTTTGTCAATGGACATGCAATTAGTATCTCTAAAATCTCAATTACCTGATTTCTCATATTATGTTTTGAGAAAATTTAACATTCAATTTGTTTCCCTAATGGGTGTCAGAGACAGTGTTGGGGAGTAGAGAGAGAGCTGGTCTCAGAGTCAGAAAAAAAACCTGTATTCAAGTCCCACTTCTGATGCTTTCTAGCTATGTGATCTTGGGCAAATCATTTAACCTCCCCAGGCCTCCTGTATCTCATGTGCAAAATGAAGACGTCAGGCTAGATGGCCTTTGAAGTCTCTTCCAGGCCTACATCTATAATCCTATGATCTTTTGACAAATACTGTCTGAGTGACTCTTGGCAAATGTCTCAACCTCTCAATGCCTCAAGCAATTGTCTAAACTCTAAAGAAAGTAACTGATAGAGAAGATGATTATGATTTGTGTTATTAGAGGAAATCCCTTAATAGGAACATGTCCCTACTACATCATTGGATTCAAAGGTCTATACACAAATATGAATGCCATTACTTTAAGCAATGTTGGTGCTTCTGGATGTATGATATCTGGTGTATAAGCATGTTCATAAATGCCTATTAGGGTTTACGTATCACTCAATGGAATTTGTTGTCTATTCTTATTATGTAAAAAACACGACCTTATACACACCTGTGTGGATGTATGTACATACATGCAGATGCATAAATTTGTACATATATATAAACATACATATATGTGTACATACACATTTTAATGTATCTGTGTATTATGAAAAGGAACCAACAATTCTGATCAACAGGGTGACTTTGCTGGAGGTATTTGGGTTAATTAATCCATTCAAATTTCTATTTCAGTATTAGAACTTGTGTGTATCCCCCCCCAAAAAATATGTTCTTTGATACTGTAAGACAAATGAATCCAGAACCCAAAGACAATCAATTCAATTAAATAAATAATTATTCATTATCTAATATTGTATAAACAAAGGATGAGGGATCCAAAGACAAAAAAAAAAACAGTCCTTATACTTGAAGATCCAGTTGACTGGGAGATTCAAGATGGAAACACAAAAGTAACTGGGAGGTAATTTAAAAAGGTGGTAAACATTAATAAATTGGGCATCAGCAAAGGCCTTTCAGAAGAGATGGTGCTTAGAGACCAAAGAGGTTAGATAACTTGTCTAAGGTCATATGGATAACACATTTTGTGTCTGAGAAGGAAATTTCATCCTCTGACTCCAAATTCTGGATTCATAGGTAAAAACAAAAACAAAAATAAAACAAACAAAAACCAGAAATCTGCTAATCTGCTCCCCAAAGAGATTGAGGCAGTGGCTGCTACAGGAATTTATAATCTTGAATTAGCTTTAAAAAAGCCAAATTTTTGCAAGACCTCTTTTGATGTACTCCTGTCATGTATTTTTAGCAGGATGAAGTTGCATTTCCTATTCCTGCTGACACTCTCCATCTCCAAATTTGCAGGTGACTTCTGTTTTACCTCATGGTTATTCAATCTTCTTTCATTAACATCCCAGGTCCTTCCACCTGCCTAGTGATATCTCTTATATGTCCATCATATTTTTCTCTAGTTAAGTCTTTCTCATGTCTTCTTTTATGAAAATTTCTAACATTTATAAGTTCTTTATCTTGTTGGCTTCTGTTTTGTTGATATGAAATTTATCCATTTTCTCTCTCCACAAATATACTAGATCACTTTGTTAGGTCACTTTTTTTAAATAAAGTATTTCCCCTTGACTCCTACTTAAGCCTTTCATGATTTAACAACTTCCTTATCCATTTTTCCCCTCTGTATGCTGTGAATACTTGTCCAAGTCAGTATCTGCCTTAGATCACAAACTCCTAAATGTCTGGCTTTATCACTGCAAATGGTAGTTCTCTATTTTTCCCTTGCGTAGGACACCTGGCATCCAACTCAATCAATGCTAGATGATGGTTCTCAAAATGGAAAACCAGGTTAAAACATCTGTCAATATTTATTCCTGGTTTTCATTAAGGTAAGTAATGAAAATTGTATAATTGCAGCTAAATACATGATGGCTATAATTGTTTAAGTGTTATGTGGACTAGATTCCTTGAGGATTTACATATTTAGCAGTGATAATTCATGCCTGACTTATTATATAAAACTTTATGTGATGAAATGCTCCCAAATACTCTCACAATTAAGTTGATCCTAAGAAGACTAGAGAAATGAGATGCCTGATCTCTAGGGTCTGGAGGATTAAGGAGAAAGGGTTCAGAAAGGAATATAAGCTTTTTTCATTGAAAGAATATTTAAATCTGGAATTATTGAATTTAACCTTCACATTACTTCTCTAAAACAAGTAAGTACAAGATTAATAGAAGTATATGGGCCTGTGAGACACAAGGAAAGGACAAAGGAGTTTATGTGAGAAATTGTTAAGAATAGGCATAGAGATGGTGGTCAGGAAGGAAAAAAATATTACTGTATAAAAGACATTATTTTAGTTATCATAAACAGACTCTGCTACAGTGAAAGGTAAGTCTATTCTCAATATAGCATTTTCTGAATAACTTACTTTTACCCAACTTTAATTTTTTTTGTATTCTAGAAACTTAAAATTCTCTCCCATCTCTCAAAATTTATTAATATTAATTTAAAAAATAAACTATGGACATGATCTATAATAATGGCAAAAGCAATTTTTCCTTTCTTTTTTCCCCCAGTAACAGTATCATTTCAAACTTTTTCAGTGTTACTTCTGTTAGCACATCACACTTTTAGTCTTAATTGTTTACTTTAAGTGCTTATCTTGTATTTAGTCGAGGAAGTATCAAAACTATTCTCCTGTTGGTAGCATCGTTTTCTTCACTTTATGTCCATCACAAGCTATATTTTACTATTTGGATGTTTTTATTTGTAATATGATAAGTATACATATGAATATATAGATATAAAACATATAGATATAGTACTGGGTTTGGAATCAGGAAATCTGGTGTCTAAATTTGCCTAACATATGAATTTATGGGAACATGTGTTATGTCAGTTAATATTTCAAAGTCTCATCTCAACAATAGGGACAAAATGTTTTCTACCTGCCTGACAGGGTTGTGATGAGTAATGTATATGATATATGCGTATGTGTGTATGAATATCATGTACTTTGTAATATGTGTAGACAATATATGTATACACATACGTATCTGCATATGTACATATACATATAACACATCACGCATATACGTGGTGCATGCATACATGTACACATATGCACACACATGTGTATATGCATAAATATGTATATTGTATATGTATACACGTGTGAATATATGTATATATGTGCATGCATGCATACATACAAGTTAAGAACATACACAATTGGGTTTTTTTTTGTTTTGTTTTTATATGGATCTATGGTTTTTATACATATGGGCAGTTCCTAGGTGAAGAAACTTCCTCTACTATTTTAAGTCTAGAAAATGATGAGCAGCTTATACTAATTTAAAGTCTTCGAGAGTTATCTAGGGCACAGGTTAAATGACTTGTGGGCGGTGATAAAGTTATATGTCAGAGGTAATACCTGGTTCCAAGTCATTCCAATTCCAAGGTGGTTCTCTATTTACTATGCCATACTTCTTATATAAATGTGTATCATTACCATAATACTATTTATGCTATAGTGCACATGCATGCACACATACCTATATATACATACACACATGTGTTTGTGTATGTATATATATATATATATGCATACATTCATACATACATACATACTTTTTTTCCTAAATAGAAAACAAAGTACCAGTATCATTTTCTAGCCACATGAATAAGGATGATGACAAACCCTGAAATTCTTAATTTGGTCAGGAGTTCACTAAAGCTGAATCTAATAAAAGAAGGATTCTTAACCTTTTTTGTGTATTATAGACCTCTTTGATGAAAACTTTAGAAACCTTCTGAGAATATTTTTAATTATATGAAATAAATTCATAGGGTTAGAAAGGATACCAATTATATTAAAACACATTTATCAATCTTTATCTAAGTTCACAGACCCCAGGTTATTAACCTGTTATAAAGTATTTCAGAATATTTCCCCAGACAATGTTCTCTCTCTCTCTTTCTCTCTCTCTGTCTCTGTCTCTGTCTCTCTCTCAGAGATAAAGTAAAAATAAAATCATGGCTTCTGCTACCTTGTTTACTTACCTATCTCAGAACCAGAGATTTCTGGGAAACTTCCATTTCTTCCTTTCTAAAAGTAATATTAAAGAATACTTTCAATTTCCTTATATTTTCTAGTGACAGTAGGACTCAAACATAAAAATAAGTGAGTAGGAACTTAAAATACTGTCAAATGTCTTAGTTCTCAAAATTAATGAATGTAAACTATTTTCAATGATCTTAGTTCCCTATTGTATAATGAAGGATCTCAGGTTATAACTTTGCCTATACCCTTATATCCAGATACAAGTTTAAATGAGTTGCCAAATTATAAACTTTGCTTTTCTGTTTTTTAGAGTCCAGTAGTAGTATTTATGTTGTATGGGCTAGTAGTAGTAGCGGCATTAGTACTACTAGTAGTAGAAGTACTAGTACTACTAGTAGTAGCAGTGCTAGTATTAGTACTATGGGATAGATACACAATTTTAATTTACTTTTGTAAACATATCACCTCTACAAATATCCAGCTGAAGTCCTTGATCCATGTTTTAATAACGTTCAGGTAAAAACAACCATGCAACTTCACTGTATACTTTTAGGTTTCTCATAAAAACAAAATTAA
The DNA here is from genome assembly GCF_900497805.2 of Vombatus ursinus. Taxonomy (NCBI): domain Eukaryota; kingdom Metazoa; phylum Chordata; class Mammalia; order Diprotodontia; family Vombatidae; genus Vombatus; species Vombatus ursinus. Next base: position 16,761,229 of record NW_020954594.1, on the reverse strand, counting down.
TATCCATAACGCATTATGGGATCTCTTTTGTGTGCTCTGCAGCAGAGATTGACAATGCAGAGATCAACAGATAATAGATACAAGGATACCCTCATTCTTAGAGACAGACATTCATGCTCTTTTGGCTTCAATGTTGGGTCACAAAGGGTACACTGTATGAAATGAAAAAGATAAAATAAAGAATCATTAAGGGAGATGAGTTTCAGACTTCCTTTCTTCTTCATTTCCTTTATTCATGACTACAAGTATGTGAAACAAAAATCTGCTTTAGGAGGAAAATATTCTAAGACTCTTCATTTGAATACTTTTCTTAAAGCGGGTAAAGAGTAAGACTTTGGGGTTCACTTCCTTGTGACTCTTTTCTTCAGAATCCAGGTTCTATGCAGGCTAACAAGTTTAGCATTATTTGAAATGTCTGTAGCCTGATGAAAAAGCTTGAAACTGAATTACAAAGATAGAACAACATGCCCTTTGCACTGTGTGAAATGATAGTTTAGGAATAAAATCAAGATTGAGGTGTAACTGTAGACACACAGCAGGCATGAAATCCTTTATGGAACAGCAAAAGGAAGGAGTCTAATTAGTTTATAGGAAGAAAAAAAAATTTAGAACATGAGGTAAGACCCAAGACTGACACCAGAGGTTAGGGGAATCAGAATACATACAAATACACACAGACATATGCACACATGTATATGCACATGAACACACACAAGCACACACACATACCCTTCCCTTCTAAAGTTAACTGGAAGATCAAAGTGCTACTTTTTCCAGTTAATTGAGAGGGAAGTTTGAGTACTGGACTGGATTCAAGAGACCTGATTTCTAGTCCTGACTCTGCCATTAACTTGCTATATAAAAATGAGTGTATTACCTATCCTCTGTGCTTTAACTGCAAAGAGAGAAATTTGAACTCTGTGATCTCTCAAGTCCCTCCTAATTCTGAAGTCATTTTGTTTAATTTAGTTAAGAAACAGGGTGGTATTGACAAAAGATCCATGGGCATAGAGTGAGGTGACTTGAGTTCGAATCCTGAATTTGCCATTTAATACCTGTGATAGTTGGACTAGATAATCTCTAAGGTCCCATTTGATTCTATATGTATGATTCTATGTTAAGAATATAGTCCTAGAATTCATTTATCCATTTCATTCTTTTTTTGGGGGGTGGGGCTAGGCAATGGGGTTAAGTGACTTGCCCAGGGTCACACAGCTAGTAAGCGTTATGTGTCCGAGGCCAGATTTGAACTCAGGTACTCCTGACTCCAGGGCCAGTCCTCTATTCACTGTGCCACCTAGCTGCTCCAATATCCATTTCATTCTAAAAATGTTTTATTTTATTTTTTGTTTTATAAGACTATATCCCTAGAATTGAAGACAACCATATAGGTTATCTTGTCCAAATAGAACCTGAAGAGGGATTTCTTCCATAGTATCTCCCACAGATGGTCATCCAGCCTCCACTTAAAGACCTGTAAGGATATTGACAGGTCACTCCTACTTGAGGCACTTCATTCCAGTTTTCTGTAGCTCTAATTTTTTTTTAAAGTTTTCTTTATATTAAGTTGCAATTTGCTTTTCTGGAACTTATATCTAGTGCTCCTAATTCTGCCCCCCCCGGGATCAGTGAAAAGAAATTTAATTATTCCAGTGCAATTCTTTTAATACTTAAAGACAGTTAACATATTACCCTTGAGTCTTCTCATCTATAAACAACATTCTTAGTTCCTCCAAAAATATCTATATAGAGCACAATTTTCTATTCCTTAACTATCCTGGTCTTTCAGCTCTGGACGTACTTCAGTTTGTCAATACCCTTCTTAAGATGAGATGCTCAGAATTAAATACAATATTTGAAATGTGGAAGGAAGGACATGAAGGAAGGAAGGAAGGAAGGAAGGAAACATACATTTATTAAATACTAATTATATGACATCACTGGGTTAAGCTTTGGGGATGTAAATGCAATTAAAAAGAAAGGCAGTTTCTGGCCTCAAGAAGGCCAATTGAAGAAGAAAATTCACAAGAAGGAGCTGAAGGGGGAGAAGGAAGAAAGCATGGGGGAATGGTGAGGATTTGGAGTCTGGAAGTTTGTAAAAGGATCTGGAGGGGAATGAAGACCAGCCTGGGCCCTTCCACAAACAAACAAAAAAACAATTGATGACCTCAGGAGTAATTTGGTCAGTGGGAAAAAGGGGTGGATATTACAGAGAGATGTGGACTGACAAGGGTATACCTCCTCCCTTGTCCTTTAAGCATGATGTTTTTTCACAGAGCCAGTATTGCATTAGAGTTTCTGCCTATTATGTTACCATGCTGACTCATATTGTGTTTGAGATTTGCACTTAAACCCTCAGTTATAATATCATTAGGGGCACCTAGTTATGTCATAGTGTGATAGAGCTAGAACTGGAAGGGAGCATGGAAGTCATTAGTAAAATCCTTGTTTTAGAGGCAGGGAGAACACTGAGACCTAGCAAAATAGAATGACTTGCTCCAGGCCACATTGGTAATAAGTGGCCCAACTGGGATTCAAATACAGGTCTTATGACTCCAAGTTCAATGGTCTTTCCATGTTATCCTTCTAACCTATGTTTTTGAATTTAAGTAAAGGATATCCACATTCATCCCTATTAATTTTAGTTTACCCTGCTCTTGAAGTACTATGCTTCTCTCCTGCTCATGAAGCTTCAGAGGTACCCTATTGTCCCTAGGACAAAATACAAATTCTTCACTTTAGGATTTAAAGTCCTTCATTGTCTAGTTTACTAATTTCACATTATTCACCTTTATGTACTTGACACTTTCACCAAATTAGTCTACTTAATGATTTCCACACACGACATTCCATTGCCAATTTTTATGATTTTGCATTTGCCATCTCATCGATCCTTCACTTGAAGCACATTCTCTCCTTAACCTCAGATACTTAGTGTCTTTAGCTTCCTTTGAAGATTACTGCACTTACCACCTTCTATGAGAAACCTTCCATAATCCTCTTAGATGTTCACTTTCTCTCCTTCACATTACAAGATTTTTACTTACCTACCTAAATTTTGTGTTTTTTAGACATCTGCCCCCAAGTAGAATATAAATTCTTCAAGAGTAGAGTTTTTTTTTTTATTTTGTCTTTTTTATGCCTGGCATCTATGACAATGTTTTAAACAGAGTAGAATTTAAAAAAAAAAAAAGATTGTTCAACTGAGTTGGATTTTATTTTGTCAAGATCATTTTTGGGTCCTTACAAGGTCCTCAAACATGTTGCCTATTCCTCTGAGTTTTATGTCATGCATAAATTAGATAAGCTCACCATTCATTCATTCACCCAAGTATTCAAGAAAGATGTTGATCAGCATTGTACCCAATACTGATCTATGGCACATTGTCCAAAAACAAAACAAAAGAAAACCATCCTTGCTGAGCCTCAACATATTTTTCAAAGTAATTACAGTATGATAAGAATTAGAAACTTGTAGAATCATAAAGTCAAAAGGGACTTTTAGAGGTTACCAGTGAGTGCCAATGACACAATACACATTGTGTCATGGAGGTAGCCTGGAGTAGTGGACAGAGAGCTTTTCTAGATGCCAGGAAAACCTGGGTTCAGTTATCATCTCTGACACCTACTAGCTATGTGACACTGGTTAAGTCATTTAAATGTTTAGGCAAATCTCTACTAAAATCAATTATAGAGAAAGTCCTGCCCTGTACAGGTAGAAGGAGTTTCCTTATCTGAACACTCCTGTATTTATGAAATAACAGGTCTGTCCCTATCCCCTTTTCTTGCACATGAACTTTACCCTAGGATTTAGAGCTAAAAAAGATTTTGCCATCTGGTGTAGGGATTCTTAACCTAGGGTTCGCATACTTAAAAATGATTTTTTAAAAATAATTATTTCAATATAATTGGTTTCCTTTGCCTTTTATTTATTTACTTAAAATGTTATTCTGAAAAAAAAATATCCATAATTTTCATTAAATTGTCAAAGGATTTCATGACCTACAAAAATTTATACACTGATCTAGGGTAACCTTCTGTCTTCAGCAAAGCAGAGCAGTGAATATAGAGGATTTGGAGTGAGAAAAACCTGAATTCAAATCCTTGTCAGCTCTGTGAGGCTGGGTAAGTCAGGTAATTTCTGTCAGCCTCAAATTCCTCATTTATAAAATAGGGGTAATAGTAATAATAATTCTTACCACTTAGTATTATTGTATCAAATGAGTTAACACATAAAAAGTGCTTTGAGAAACTTAAGGTGCCATATACATGTTAATAATGATGATAATAGTGATGATGAAGAAACTGGGGCTCAGAGTCTTTAGGTAACTTGCCAAAGTTACCAAACTAATACCTAGCAGATCTGGGTGTCTTGTGTTTCCCAAACATCCTGCATTCATTCCACTGTTCCATTCTGCCTCCAAGTCAGCCTGTTATATTCAAGAGATGATGGCACTAGAAATAGTTTTTAAAACACCAAAATATTCATTTTGTCAAGCAAACAAAAAAGGACAAAAATACTTTATTAAGATTTATTTGGATTTATTTGTTTATGATATTATTTGAAACATCTTCACAGATGCCTCACATGTTTCTGCAATGATTAAAAAGGAAACCAAAAAGAAAAACAAAAATGCCGAGGTGGTTGATTTGGTGGTCATTAAGATAGCAATAATATTTTCATTGAAAAAAACAGATGCAACCATCTGGTCTGACAGTCAAATCTATTCAATCAGTTTACTTACTCTCTTCTACCTGAATGCTTAGTAACTGTAAGTGATTGATAGGAGTGTCAGGGTTCACTGGAAAAGCTCTTTATAAAAGAAATTGATGGCTATTAAATACAATGCTTAGGCTTAAGTTCTTAAAGATGCAACCATTCTTCCAGTCTACTCTCCCAGGTTCCACTTTTTTTCCCCTTAGAGCCCAGGAAAAAAGAAGTTTCAGTCATGAAATGAGTGTAATCACTAAAATATTTTATCTACTATTCATCTCTCCACCTCTCTGGAATTACTGTAGCTGTCATGCCTCAAAAAAGCCAAACAAACAAACAAATAAACAACAAACAGAAAACTGTTATAGTTTGTTGTGAGGGCAAAATTGGATTCTTGCATATCCATCTGTTTTCAGGAATAACTATACCTAATACATGTTTGAAAAGAAAAAAAAAACTTTAAAAAGTAGACTCTGCATTTACCTTGGGGATAGGTTTCAATGTTTCTGTCAGAGGATAAGCAAGTAATAAGGGGGTGAACTCAGGATAATAGTGAATAACCAGGAGGTAAAAAGATATATGAGTAATTTACCACTCTGGAATTAGGCTCACATAGGTAGATGATGGGAAAAGCATGGGACCAATCACCAGAAAACTTCAGTTATGTGCTCAGTTCTTCTGTTTATTAACTCTTTTTTACTTTTAACATGTTATTTTTAACATAACTTAAACTCTTGAGACTATTTCCACATTTATAAAATAGCTCCCTTTCTTATCTCACTAGCATATTTTGAGGATTAAATGAAATAATGCATGTTCTGTAACTGAAATAACTACACAGATATAGTAATAAGGAATCTATCATTATTTGGGCACAACTAGGTCACCCATTGGATAAAGCAATTGCTTGGAATCAGAAAGACTCATCTTCCTGAGTTCAAATCTTGCCTCAAACACTTACTAGCTGTGTTACCTTGGGCAAGTCACTTAACCCTGTTTGCCTCAGTTCCTCATCTGTAAAATGAACTGGAGAAGGAAATGGCAAACCACTCCAGTATCTTTGCCAAGAACCTCCCTTAAAATGGGGTCATGGAGAGTTGGAAACAATTGTAAACATTACTGTTTTTCATATCAGAGAAATTTTAATGTAAATAAGTATGGAAGGAGCTGGACATAGAGGATAAAGAGCTGGTCTAAGTACCCAGCAATCCCTGAGCTTGGTCCACCCTTGACACCTAATTGCTATGTGACTATCTAAAAAATATCACTTCAGTGTTCTAGGTAGCTCTCTAAAACTACAAATTCCAGTGGGAGTTTCCTCATCAAGGAATTCTCTATGCCAATGAAATTAGGTCCAGTCCCTATCCTTAATGTTGAGAAGGGATTTAAAGAAAGAAGTTAACTAGAAACTATGTCTATTTCATGTGCTGAGGCAGACAAAGAATGAGCAGAAAATGGAATGAAAGAAGGTAAAATCATGTTGGCAGAGCAGTAGTCTTTTCAAATATTATTTTTGACATAAATCATCAAGCATCACTAATGTAAAGGAAAGAGCAAAAAAAAAAAAACCACACTGAAACTAAAGGTATTCTTTCCATTTGAGAAGGCTTGACATGCAAAGGAATGATTTTTTTTCCTAACACAGACTCTGGGTCTTAGTGAGACCTACACTTCAAAAGAACTGATGAGTGCTGAGAACTATGGTGAGGATGTGTATTGTGACAGCACTTTTTACAGATATTTGTGGTATTAGCAAAGCCACTGACTGCTAGACAGAAAATGTAGAATTTGGAAAGCGTGCCAGGAAAGGCAGAAAGCTGTTGAGGTCACCTTTGCAATGAAACTTACATTTACACAAGTGTTTAATTATGTGACATTGTTTTTCTGAGCCCCACAGCCTTGAATGCATCCCAGACTTTCTTAATGTACATCCTTCCACCTTTATGCAGAATGGATACATAAATTAAAATTAGACTCCATCACAGTACTATTTCTCATTGTGTAGAAAGCACAATTATTTTCAATTATGATGAAATAAATGGAAGAATTTTAACCTTTGAAATTAATTTGAAAGTACATGTTAAAATGTATTCTATATTTATATATTTTACAATACTTTTGTCAACAGTCATTTTTGCATAGTTAATGTGCTCTACACACTAGCTATATGAAATAAATTATTTTGGTCTTAACAGAATGCTTCTGTCCACAGTACATCATAACATCAGTCTAATGATAATAAGCCTTATTGGCATCCATCTACATTCTGTGGCATTTGGAAAGTTGCAATAATTATAATGAAATTAAAGCCCCAGAATTTAACTAGCACATAGGTCAACGCTGTAAAAACCCAGGAAAGGTAATAATGTCCACTAACTGTTTGTGTTCCCTGGTAGACTCTGAGCTAAGTGGGACAGAAAGCTGAGAGGAATACTTGTTTCTATGAATTTCTGAGAAGTGTTCTTTGTTAGTAAACATGAAAGAACAACCAAGTTTCATACTTTTCAGGGAAAAAATGTTTCTAATATTCTTCCACATAATCACACATTTATATCTGTTTTGCATTTGATATTCTTTGCCATGTATAATATGAGTGTTCAGCTAAATTTTTACTATTATTAATAGTCAGTATGTACTAGATTGAGCCAAAATTTAAGCAATACTAGCTTAACTTCCATGAAATATTAAGAAGATAAAAAGAAGTAGCAATAGTTTAGCAATTAACTCAACAATTTATAGCTTTATAAAGAGAAAAAAACTATCTTGATACTTTCTCCTTGTTTCCTCATCTGGTTACTGATTAGTCAGGGGTAGATTGTTGTGATAGTTTACATATAACCTTCATTGCTCAATTTGAAGATGGAATAAAATATTTCATAGGCACAGAAGTTCTATATTCTAAAACACAGCCAACATATATGTACTAGTAAAGTCAACACGCATTGAGTAAGCACCTACTATGTGCCAGGCACTGTGTTAAGGTGATTTAAAAAAAGACAAGAACAGTCTCTACCCTCAGGGAGTTAATTACTGGGGAAACAACACTAAACAGCTATTGACAAAAAGATATCAGAGGAGCATTAAGGAGGGCTGGGAAAGGCTTCTTGCAGGAAGTGGGATTTTAGACAAGACTTGAAAGAAGCCAGGGCTGCCAAGAGGCACAGATGAAGAGGGAGGGAATTCCAGGAATGGGAGACAGTCATTGAAAATGCACTGAGTTGGGAGGAGTTTCTTTTGGGAAGTACAACAAAGAGGTCAACACCCTTCCTTCCACTCAGGAGGCTATTACTATAGTTCATTGTTTAGTAATAGTAATCACCAGGATCACTATAATAATGTCATAATTATTTTCCTTTTGTCCTTTTCATAATTTCTTATGCCCAATCTGTCCTCCACATACATGCCAGAATAATATCCAAGGAGCATATGTTTGACCATGCAACTCCTCTACTCAAAAATATTCATTGAACTCCTATTACCTTTACCAAAAATGCAGATTTCTCTTTCTGACATTTAAAATCCTCAATAATATTGTTTCAAACAGTAATATTAAGCTTATTTCATATGATTCCCCTTCACATGTACAGTGTCCCAGTCAGACTGGCCTAGTAGCCTTTCCCAGACTTAGGAATTCCATCTCATCTCTCTGGTTTCACAGAAGCTCTTCCTGATGACTATTACATACTTCATCCTCACCTCTACCTTTAGAAGCTCTAGTATCTTTCAAGATTACCTCAACTATTACCTCCTAAAGTAAGTCTTTCCTATTACCATAATTTTTAGTGTTCTCTTCCTTCTCAAATTAACTTCCATTTACTTCTTTGTATAAATGTTATAACCACCACCACACCCAGTATCAGTGAATAAACATTGCTGTTTTTAAAATACCTATGTGTCAATCACTCTGCCAGGGGTTAGGGATATAAAGAAAAATAATAGAAAAATCTTTGCCATCAAGAAATTTATATTCTCTCAGGGGAGACAAATATAATTCTCATATAAGAATATATACAATAAATACAGAATAAATGAAAAGTAATTCATTATACTTTAGTTAGTAAAGGAGAGCACTAGCAGATGGGGTATTGACAAGGCTATATGTACAAGGTATATTGAAATTGGATTTTTAAGGCAGACATTTTATGAGGTGAAAGTTGAGGGGATGTGCACTCTAGTCACTAGGATGGCCAGTGGAAAGACACAAAGATGAGAGACAGAGTGTCATAGGAGGAACAGTAACTTGATTTAATTATAGAGGTTGAGAAAGAGATTAGTGAATACTGTGGCTAGAAAGATAAACTACCAAAGACATGAAAAGTCAAGCAGAGGAATTTTATATTTGATCTTAGAAGTAATAGAGAGAAAAAAGAAGTAATAGGGAACTATTTGGGCTTATTGAATAGGGGAGTAATATCTTCAAATCTATTCTTAAGGAAAATAATTTCATAAGTTCTATGAAGAATGGATTGGTATGGGAAGAGACTTAAAGCAGAAAGACTAATTAGTAGGCTATGGCAAAAATTCATGCAAGATGTGATGATAATCCAAAGTAAAGTGGTGGCTAAATGAATGCAAAAAATGGGGAATGGTAGAAATGATACATGTTGTATAGATAGAAATGGTAAGATTTAGTAACTGAAAGATATATGAGCTGAGAAATAATGAGAAATATGGGGTAATACTGTTATGAACCTGAAAGAATGAATGTATGGTAGACAACAGAAATAAGGAAACTTTGTAGAAGGAAATATTTGGGAAGAAAGATAATGAGTTCTGCTTTGAATATGGTGAATTTGAGATGTCTATGGGACATCTAATATGAGAAGTCTAATAGGCATTTGATGAGGTGGGACTAGAGCTCAGAAAAGAACCTGGTTCTGGATAAATCTAATTCTAGAACTACATATCTAGATATAAATATCTATGTTCTAGATATGTATATATAGGTGTAAAGATAAAGATACATACATATAATATATCTATCAATCTATACCTATAAATATCTCTATATAGAGATATATGTATGCATACATATATCTAGATATCTATATTTAGATATCTATATCTATATTTCAGAAAGTCACCAAGAGAGACAGAGCAAAGAGAGAGAAAATAAGTGTGCCTAAAATAGAGCCTTAGGCTATACCCATAATTACAGGGGTAGTGATATGTATGATAATCCAGAAAAGGACGATATGAAGGAGTAATGAGACATTAAAGGGAACCAAAAGAGAAGTATAAGAAAAACTAGAGAGGAGAGAGTAGCTAGGAGAAGAGGATGGTCAACAGTATTCATTGCAGCAGAAAGAGAAAAAAAAGATGAGGAATGAAGAAACACACCAGAATTGGTAATTAAGAAATCATTGGTAACTTTAAAGAGAACACTTTCAATTGAGTGATAGACAGAAGTGAAACTGCAAAGGGGAAAATGCAGCATCCTCAAGGGAAAGGGCAATTAAATTTATATCTCTTTATTTGTAGAATAATACCTTTCAACTAACTGCTTCTTAATAATGTTCGTTGAAAGCTTTGAATTGAATTGAGGTTTGGCCATTACCCAATTTATGTAGTCAGTGACTCAAATCAGGTATTTTAGGTCAAGGTTCAGTTTTGGATTTTGCATTACTTTTAGATTTGACCAAATTTCTTTCTTTATTGGATTATTTACTTGTTTGAATAAAATATATCAGATTCTTGTCAGTCATCATAGCTTGCTTTGTGGTATTACTCCAACCTGGATAGTTAAGATCAAAAATCTCCAAGTATTTCCCCATCTACCACCCTAGGCAAGCCCTCACTCCCATTTTCCCATTCTAAAGTACTAGTAACTTCTGTCCCTTACTGTTCTCAATTCCACCAAAATAATGCAAGTGGTAACCTGCCAAAAAAAAAAAAACCTTTAGCTTTTTCATGGAAATGTTAAGAACTAAAAGAAAGAAGTCAGAGGTGGCTACATTTCTTTTAGACTTGACCCAATTTCTTTCTTTCTTTATTGAGCATACAGTCACATGCTAATAGTCATGAGTGTGCTAAATACAAAAATTCCTGAGTGAAACTGGAACAATACCAATTTTTTATATGTAGCCTTTAATATTCCCATTTACGTTCACTGCTATATTAAAAGTAGGTGCAAGTTAAATGAATTATAATTTAAATGTGATTTCCTTTATGGAACAAGGTAAGCAATTCTTCACATTTCAGTTTTCAAGATAACTGACGTTTATATATACAGATATATATTTTCTCCATTTTGGCATTACACAATCCTCTATTATTTCACGTGATATGTTTATTGGTAAAGTTGCTTATATAGACACAGAAATTATAATAGAGCAGCATTCCTATAATGTTTCAATACAGCATGACTCCCATTTATATTTTTGTAACCTCTCTATTGTGTTTCCCTTTCAACAATCTGGTATAAAGGTTGCCTTTCACCATTTTCTCACTTTGAACATTTTTTGCAATGTCTTTATTTTTATTTATAATAATTATAAAAACAAGTCTAAATTTGGTAATATTATAAGCTTGCCAAATAAATCAGTTGGAAGGATTTCTTCTACATTGGATAGTCTTTATCGTCAGGATTCCTTCTCCTCTCAGAAACTGTTATAATATTGCACACATGCTTAATTAATTTATTTCCTAACTAATTTCAGAGTGCAAAACATGTAGTCAAGAAATCTTGGGTTCAGTTTTCACCTTTGACACTTAGTAGCTATGGGTCTGGAAGCAATTCACAATTTCTCTCACTGGCTTACCTCGTGTGAAATATGGTAAGAGGCAGATATGCAACAATGGGTAGAGTCCTGGATTTTAAATCAGAAAGACATGGGTTCAAATCTGGCTTCAGACACTAGCTGTTTGATCTTGGTCAAATAATTTAACTGCTGCCTGCTTCAGTTTCTTCATCTATAAAATGAGGAAAATAATAGAACCTACCTCCCAGGGTGCTCGTGAGGATAAAATGTGATATTTGTAAACCTTAAAGCATTATATAAATGCTAACTACTATTGCTATTATTATTAATAATAATACCTGACATATCTACCTCATAGAAGATTAGTATGAGGCTAAAATGAGATTCTAAATTTCAAGTGCTTTGAAAACTTTAAAGCATTATATTAATGTTAGTTCTTGTTCTGTCTATTCTGGAGTTGATTTATGAGAACTAGTCTGTCTCTGCTTTGCTAAGATACCATTTACTGATTTCTATATAACAAGAAAAAGGAATTACTGAAGTATAAACAATTAAAACAATTCAAATTGCATTACCAAGACTAGCTATTGACTAGGGCTGGATTCAGCAAAACCTTTGATGAAGACCCTGGAGGTATTCCTCCAAGAAGAGACATCACATGGATACTTATAGACAGAATAAGCAAGCTTAGAGAAAGGTAACTGACTGAATCCAAAGAGGAAAGATGTATCTGGTACAGACATGAGTGAAGACAGCTCCTATCAATTAATCAATAAACATTTATTATTGCACATTATGTGCCAAGCACTGTGTTAAGCACTAGAAATACAAAAATAGACAAAAGATAATCCTTTCCTTTAAGGAACTGACAATATAGTTCATAATAGCAGGGCTTGATTTATTGTTTTGTTGATTCTCTAGACTTAATAAAATGATCAAGAAAATATTAAGATTAAACTTCAAAAGTGTGTCATGTGCTGTATCCCAAGGAGATCAGAAAAATGGGAAAAGGACCCACATGTACAAAAAAATATTTATAGCAGCTCTTTTTGAGGTGGCCAAGAATAGGAAATTGAGGGGATGTCCATCAACTGGGGAATGCCTGAACAAGTTATGGCGTATGAATGTAATGGGAAACTATTATGCTATAATAAATGATGAGCAGGAAGACTTCTGAAATATCTGGAAAGACTTATATGAACTGATGCTGAGTGAAGTGAGTAAAACCAGGAGAACATTGTTCACAGTAACAGTCACATTCTGCAATGACTAATTTTCATAGACTTAGGTCTTTTCAGCAATGCAAGGATCTAAGACAACTCCAAAAGACTTATGGTGGAAAATGCTATCCACATCTAGAGAAAGAACTATGCAGTCTGACTACAGACCAAAGCATACTATTTGCTCTCTCTTTCTTTCTCTTTTTTGTTATTTTGTTTTGTTTCTTCTTTCTCATGGTCCTTCTCATTGGTCCTAATTCTTCTTTACAACATGACTAATGTGAAAATATATTTAATAAGACTGTACATGTAGAGCCTATATCAAATTGCATGCCATCTTGGGGAGGGTGGATGGAAAGCAAGATGAGAAAATTTAAAACTCAAAAACTTATAGAAGTAAATGTTGAAAACTAAAAATGAATAAATTACTTTAAAAAAATGTATCATGCGTGTATCATTCTCCCCGTGAGATGGTTGTTAAATGTTTACCAGCATATACCTGCTAGTTAGCTATTTAATGTTTCTATCCTCAACCATGTTCTTTTCAGCATTTTTATCAATAACTTGTCAGCAGATTTAAATGATGACCTATTTATTCACTTTGCAGATGACATAAAGCTGGAAGGAAGTATCAATAATGAATACATTGTGTGAGAGAACTGGGATCCAAATTGCTTAAAAACAGCCTGGAATGATGGGCTACTTTCAGTAATATAAAATTTATGAGAATAGATATAAAGTCCTCCATATGGGTGTAAAGGATCAACTGCATCAGTAAAAAGTTGAGGCAATTTGGTTAGATAACAGTTCACATGAAAAAAAAAAGTTTTGAAGGATATTAGTGGATTGTTTATTATGAATAGTGTCATGTGGTAGCCAAAGAAAATGATTTATTTAATTTTATGCTGCATTAGGCTTTAGGAAAACTTATATATATATATATATATATATATATATATATATATGTCGAGAGAGAGAGAGACAGAGACAGAGAGAAAGATGGGGAGAGAGAGACAGAGAGACAGAGAGAGAGAAAGAGGACAGAGACAGAGAGATGGGGGAAAGAGAGAGGGGAGAGGAGGGGAGAAAGGGGGGAGAGGGGGGGAGAGAGAGAGAGAGAGAGAGAGAGAGAGAGAGGGAGAGAGAGAGAGTAAGTTGTACTCTGCCCTAGCCAGACCCTATTTCCCTGTTCCATATGACACCCTATTTCTCATAACCATGCTTTTGTACTGGTAGTTCATATCCCTAGAATAGACTAATTCCTCCCTATCAACTCCAGGATCCAGCATTAAAGTCCTTTGTTCAAGTCTCTTCCTACCTTTTAAAGTTTCTTATGTTGTACTCCACCACATACTCTGCCATTCAGTGCCATTTGCTTTTTTGCTATTCCTTAAACAAGACACTTAATATCCCTACTTGGGTAATTTTGACAGACTGACTTCAGTCCTAACAATAAATAGTCTCAGTAACTTTTTTTTTTAAAGAAAAAAACTTATCTTGAATTAATTTGCTATTTGCCGATGTTATTATACACTTAAAAGTTATATATGATGCTTATGTTAATGTTGCAGTATTAGAGTTTAAGAAGGAAATGAAAATTGAATTATTGACTCATTTCAGCTCTTTGGTTGGCTCAGGAGAAAAGGTCAATTTCTGTTTACAGGAGTTAAACTGGTAAAGGTAAACTATCACTATCTGCACATTTAATACCTCAGGGAATTGATCCTAAAGAAACATGAGGGGCAACAGATATCTACCCACCTGCTATTTTCCAGTTACCACCTTTAGGCAGTGGCATCAAGAAATCCAGACATCTGTTTCACTCCTGATAAGGAATTTCCAAGGAGACACAAAAGCTAATATCAATGAAGGTGGCAGTTATATGAAACACTACTTTGATAGTGGGTCAATAGGACAACATCTAGTTTGCCAAGCATATAATGTACTCTGCTAGAGGCAAGAGACAGGCCAATCCTGTGATGGTCACCTTCTTCCCTTGTTACTTACCCTTGTCCTTTCTCTTCCCCTCCCCCCTTCCATGCTTCCATTATTCTCACTCATTATTCTCACAGATGCCAAAACATCCAGAAATCATTTCATCTCTGCTTTCAAATGTAAATTGAATGAATAGACTCTTCTCCTTATCTATGTGATTTACAGTCAATAGTAGAAGGAAAGAATGTTGAGCAAGCAACAGGCACTTATTGAAATATTGGTAATGTATCTGTTGATCCAAGTGCTTTCTTCTTGAAATCAAGAATATTTTTAAATGAATATGTCATATCCTTCATGGCAAATATGAAAGACAGAGGCTAAGCATTGCTACAGTGGGTTCTTCTTGCCAAGGATGAAATACATTAGACAATAAAAGTCAATGAGCCTGCATTACACAAGGCCAATGTCAGCTCTCTCACGAAGGTTTTATGATTGGCTGAGGCAATCTGAGGCTCTGATGGCATAAACTTATACACTCCACTAGGAATATTTACTCTGCATTTCATATTGGGCACCAAAGCTTTAAACTTCGTTGCTCAGTGTCACAGTTCCAGTTTCTCAATGCATTGAAAAGCTTTTTCTCCAATCTTTCAAGCAGGCAAGTGTATGTCCTCTGTGCTAATATTCTTGGCTTTCAACAACATATTTAATCTTTCTCTATCTTTCTCTATTTATGTGTATACACATATATAACAATATGTATTTTATACATGTATAATAGTTGTACATTAATTAAAAGTGTAACTATATAATGAAAAGGTCCTCTGCATTTTAAACCAGCTGGGGTCTATGGAAACACATCAGTGCCTCCAGAAATACAATATTTCTACCTTTAAGTAGTTCAATTAAGGTAGTCATACTTTCCCACTTACTTGTAGGTTAAATAAATTCCTAGAAACTTGTTTTGATAGCTGCCACCCACAAAGTAAGTAAAGAACATTGTAGTGTGATGGAGTGGAAAGTGAATAGACATGGAGTCAGGAGATTTGGAGTCAAGTTTCACTTCAGACATTTCCTAGATCTGGTATCCTGGGTGGATGAAGGGTAAAGGGAATCACTCAACATCTGAAAGTCATTACTTCATCTGTAAAGTAGGGATTGTAGGAGCATAGAAAATAGAATCATAAGTACAATAAAGCAAGTGACATTTACATAGCACTTGAAGTTTTTCTATGCACTTACACAGACTATCCTTTTGTTGGGTTGTGATGAGGAAAGTATCATAAAAATATGAGTTATCTTCTCTTTTTTACACATAAAATAATTGAAATTCCAAATATGCTATGAAGAAAATATAAAAATATTCTCTTTGCAAACTCAAAATTCCAAAGAAAACAGTATCATAAAAAATATGATTGCTACAAATATTTCAGGAAGCACCTTATATTTGGACATTCTATACAGAATATAGAAGATTCTATCCTGTATAGTATAATGCAGAAGATAAAAAAATTTCATATTGGACTATCTAATTGATTCCAGTTTTTATCAATTGCCAAACACATACTTACACAAATCATTGACCAGTTCATCAATATGGTATGCAGGATTGGGCCTTAATATTATTCAGTATGATAGATAGGGCATTTTCAACACATTGCTCTTTCATGACTCTGGGTTAGTTATATTTGATGGTTCACTTCTCTAAATGACTCTTAAGATATTATGAGCCAGTTGATTAAGAATTTTATCATAATAAAATCATT
The DNA here is from genome assembly GCF_900497805.2 of Vombatus ursinus. Classification (NCBI taxonomy): domain Eukaryota; kingdom Metazoa; phylum Chordata; class Mammalia; order Diprotodontia; family Vombatidae; genus Vombatus; species Vombatus ursinus. The sequence continues at coordinate 16,744,893 of NW_020954594.1, read as the reverse complement.
CATCTTAAAGGTTACCCAAAAAATAATGTCAGAATATAATATTTGGATTCTAACCCAGGAGAAGCAGGAAACATGTAAAGTATTCATATAAGAATGATGTTCAAAAAATAATTGGATTGTTAAGATTGAGAGGAAGTAGGGATTTAGTTCTGATTTGAAAACTAGATTGAGAGATTTTGTCTGAGTCCACATCATTCAATTTGGGCTACATTTCTAGGGAAGAGTTGATATACAAGTTAACTTAGCAACAATTAGAATTAAATAATCACAAATGTAAAGCTATAAGAGATATCAAATCCCATCTTGTCCAACCTTTTTGTATAGATGAAAAAACTAAGAACCCAAAAGTTTTAGTGTCTTGACCAGGATCACATGGGTGGTAAACATCAAAGCCAGAATTTGAGCCAAGATCATCTGATTCCAAATCTGGTTCTATCTCTACTAAAGCAGACCTATTTTCAAGATCAATAAGTTTGAACTCTACTAAAGTCTTAGGAACATAAGACCATAGATTTGAATCTAGATAGTGTCTTGGAGATGGAAAAATTCAAATCTTTCATTTTCCAAATAAGGAAAGTGAAAGTCACTTGTCTAGGGTGATATATCTATTAAATATCTGAGGGTAGATTTCAAACTCTGATCTCATTGACTTGAAGTCCAGCTCTCTGTCACTCTGGTCACTATGCCATGCTTCCTGGTGCTGGCATGGGGGTAAAATAGAGTTCTTAAAGTGCATGGCAGTGGGCCAAACTCCAATCAGTCTTAGACTAAAATTTAAAGACCTTTGGATGAATGATATGCCAACTGCTCAAGAGCCAACTAAGTTTAAAGTAACATCATCAAAGAATGGAGTACTAGGCAGTATTTCTTTTTCAGCAAAACCACTCATAAAATCATCAAGTGAAACAAGAAATAAGGAGCTAAGATCTTAATTTGTGGAAAGAGTACATGCAATGATAAAATCACAGGTGCTTAAGTATAAGAACATCTTGAAAAGTCAGGGACAAACAGGATAGATGATTCAGCATTCCTTTGTTCATGAAGATTATTCATCAATTATATAATTAAGGTCATTATGGAAGAGCAGAATACATGGAAAGCATTGGAGTTAAAGGAGAGGCAACTATTTTAGGGCCCATCACAAATAGGTGGGAGAAAATGGTTATAAAACATGGTGTAGTATAAAGAACACTAATTTTAGAATCAGAAACTTCAACTCCCAGTCATGTTACTACTTCTTTCACCTTGGTCAATTCACTTAACTTCTCTGGTTATCAACAGCACCCTCTATACAATGATGGGTTGGAGTCAACATTCTCTAAGATTTCTACCAATCCTGATCCTATGATATGACACTGATGAGCCTGGTAAATTCTGCAACCATGTTACTATGCATTTATCCATCATTATGAATATTGAAAAGTCCAGTCTACTTGTTACCTATTAGTCAACTGAATAACAAGCATTTATTAAATACCTAGTATAGGGCAGGCACTGTACTAGGTGCTGCTCCAAATCAAATTAAGAGGCACTGAGGGAAAATCCAGAGGTGGAGCCAAGATGGTAGAATAGAAAAAGCACTCAGCCAAGCTCTTTCAACATCCCCTCCAAACAACTTTAAAATAATGCCTCAAATTGAAATCTGAGCCAACAAAAAAACAGAGTGAGACCTTCTCCCAGACCAACACAACTTAGAAAGTTGGAAAGATAAATCTCTGACATGGGGGTGGAGGCTGGTCTGGAGCCCATGTGGATGAAACACCAGTGGTGAGAAAAGGTGGTAGTGACAGAAGCAGCATCAGCTTAGGGAGCTCTCAAGCCAGAGATGGCAAAGGGATCTGGCAACTGATCAGAAAATTTACAAGGGACCTCTATTCTAGCACCCAAAGCAGGACCAGATGCTTTTTGGCAACTCCATTGCCTATAGCCTGTTATGGGTCATAGTTCAAAGAGGGAGAAGAGCACTTTCAGTCAAAAGGGAGTGGAAGTCCTGAGGGAAAGTATCACTTCTGACCTTAAGCTATCAGGGACTCTGAAAAACTGTATCATTTCTACTCCCAATAAAGCAAGGGCACTGAGGAACAGTGTTGATTGCGATCCTAAGGGATCAGGGACCCTTGCTGAGAAAGGGCCAAGAATGCAAACGGTGAGAGAAGTGGCCACACCTCTTTCTATATTAAACCACCATTAAACCTCCAAAACCCTCCAAACCTCCAGAATTAACTGTAAAAATAGTAGTGAGGAAAAAAATGCTGAAGCTTATGACAGTGGTCCTTTTACTACCATTCCAGGAAAAGAGTCTGACATTAACATTAAATTCAAAATGAAGAAATTAGGTGGAAAAATAACCAAACTTCAATAAAACAAAAGCACTTGATTATGCAAAGCTACTATGGTGACAGATAAGACCAAGAAAAAAACCCAGAAGACAATGAAGTCAAAACAGCAAGCAGCAAAGCCATAAAGTAAAATGGGAATTGAATCCAAACTCAACAAGAACTCCTGAAAGCTCTAATTTTGTTTTTCAAAAGCAAATAAGAGTAGATGAGGAAAATTAGGTAAATAAATGAGAGCAAAGGAAAAAATTATGAAAAGACAATTAGTAATTTTGTGAAAGAGGCACAAAAGTTGGTGAAAACAATAATACCTTAAAAAACAGAATTGGCAAATTAGAAAAATAGGTACAAAACTTCACTGATAAAAATAATTCCTTGAAAAGCAGGATTTGCCAAATGGTAAAAGAGGTACAAAAGCTCACTGAAATTAGAATTGGGAAAGTAGAAGCTAATGATTCCATTAGAAATAAAAAAATAAACCCAACAAATTAAAGAGAATAGGAAAAATAGAAGAAAATGAGAAATATCTCACCAGAAAACTAATTGATATGGAAAATAGATTGAGGAGAGATAATTTTAAAATTGTTGGACTACCTGAAATCCATAATTAAAGAAAGAACCAAGACATCGTATGTTAAGAAATTAACAAGGAAAACTTCCCTGATGTCCTAGAAATAGTGGGTAAAATAAAAATTGAAAAAAAATCCACTAATCACCACATGAAAGGGATACCAAAATGAAAACTCCCAGAAATATTATAGCCAAATTCCAGATGGCACATGTCAAAGAGCAAGTAGCAAGACAGAAGCAAGAAAAAAAAACATTCAAATTTCATGGAGCTACAGTCAGGATCACATAAGATTTCACAGTCACCATGTCAAAGGAGCAGAAGGCTTGGAATATGAAATTCTGAAAAACAAAAGAACTGTGATTACAGTGAAGAATAAACTACCCAGCAAAATGGAGTATAATCCTTCAAGGGAAAAATATGCATTTAATGAAACAGACGACTTTCAAGCATTACTGATGGAAAAAAAAATAAAAGCTGAATAGAAATTTTGACTTTCAAATGCAAGAGTCAAGAGAAGAATACAAATGCAAAAATAAAAGGAAAATCATGAGGGACTCAATAAGGTTAAACTGCTTACATTTCTAAATGGGATGATGATATATGTAACTTCTAAGAATTTTAACATTATTGGGGTAGTTTGAAGGATTTTCCATAAAAAGAGGGCACTATAGTAAGTCAATTGTGTTGGAATGATATAAAAAATAATGGATAGGTGACCTGAAAGAAAACAATAGAGAGAGAGAGAGAGAGAGAGAGAGAGAGAGAGAGAGAGAGAGA
>NW_020954594.1:16681877-16741199 GCF_900497805.2 Vombatus ursinus | reverse complement strand
AGAGAGAGAGAGAGAGAGAGAGAGAGAGAGAGAGAGAGAGAGAGAAGAATGGGGAAAACTATCTCACATAAAAGAAGCACAAAAGAAAGAACTTTTACAGTAAAGGATAAAATGGTGGTGGTGGGGAGTACTTGAACCTCACTCACAGCTAAATTTGTTCACACACATACACATATATACATACACATACATGCATGTGTGTATATGTGTATATAAAGATATATGTACACACATATTCAATTGGTAATAGACATCTATCTAACCCAATAGGGAAGAAGGAGAGCAAGGATATAAGAAAAAGTTGGGACTAATAGAGTGAAGGTCAATAAAAAAAGGTGGTGGTTAGAAGCAAAACCAACTTTAGAGGAGAGACAGGAAAGAGAGACAGAGACAGGGAAGAGGGAGGGAGGAAAGGAGGGAGGGAGGAAGGAAAAGAGAGAGAGAGAGAAAGAGAGAGAGAGAGACAGAGACTGAGAGAGGAGAGAGAGAGAGAGAGTAACAGAGGAAAATCAGATGGAGGGAAATGCAGTTAATAATCACAGCTATGGATGTGAATGGGATGAACTCAACAATAAATCATAAATGAATAGCAGAATGGATTATAATGAAGAATCCAACAATATGTTGTTTATAAGAACACTTGAAACAAAGATACATACATACAGTTGAAATAAGGAACCAGAGAACATCTATTATGCCTCATCAGATAAAAAAAAGGCAGGCATAGCAATTATCATCTCAGACAAAGTAAAAGTATAAATAGACCTAATTAAAAGGAATAAGGAGGGAAACTACATCTGACTAAAAGGCACCTTAGACAATCAAGTAAAGTCAATACTAAACATACGTGCATAAATATCATAGCATACAACTTCTTAAAGGAAAAATAAAAAAAAATTACAGGAAGAAATAGAGATCAAAACTATGCTAAGTGAGGGACCTCAATTTTCCCCTCTCAGAGCTAAATAAATCTAACCATAAAATAAATAAGAAAGAAGTTTGGGAAATAAAAATTGTCTTAGAAAAGTTAGAAAAGATAGACCTCTGGAGAAAACTGAATGTGAAAAGAAAGGATCTTACCCTTTTTTTTCCTGCTCTCCCTGACACCTTCACAAAAATTGACCATGTATTAGGGCTTAACAACAAAACAAAACAAATCTCACAATGAAATTGAGAAAGGCTGAAATATTGAATGCACCCTTTTCAGACCATAATGCAACAAAAATCACATTCAATAAGGAATTAATAAAGCATAATAAAGCATAGATTAAGATTATTTAGAAACTAAATATTCTAATTCTAAACAATGAGTAGGCCAAAGAACAAATCATAGAAACAATCAATAATTCCATTACAGAGAATGGCAACATTGAGACATTCCAAAATTTGTGGGATGCAGCCAAAACAACAAAATTTATATTTCTAAACATATGTGTCAATAAAAGAAGGAATGAACAAAAGAATGAATTAAACATGCAACTACAAAAAGTAGAAAAAGAACAAATTTAAAATCCTAAATTAAACACCAAATTGGAAATACTGAAAATGAAAGGAGAGATTAATAAAGTTGAAAGTAAAAAAAAATAAAAGCTGGTTTTGTGAAAAAAAAATCAAATTGGTAAACCTTTGGTTAATTTGATTTAAAAAAGAAAGAAGAAAGTCAAATTACTGGAATCAAAAATGAAAAGGGTAAATGCACCACCAAATGAAGAAGTTAAAGAAGTTAATAAGAGCTATTTGCCCAATTATATGCCAGCAAAACTGACAATCTAATGAATCTAAAGAAATGGATGAATATTTGAAAAATATAAACCACCCAGGTTAAAAGAAGAGGAAATAGAATACTTAAATAACCCTATCTAAAGAAAAGAGATTGAACAAGCTGTCATGAGCTCTCTAAGAAAAAAAAAATCCCCTGGACCAGATGGATTTAAAAGTGAATTTTAGCAAACATTTATGTAACAGTTCATCCCAAATACTATACAAGCTATTTGGGAAAATATACATAAAGGTGCTCTGTTAAATTCCTTTCATGCCACAAATATGATTTTAATACCTAAACCAGGGAGATCAAAGACAGAGAAAGAATACTACAGACCTATTTCTTTAATAAATATCAATGCAAAAATTTTAAATAAAATACTAAGCAAAGAGGTTACAGCAATATATCACAAAGATCATATACTCTGACCAAGTGGGATTTATACTAGGAATGCAAGCTGATTCAATTAAAAAAAAACTACCAGCATCAGTGACCTTATAAATGATGAAAACAAGAAAAAAATCATATCATTTATATTAATAGATGCATAAAAGGTCTTTGACAAAATACAGTACTCCTTCTTATTAAAAATGCTAGAAAACATAGGAATAAATGGAACCTCTGTTAAAACCAAAAGCAAACATTCTCTGTAACAGGGATAAACTTAAGGTCTTCCCAATAAGATCAGGAATGAAGTAAAGGTGTTAGTTGTCACCACTATTATTCAGTACTAAACTAGAAATGCTATCTATAGCAATAATACAAGAGAAGGAAATGGACGGAATGGCTTAGGTAATGAGGAAACAAAACTATCACTCTTTACAGATGATATGATGAGATATATGTGTATATATATATATATATATATATATATATATATATAGATCCCTAGAGAATCAACTAAAAATTAGTTAAAATAATTACCTTTAGCAAAGTTGCAGGATACAAAATAAATCCACATAAATCATCAGCATTTCTATATACTACCAACCATACCCAGCAGGAAGAGATAGAAGGAGAAACTCCATTTAAATAGATTATAGACAATATAAAATACTTGGGAGTCTACCTGCCAAAACAAAATCAGGGACTATGTGAACACCATCATAAAACAATTTTCACACAAATAAAGAGAGATCTAAACAATTAGAAAAATATTGTTTGTGGATACGCTGAACCAATATAGTAAAAATGATAATTTTACCTATGTTAGTTGAGTTATCTAATGCCATGGCAATCAAACTGCCAAAGAATTATTTTAAAGAGCTAGAAAATAATAATAAAATTCATCTGGAAGAACAAAAGTCAAGAGTATCAAGGGAATAAAAAAATGTAAAAGAAAATATCCTAGGACTACCAGATTTCAAACTGCATTGTAAAATTGTAATCATCAAAACAATCTGGTACTGGCTAAAAAATAGAGTGGTGGATCAGTGGAATAGATTAGATATACAAGACACAGTAGAAAATGACAGTAGTAATCTAGTGTTTGATAAACCCAAAGATTCAAATGTTCGGAATAAGAACTCAACGTTTGACAATTGCAGGGAAAAGTGGAAAGCAATTTGGCGGAAACAAGGCATTGAACAAAATCTCATACTACCACATACCAAGATAAGGTCAAAATGGATACATGATTTAGACATGAAAGTTGATATCATAAGTTAAGTTGGGGAAGCATGGAAAAATATACCTATCAGATATATACATAAGAGTCTGTAACAAAACAATACCTAGAGAAAATGATAGGGAGTAATATGAATAATTTTGTTAACATGAAATTAAAAGGTTTAAACAATCAAAATTAATGCACCCAAAATTAGAAAGGAAACAAGGGCCTGGGGCAGGGGGGAATTAAATCAGGTTTCTCTGATAAAGGCCTTATTTCTCAACTACATAGAGAATGAAGCCAAATTTATAAAAATAAGAGCCCTTCCCCAGTTGACCCATGGTGAAAGGATGTAGAACACACAATTTTCAGAAGAAGAAATCAAAGCTGTCAATAGTCACATAAAACAATGTTATAAATCACTACTGATGAGAAAAATGCAAATTAAAACAATTCTAAGATTCCACCTCACACCTATTAGATTGACTAATATGACAGAAAAGGAAAACAAATGCTGGAAGAGGATATGGAAAAATTGGAACACTAACACACTATTGGTAGAGTTGTGAACTAGTCCAAACATTTTGGAGAACAATTTGCAACTACTCACAAATGGCTATGAAGTTTTGACCAAGCAGTTCCACTACTAGGTCTGCATACTGAAAAAAAAATAGAAGAAAAGGGAAAAGGGCCTATTTGTATAAAAATATTTATAAGAGCTCATTTTTATGGGGCAAAGAATTGGGAATTGAGGTGATGGCACTCTATTGGGGAATGACTGAACAAGTTGTGTTATATGATTGTGATAGCATATTATTGTGCTGATAAGAAATGATGAGCAGGATGGTTTCAGAAAAATTTGGAAAGACACATGAATTCATGCAAAGTAAAATGAGCAGAATCAGGAGAACATACTACATCACAACAGCAATATTGTAAGGATGATCAACTGTGAAAGACTTAGCTACTCAGATCAAGATGATGATCAAAGATAATTCCAAAGAACCCATGGTGGAAAAATGCTATTTGCCTCCAGAGAAATAATGAACTCTTAATGTAGACTGAAACATACTTTTTAAACTTTCTTTTTCTTTTTCTTTTTGTTTCTGTTTTCTTTTGCAAGATGGCTAATGTGGACATATATTTTACATAAATTCACTTGTATAATCACCATCACATTTCTTCTCTTCTTAAGGAGGGGTGAGGAGTGGGAGAGAAGGAGAAAATTTGTAAAAAAATTTCAAAATTATAAAACTATTAAAAAATTGTAAAATTTGTAAAATTGTAAAATTGTAAAAAATTCTAAAAAAGTCAAAAGTCTTTTTACATGTAATTAGCAAATAGTTAATGAAATAAATAAAATATATTGTTAAAATTCATTAAGTTTTGACCAGAAACAGGACAGGTTCATAGGATTAATTATTTAGAGATAGAAAAGACCTTAGCGATGAACTTATCTAACATCTTCATTTTATAGAAGAGAAACAAGCAGAGAGATGTTGTGACTTGCCAACAGTGCTATAGGTAGTAATCACCAGAACAGGGACTCAAATCCAGATTCTCTGACTTCATATCTTGTGGTCTTTCCACTTTGGTATACTGCTTCTAATGCATGAATTTAACATGTCAGATTCCAAGCCCCAGTTGGACACTTTTCTGCATCTGAAAAGCAATGTATGTTTGAGAAGACCTGACAGGCTCTGCTTGGGAACAACCTATAAAGCAATAACTGAGGCAGTTCAGTTCAAGACTGCTCTGTGCTGGCAAAGCTGAGTAGGGAAGTCTGCCTAGCACCTGCTCCCATTACACTTGACTTCAGATGAACCGATTAGGATCTAACTTTCATAAGCAACATATTCAGCACACCCTCTCAATTTATTTAGTCTAAAAGATCACTCTCAAGGGCTTTCAATTCACTCTGTAAATAATGTTCTTTTGAAAAATGAATGCAAATATCCATTTCTATGGGAAACAGGCGTCTAGACAGTGTAACTATCATTTGCTAATGTCTCCTTGTTTTTTAGCCTTCTCAGGAGTTGTTGAGAAATAATACCCTGTGAATAACATCAGATTTCGAAGTGCACTTAGAAGTACTGAGGAGTGGGTCAAGGAGTTGAAATCATTGAATTCTAAGGTTATTTTGAACTCTAAATCTATGATGCCATGTGTATATTAGAATGTTCCAAGTATAAAATACAAGCAAGATTAACCATATCTAATGTAAGGAGTCACATTGACCTCAGAGCTATAACTGAGACTTGGTTGAATGGCATCCATGATTGGTCTATTGCTTTAGAAAAGAATACCTTATTCCAAAGAAACACTAAGGCAAAATGATAAAAGGAATAGGGCATCAGAACTGGAAGTCAGAAAGATTTGAGTTCTATGTCTTTCTCAGATACTACGTGATTCTTGGCAAGCCAATTAAATTCTCTGGCCCTCATTTTCTTCATCAATAAAATGAGGAGATTGAATTTGATAGCCTATAAATTCCCTCCGACCTATAAATAATCCTATGATCCCTCTATGGTTTCCTCCATTTCCTCATTTTTTCTCACAAATTCTCTGGTGTCTTTAATGATTATTTCTAAGCTTCTTTAATGGAAGTAGATCCCTCCTGTCTTCACACAACTGGGAGAAATGTAGGTGCCAAAAGCTGACTCTATCAATATATTTGTTGATGAGATTCTAAGTAGGAAAAAAGGTAAGAACTCCACAGGGGTAGTGCTAATTGATTTTCTTTATAAACACATAAGCAATTAAACAAGTGACCATCTGCTTTTGTCTGCATGAAGTTAATGAATACTCAAAAGGAATCAAATTTAGGGCTTGCTTAAATCTTAAATCCAAATGCCTAGATCAGTATTGTGCTTTATCTCAAAAAAAAAAAAACTAAAAAATTGCCTCTTTTCTGCAAAATAAAGGCAAGCTTAAACATGAATGGAATTACTTGATTACTATAAATTACTATAAAACAGAAAAAATCAAATATGTATATACATATACATACATATATGTAATTTTTAAAACCATAGGTTTATGATACTAATCCATGGTACTGTAAAAGAGGGCATATATCTGTTGAAGATTAACAAATACTACCTGAGAGAAAAAGGAAGATCATCTCTTTGAAACTTATTTTTCATAAATTCCTTTCCTCCATCTTCCAGTTTGTTTTGACAACATTTTAGAAGTTCAGATTAAATAGGTTTCTCACCCAGAAAATTTTGTTATGGAAATTATTCTGTAGAATTAAAATCTTATTGAGAAATTGGTATAAGAAAAACTAGTTCATAAAGTAACCTTCCTGTTATTCATTTTAGGATTTAGTACATCATTTAAAAAATCCAAAATTTATATTATAGTTTTTTATTGCAATGAATGTAATTGATATTAGATGTTGAAGCAAGTTGGAAAATTAGAGATCTATGGACTCTTCATTTCACCTGTGCAAGTATCCTCATGTCTCTCCCCCAATGCAATCATTACAAGGATATGAGGATAACATTTTAAATGACACATGTTCCTGGGAGTTAGCAAACTCCTGAAGAGGGTGGCTGAAGGTTAGCAGCAGCCTGTAAATGGACACAGAAGAGGCAGAAACTGAGAACTGTCAGCATCTCAGGTTCCATAGGAGCCAGGTAGTTATGGAAACAGAGAAGTACAAGTGAGGAAAGCTTCATTCCAAGCTGGAAGAAGTATGGGAAAAGCAGGCATAGGGTCAACAGCTGAATCCCTAGTTTCCATGGGAAGTGGATTGGAAGGATGAAGTAGGTAGTGGGAAGAGTGTAGCTGGTCTTCAGTGATTGAATGAACATTAAAATCATGACATTTTAGAACACTAAGATTGGGAAGAGGTGTCTAGTTGAGGCAACATGGTGTAATGGACAGTGAATGGACTTAGGGTCAGAAAGACCTAGGACCAAATCCTCCCTCAGACACTTGTGAACCTGGACAAAGTCACTATAACTCTTGTTTCTCAGGTTCTTCATTTGTAAAATTTGAGGGTTATACTAGATGCACTTTAAATTTCCTTAAAGATCTAAATCTATGACCTTTTGAAAGCTATTACTAGGGAAAAAATAGAACTTCCAAAGTACTCTCAATAGTGTGGGTGTGAAACCTGAGTAATTATAAATACCTAACTATTTCTATTTTCACAGTGAATAAGGTAAAAGTACAATAGGATTGTGGGGAGTTGGCAGTGCCAAAGAGGTCACATTGGGTCATGGTAAACATATTGGTTTATGTTCAGACCAAATCTGTGAAGAACTTAGAGGATTGATTCTAAAAGATTGAGATCAACTCACAATCAAACATTACCCTAGAAGAGTATTATTTGTGAAAGTCATTTTCCAATAAAGTTTAAGGGCAAAGTGAGAGGGCACAAGAAAGTGCTGGTACCCAGGCAGTGGAGGAAAATAAAGGCTCTACAAATTTTACTAAGCTAATTTGGGTAGACACTCAAAAATTGGCACACAGTACTCTTACTACATTTAAATATTTAATGCAAATGTGTATGTTGACATTATGCTGTTATTAAAAGTAGTTGAAAACATGTTTTATAATCCCCAGTGTTAAGCTGTTTTATAACCCATTGCTGCTGTTAGGAAAATCCCTGTGCTGCTTGGCATGCCAACTTTTAATTAAAAACTTTATTTCCTATTCTTTTCATGTTGTTGAGACTCTCATCCAATGAACCCAGTTTTCTGTCTGAGTTGAGCAAGCAGTTTATTACAATAAATGGGATTTCAAAACAGATTCTCAAAAAAGTTTTGACCAAAATTATGTTGAGGAATGCTCCTAGCACCAAAGTCCAATGATTTAAAATAATATAATGATTTTTAAAATCCTTATTTCATTTATAGACCAACCAAATTGGAGAGAAAAACAGAGGTAGATGGAGTGGGGGAAAGGAAAAGGGAGGGAGAGGGCATGGGAATATTCTAAAACAAACCCTAGCTTCATCTTTTTTAAATAAGAAAGTGATATGGCAGGGTAAGAACAATCTCAAAATGACCAGAAAATAATCATTATCCTCCCTCCTTCCTCTCTCTTGCCTCTCCCTGGCTCCTTTTTTTCTCCCTCTCTTCTTCCTTCTGTCTCCCTCTCTCTGCCTCTTTCTCTTTTAGTACTATATGTGATACAATCTGAAATGTCGTAATATTATCTTTAACAAATAGGTTTCTATGCTTAGTATTTCTCTATTATACATATATGTGTGTTTCTAAAGAACAATCATTTGGGAATGGTCAAGACAAGATATACGGAAGACTCAGATATTGGAAAAAGAGAATGCAGCTATGAGTTCAATGGTATAGGCATTCTTAGACAGGTATTCACTGATATTCACAGACAGTAGCCTAGAACAGCCCCTTGGCAGTGGCCAGAACTAGATTAAAATGTAATTGGGAAATATTTAACAAAATAAATAAAAACACTATAAAACATAGATATCACATTTTAAAAATAAGTCAATATGTAGTCTAAAGAGATTCTTATGTATGCATAACTGGCCCGTTATTTGACATTGATACCACTAGCCAAAAGCCCCAAGAGGATCAATGACATACCCAAGAACATATGAAACTTGTTTGTCAAAGGAGGGATGTGAACTAGAGTGTCCTTGACTTTGATGTTGGCTCCCTATTTGCTACTCTATTCTACCTTTCACAATATATAAATATACTTTGAATAAGTGTTCTTTTATGATAACATATTCTTAACAATTCTGCAGAGTTGAATAATCTGTTTCCTTTTTTCATGACATTAAGCTTGTGTCTTCTAATATGGATATGTACGTGTATGTGTGTGTATATATACACACAAAAGTGTCTAATGTGATATTTCATGTTACATCTTTAGGTGTTTTATATATATATATATATATATGTACATATGTATGTATGCATATATGTATGTATTTATCTATATATGTATGCTCACATGTATATAACCATGTCTGGGGCAGCTAGGTGGCACAGTAGCCAAAGCACCAGGTTTGGAGTCAGGAAGACCTTACTTCAAATCTGGTTTCAGACACTTACTAGCTGTATGACCCTGGGCAGGTCATTTAACCCTCAATTTTCTCATCTGTAAAATGAGCTAGAGAAGAAAATGGCAGACCATTCCAGTATCTTTGCCAAGACAACCCCAAATGAGATCATGAAGAATCATATATGACTGAGATGAGTGAACAACAAAATAGGCATATATATGTAGACATATATACATGTATATAGATAAATATAGGTGTATGCATATGTGTATGTGTGTATATCTATATGTATATTTGCATTAAACATAAATGAGACTTAGAAATGTAGTTGCCCATGAACCAGTGGGCTAATGTGTCATGTTTTCTGTATATGTCAATCTTACAAATGATAACATCCCAGAAGCAAGCACAGTTTATGGGAAAGGACTAGGAAAACTGTTGCCAAATTCACTAGGCTATATACAGGTTTTGGGAAGGTATTTTTAAAAATAATCAGGAAAGATATCAGAAGGGAAGAAGAAAATAGATCCAAGGAACATCAAAAGAAATGAGGTTTCTTATGAAACAAACAAAAGGAAGCTGTCCATGACACCAAAATAAATATAATGTGCCTTTCTGTCTAGCTACAATTTTTTTCCACACTTTCCAATCTTAATGTATAGCAAGGGATTGGATATTTGTCCCTTTTCTCTCCCCCAACCTGAGTAGCAAAGGACATATAAAATATCCACCTTGAGTGATAATAGCAGTGATGGAAAAGAAGAGACAGAATGAGAAAGGTTTCTTATTAGAAGTAGTGGATCACCATTAGTCCAAGTCCCATTCCTATGTTTATGTAGGTTTCCTAGGCAGGAACTTTGAGCTGAGGATGAGAGAATCTCCCAAAGTGTATCTGGACACTTCATGTGATGAGAAAGTTTCTGATTCAAGATATCTGAATATATATATATATATGTATATATACACACACATATATACATACTATATACATACATACATACATACATACATACATACATACATATATACATATATGAGTTTCAGATGACAAATACTTACTACCCTCAAGACCCATCATGGTAGCTGCTGCTTCCTGGCCTTATAGTTCCATAACACAATTAAACCACTATATAAAGAAACTGTGGCATTGTTGGGACTGCTCTTCCCCAGTTGTTTCATATAGCTTTCTGGAATTTCCATGAAACACTAGATGTGCCCACCTCACATCTGAATGTCTTCTTTCAGTTCCCTGAAGAGTAATGGCTTCTTGTACCATAACATTGTGATAAGCTTTAACATTTGTGGCTATTATTGTACAATATTGTGCTATTTTTTTTCATTAGAAATATTCTCAATTTTTTTAAAAAGATTTTTTTCCAGCACGAAACCACAATTTGTTCTATTTTTTGTAAGTACGTTCAATTTTTATCAGTCTTCTCATTTAAAGGCCAAGTCAAGTCATTTTCTGATTTCTTTTGCACTGAGTAGGACTGGAGGAAAAGAGAAGAGAGAAAATTGTCTCAGATTCAAGGTCAGAAGGACTGAGAATACTTTAGACATTAAAAATGCTGAGAAAGTAAATTTTTTTCCTATTTCAGCTTTGCAGTTACCCATTTGTGTCTTCGCTCACCTGATTTGGTTATTTTTATGTTTCTGTATTCAGAGTTGACCATCACATCAAACAGAGAGCTGATCTTGAAGGAGGCAGGAAAACCTGAGTTAAAGTCCCTACTCCCTCACCTATCCCAGGCAAGTCATTTAACTTCAGCACTCTAAGCACTGAAAGTTATAGAGAACATTTGCATTGGGAAGAGGTAGTTTCTTCCTCCAATAATACCCTAAAAACACAAATCTAATCCCTATCTTATTCCCTTCTCTATTTTTTTACAAGAAAGTAGTAACCAATATTTACTAAGTTCCAGGTATAGAATACCACACTTAGTGCTGTGGCAAATGTAAGGGTAATTACTATGCAGTCTCTACTCTCAAACATGTTACAGGCAATAAGATATCAGTACTGATAGATATTATTCAATGTTATACAATAAGTTTTTTAGTTTCTAGATCAATGTTACATGAGATCCGAAAGGTAACTATTAAACAGAAAGAAGATTTTATTTAGATGATGGAATTTTGGTAGAGTTTTAAATAAGTAGGAATTCAAGAGGCAAAGTGGGAGAATCCTGCAGGCAGGCATAGAGAAGAAAAAGAGTAAAAATATAAGAAAAGAGTATGCAAAGCTTAATCCAATTGGATTAACTGGAAAAGTAAGGTCATGCTAAATTATGGAGAGCCTTGAATGCCAAGCAGAGGTATTTTAACTTTGTAGGTAACAGGAAATCACTGAAGATTTTGGAACAAAGATGTAACATGATCACACATATCCACAAGAAATGCTATTCTGAAGGATAGATTGGAGAAGGAGAAGAGAGTAAGGAAAACCTATAAGGGGCTGATTGCAATACTTCAGGTTGGACTTAAGAATCTGTGGTATGGTAGGATGTAGGGGGAGAATAAAGGAGGGGGCAGCATTTAGAGATGTTATACAGGTGGAATGAATAGGACTTGTTAACTTATTGAATATGAAAGGTGAGCGAAAGGAAAAAAAAGTCAAAGGGAATCTCTAGATTATGAACATGTGATAAAGTGATAAGTGACAGTATTGATAAAGTGAGATCAAATGAGCCATAGGTATGAGGACAGATAATGAACAATCACATGACAATGCTGTTTTTTTAATTAATCAATTAATTTATTTTGTTTTCAACATTCACTTTTATAAGATTTTGAGTTCTAAATTTTCACCCTCCTTCCTCCCCCTCTCCCCAAGGTGGCATGCAATCTGATATAGGCTATACATGGACAATAATATCAAGCATATTTCCACATTACTCATGTTATGAAAAGAGAATCAGAACAAAGGGGAAGAACCATGAGAAAGAAAAAAAAAGAGAAAATAGTATGCTTCCATCTGCATTTAAATTCCATAGCTCCTTTCACTGGATGTGGATAGTATTTTCCATCATTATTCTTTTGGAATTGTCTTGGATTATTGCAGGCAATGCTGATCTTGAGATGATGGTAGAACAAACATCCAAGTGGAAATATTATTCAGGCAGAAGTAGGTGTAGGTCTGCAGATATAGACTTGGTAGTCATTTACATAAAGGTAGTAGTTGTTGATGTCGTGAAATTGACACAGGAAAGAATGCAAGGAGAGAAGATATCAGGGCCAACACTTTCATTAAGGTTGTGAAAAAAGGATGCTGAATGAGCCAAAGAAATAGAGAATGAGCAGTTAGAGGAAGGGAGAGATGCAGGAAGTGCTATATCTCTGACTCAGTGTAAGAGGAGGAGGAACAGTATATTTGCAGAGAGGCCAAACAGAATGAAAATGGAAAAAAAGTCCCTTAGATCTGGTTATGAAATGGTCACTGCTGATATTTGAAAGAAGATTTTTGATTGATTGGTTGGGGCAAAGGCATATTGCAAGAAGATGAGCATTGAGGCAGTAGAGGCACTGAACATAGGGAACTTTTTAAAAGAGATCCAACTGTGAAGGGGAAGAAAGGACTGGAAGGGTAGTTGGATGGAGGAGAATAATCAAGGATAGGCTGTTTAGGAGGATAGGAGATCCCTAAGTATGTTTATTATCAGAGTCAGTGATGTGGTAGAGAATGAAGAGGTTTGAGAAAAGTTGAGAATGATGATTGGAAGAAGGTCTTAGAGGTAATGGAAGGCAGTGGGATTAATGGCCCACATGGGAGGATTAGCCTTAATAGGGAAAATGGACACACTATCCTGGAAAACAAGGCTGGGAGAGGCTGGGCAATTATGTTGAGGAATTATTCTGAAATGGAGGAGGAGAAATTGAAACTCTGAATTCTTCAGAGAAAATACAAGGTTACAAAGATCAGAATTTCCATAATTATGTGGAAGGAATTCAAATCAAACTTGTTTTCCCTTCCACCTTATTTCTCCTTCTCAGCTATAATAATACCAAATTATGGCAATTTATCTTTTTTAAAAGTCCTTCTATTGCTAACTAAAACAGTTCTTTCTACTATCTATTATCTTTCTTCTTAAACCATACTCTAAAGACAGTATCTGAAAAAAAAATATGAAAAACAGGTAACTCAGCACTTTCAAATCTCACAAAGAAAGAAAATTGCATGTTTTATTTTTTATGGTCTCTTATTGCTTTTTAAATTCTGTCATCTAATGGGACTAATGTTCATAGTTTATGAGGATATTTACCATAAATAGCTTTAGCGGTTATCAAACATCTCTGCTTCATTTTGGCGTTTAACCAACCTCAAATACTATTTATTGCCTCATATACTTCTCTACTATGAACATTACACCTTAATTACCCCAATCTCTATTTCCAGGGCTGATTTAGAAAGCCTGAATGGGGATAACCACTCCTTGTTTCACATGTGTACAGAGGCAGTGCCTATGCCCAAACAATTCGATATTAGGGCTATGAAATCAACAGAGTGGTTTCAAGGGCCAGAAAATCCAGCCTTCATAACATAGGGAATGCTGATTTCTCTTGTCTGTGAGAAATGAGGGAAAAGCTTCCAAAGATCTCACTTCTCTTTCTAGAAGTGGGAATTGGTGTCCCCAGCTTGTGGAAAGATTTTAGAAAAAAAAGTTGCAAAATGGTGCTGATTAGCTCTCCTACAGATTTATGGTACCTTACAGTAATCCTCAGCAGTCCTTTTATTAATTTCTTCCTGACTCCCTAGTGCATTTCCCAAAGTGGTTGTTTCAAACCTTTTCTGTACTCCTCAAACCACCAATCTGACCTCTGTCTCCTTCTTTATCCTTAGCCATCTTTCTCTTTGTGTTCCAAGAAGATAGAGGCCATCTGGCCCCAGCTCACCCAACAATCATTCTCTCAATATCAAAATGTCTCAGTATATTTACCCAGAAGGGAGTGTTGCTTTGGCTCTTCTGAGCAAGCTCCTACACTTGTATTCTTTATCTAATTCCCTCTAACTTCCTCTGGGACCTGTACATTCATTTTCTCCTTTCTATCTTGTCTCTGGAGTATATTCTTTTAGTTGGCATGTTTTCCTCTGTCTACCAACATACTAACCAACATGCCAACATACATCTCCCCATAAACTCTTATCTGAGCACTTATCCCTTAAATTGCTATTTTATTTATATCTTTCCTATCACCTTCAAACTTTGTAGATGACTATTCTTTATTTTCTGTTGCCACTTTCTGATTATCTTTTATCTCTGATTAACTTACAATCCATCTAATGCTCCACATTTTTCAGAAAGTTCCCTATCAAATAACACCAAACTTCTTATTGGAAAATTCATTGACCTTTTATCAATTCTCATTCTCTTTAACCTTTCTGCTGCATTTGACACTTTTGCATATCTGCTAATTCTTGAAGAAGCTCACTCCTTTATTGACTTCCATGATACTTGTTCATACTAATGGAGGGAGTATGGTAAAGGGAGGTATGGAGTCAAATATCTGATATTCTTGTGTTATATGTATCTTTCTTTTTGTATGAATTTTATTTTTGATTGGAACAGTCTGTTTTATGTCATGTTCATTTTTAAAGACATCTCCTTCTCTCTCATCTAGTTAGTTATCCTTGTAAGAAAGATTTAAAAGCAAAGAGGGAGGGAAAAAAGCAATTGAACAAATGTAAGTAATACATCAATGAGATCTGACTGTATTCTACACTATTCTACACTTATAGTCCCGCGCTTCTTCAGTGAAGGAAAGGAGGAGCATTTTATCATATATTTTTTGAGTTCAAGTCTGGCTCACGTGACTCAACTTCAATTACATGTGACTCAACTTCATTCCCCCCACCCCCTTCATTGCATTTACTTTGTTGTAGTCACTGTAAATGGTTTTCATGGTTCTTCTGACTTCACTCTGAGTCAGTTCAAAGTAGTTTCCTCAAGCTACTCTGGTCTCCATATTCACTATTTCTTATAGTTATATAATTTTCTATTTCCAGGAGTGAATCTAGAGAGGATTTGGGCATTGTAGTGCTGGGAGTCAGAGCCACCTGAAGAGCTACCACTGAATGACAGACAAAAAAAGGAATGGAGTTAAGCACCTCTCAGGCCTTAATTCTGCCAAGGAACAAAGAGTCAGAAGTAATCTGAAACAGGAGCTAACTGGAATGTCAATTAATCAATAACTCAATCAACTCGTATTCATTAATCAAGCATTCTACTTGGCACTAAGGGGTTCAAAGATAAAATTAAAACAGGGCCTACCCTCAAGGAGGTTATATGCTATATAGTTTTATTTAAAATTACCACAATGTTTGTTTTGCCACAAGGAGATTGGCACTAACATTTGTGGGGACCAGGAAAGACTTTCATGTAGAAGGTGGCACTTGAGCTGAATCTAAAAGGAAACTGGGGATTCTGAGAGGTGCTTTGAACAAGAAGGGAAGTTCAATCTGCTAGTGATTCTCACATAGTGCAAATATAGACAACCAGCCAAAACCAAAGATAGGAGTACATGTCTAACTTACCTAAGTATATAACTTTTTGAAGGAATCAAATTCAGCTTTTAGCCAAGAACAAGAAACCAAGTTCCAACAAAAGAGATGAAGTAGCAAACTTGTAAACTGGCTTCAAGAAAATCTACCAGGATATATAGAGATGAATAAAGGACAAATGAGAATTTTCAATTGCCTTACCTAACTCACAGGTTTATTGTGAGTAATGTGCTCCCTTCTCAGTACCATCTTATAGAATCCCCAGCTTTCCTCTAGGTTAAGAAGAAATTCCATTTCTATCATCAAACCTATCCTGATACACCCTCCTGACTCCAGTTTCTAGGGTCTTCCTCCTGGAAATTGTTTTATTCACTTTGCACATGTTTTATGTTTACTTCTTTGTGTACCCTAATAGAGCATATGTTCCCTGAGGACAGGGGCAATTTCATTTTTGTCTTTGTATTCTCAAGTTCGAGCAAAACATATGGTTCATGCCTGACAAATGCTTCTTGAATAATGAATGACCTTAAACACTATATAAACATGACCTAAAATTATTATTTTATTCTTACCTGCTGAGATCCTACCCATTCTGCAAAGTTCAGCTCAAATGTCATTTACTCTAGGAAGCTTTCCCTAACAACCTGTATCAGAAATAATCCTGCCCTTCTTATCTGAACTCCTATACATCATGCCCCTTTTAAGTCACTCTCAGAGTGTGTGTGTGTGTATGTGTGTGTTGTGCATGTGTGTGTGGTTGTTGAATTGTTTCAGTTGTGTCTGAGTGTGATCCCATTTGGGATTTTTCTTGGCAAAGATACTGGTGATGTTTGCCACGATTGTCTCTAGTTCATTTTATAGGAGAGGAACTGAGGCAAAGAGGGTTAGGTGATTTGCTCAGGGTCACACTGCCAGTATCTGAGATCAGATTTGAACTAATGCAGAGGAATCTTCCTGACTCCAGACCCCCCCCCCAGCCATCTCTCTACTGTGCCACTTTCCTATTACATATGTGTGTACATGCATACATTCATGTATATATACACACATATATATATTATATGGATACACACATATAATTTATTCAGCACTATGTGCCAAACACTGTGCTAAGAGTTTCATAATGATTATTGCAAACCTGAGAGGTAGGTGCTATTATTATTCCCATATTATAGATGAGTAAACTGAGGCAAAAATAGGCTACTCAACTTGGCCAAGGTCACTCAGTTGTAAGCATGTGAGGCTGGATTTGATGTCAAGACTTCTTGACTCCAGTCCCATGACTGTCTCCACTGAGCCACTTAGCTGCCCTGCTTTATCTATATGTATATAACAGATGTATATATACACACATAAATGTACACATTGCTTACAGATGTATGTATATTTGTGTGTGTGTGTGTGTGTGTGTGTGTGTATCAATGAAGTATTTTTACTATCATGTCGATATATGAAGGAACTGTGATTTTTGGAACCTAACTACCACCCATCCTCACTGATCTGTAATTAGGTAGAAAAGTCTTAGAGAGTTGCCCAAGACTCAGATTAAGTGTGCTGCTAGTGATTTCACAGCTAGTAAGTGTTAGAGGCAGGAGGAATCCAGCTTTTCCTGACATAAATTTGAATACTTTCCTCTGCCATACTTCCTCTCTCTTTCAGTTAACAGTATAGAAATGAGATAGATTAGGATAAATTATTCAACAGTAAACTTAACTTGAAGTATTATCTTCTATTTGGTCTTTAACCTGTAGCCAGAGGGAAGTCATCTATCAGTCTGCATGGGAACGGAGGAAAAAAATCTCTCCTCTTACATAAGAAAGGAGCACTTTTCTGCAAGAGTCTTCTATTTATATTTCTTTCGAATTGCCTGGACTCATGCTAGGGGTGGAAGGTCAGCTCTCAGCTCATCTCTAAGGCCTGACCCAAGGACCAAATAGAACCTTCCCTCCCCTGAAGGACTTAGAGAAAATGCATTTATGTAAGCACAGGAGAGCATTAGCCTTCTTATGCCTTTTGGCTGGAAATTTTAAAATACTCACAGGTTTAGGAAATAATACTATTTGTTGGGTGTCTTGTATGTCTTTTTTGATACTAAAAATGCTTTAACATTTTCCTGACATGTTTTTCTTGGAAAATTCTTATTTGGGGAGTTTTTTTTTCTTTTCCTAATGAAGACTTAAAATCAATGACTGAAGAAACTTCAGAAATTCTGTATACATTTTTAAAAAACCTCATTTGGACTATCTAATAAGGATTTTATTTCTCTATCTCAAGCCAGATCCCCAGAGAGAGATTTTCCACCAGGAGAAAAAAGTCAACTAAAAGGGGTTTGGACTGCATACTTCAGAGATAAATAATGTCTTTTGTTCTTTAAGATAGGAGACTGCATATCATGAACTAGCTACAGTAGTTCGATTAGGGAGTTTTTAATCCTACCTGATTCTCTGAGTCACTGTGTGTCAGAGGGGCTTTACTTCATTTCAAACCCTCCATCAGGGTTATGTTGCCTTTGTGAAGGTTAAATGTGGAGGCCTCAAAAGCTTGCCAAGGGGATATTGCAGAAAATCTGTTGTCAAGGAGCCTTACATCTATCTCTCAGCTCTAGGAATGTGTTTCAGGTGATCCTCACCCTCTTACTCTCAAAGTAAAAAGTCCATAACAAGGAGAAGATTATGTCATAGACTTTTTCAAAACTGATACAAGTTGAGTTCACATTTGAATTATTCTGAGTTGTGTTTTTTTCATTATCTAGTGAAATAAAGAAAAAAATTAAAACACACTCACAGAGTGAATTAATTGATGTGAGATCAAGTCTTCTCAGGGAAGATAGAAAAATATTAAGCCAAAAATGGGATTCAAAGGGGGACATGGGAATGAGCATAACATTTCAAAGATGGGCAAAGGCATTTCTGACTAAGGTATTTAGGGAAGGCTTCCTAGAACAAATGACATTTGAGTTGAACCTTAGAGACTATGTAGGATTTCAGTAGGTACAGACAATAACTTTTCATCATTCTAGGAAGAAAGCTAGATTTTTCACACTAAACATTTTTGAGTGGATTATTTTTGACAGCTTTTAATTTGGGGATAACTTGTATTTCATGTTTTTTTTTATATTGCTTTCATTTTTTTTTTCTGAAGGACTGTGTTCCAGTAGATAGTTGCAGATCCCATACTGAATCTTATGCCTGCATGTAGGCTTTATAATTAAGGTGATTAGTCATATAGGGAAACCAGTCAGTGAACAAGTATTTATTAAGGAACTTTTTACTGTCCAGCCCTTTTCTTTGTGACATTAAAGTTAAAAAAAAATTAAAGTATAAAATTACTCACTGGTCAAACAATTTATAATCTAACTGAAAAGATGAAAGTAATAGACGAAATAAGAAAATAAAACCTAACTAATAACTGCCAACAAGTACTTAACTTTGAGGTGCCTATTATAATGGCAACAGGAACTCAGTTAATAATCAACTGTATAGACTAGAATAATTTCAGAATGCCTCTTCAAGTGGGACTAGAAAGATGGAGAGGGACATTCAGAATAGTGGGTAGCAGAGGAAAGGAATTTAAAAATGGGGAAAGTACGTAGCATGCATTCTTGTAAATAACCATATACAGTCAGGAGAAAATTTCTTGTCCTTTATACTTTCCCAGAATACCTGATCAAAAACATCCCTATTTTAGCTAAATATATGTTATCCAAGAATATTTGTGTTGCTATGGTGAGCTCTAGGAAGAAATGGTTGAGTGGAAGTGTTCAATGATGAAACACTTGTAGAATTTTTCCTAACAAAAGTTAGCCTTGCTTATGAACAAAACTAAATTATTTCAAAATATTTCTAAACTATCCTTTTGTTGGAGAGGACACCCCCTGGTGGAGAAATAAACAGCAACAACAATGGTCTGTTAAAAGAAGTTAAATATTTGCAGAACATTTTGGTTCAAAATTTATTTTATTTTAATCTCCTTAAAGCTTCACTTGTATAACCTGATTCAATGTTGAAATAAAAAAAAAAACCTTAGGTGCTTCAGTAATGTTACTTGCATTGCTATATAATACATGTATACTAGAATATTAGGAAATATACTTGGAATTAGGTTTATAAATGACTTCCAAGGTAAGAAATAATAATAAATGGCATTGATACAGCACTTTAAAATTTAGAGAGATCATTGGATCACAGGAGCCCTGTGAACTAGGTAGTATAAATGTAAGGATTGTGTTGATCCATTTAAAGCAACTAACAAAACATTGTAGCCTTAATACTTTTTTTAAGTAAGAATAGTGTTATTGAATCAAGCACAAACAAATAATAATATAATTTATGCCCTTCCATACACTGTAGGGTTTTTTTTAAAATATTGAGACAGTTTAGAGCCCAGAATTTGAGCTGAAACTTAATAGAATAGTTCCAGCCAAACCCTTAAAAGAGAAGCATTTAGGGGGCCTCTATTTATTCTGTCCCTTGAAAGTGTAAACTTTAAAGTGTTTGAGATTTGGGGATTTTTAATGTCAGCTCTGCATCTCAGCAGAGTTCTCATAGGAGCAGTGCCTGGCAGCACTCTGTACATTGGATTCTGAGGACAAATTAGGCACACAGAGGAGATGCAGTAGAATAAAGACCTGATAAGCTCAGGAGCATCCATAGAAGGGCAACCAAGATCTAGCCCTAAGTCCACATTATATGAGGATCAATTAAAGAAAATAAGGGTGTTTAACTGGGATAAAAAAGATTCATTAGAGACATGATCAATTATTTGATTAGCTGTCATGGGAAAGTAGCTACACATTTCTTCCATTTTTCCCCAGAGAAAAACAGAAGGAAGTGTGATGGTTGAAACAAGTATACATTTTATATCACAAAATCTCTCCTAAAAAATTAGAGCCATCCTAAAATGAACGGAACTGCCTCACATCCTGACAAGTTCTCCTGTGCTGGAGTTTTCAAGCAAAAGTGAAAGAGTTTTTGTCTGCTATATATTATTGTTAAAATTCTTATCCCAATTAACCCCATATTGGGGTTGGACCAGATAGCAATAGAGGTTTCTCCCAATTCTAAAATTTGGTGATCATATGTTGTTGTAAGTTTCCTTTTAAAATTCCATTTTTATCACAACATTTTCCTGTTTATTAACCCATGATAATTTTCTATCATCTATTAAACTGATGTGAGTCTGGAGCATAAGAACCAGTGTAGTGATCATGAAGCATGTGGATATGGAGAGATGTCTAACAAGGAGTAGTTGAAAGCCTTCAGCTATAGTACTTGTTTGAGAGAAGACAATAAATAATGATAGTTTTCCTATTTTGGCATCTAGCTCAAGGAACTCAGAAGTCTTCTATTCCAACACATACCTAAAAAGGAATTGTAAATATCTAGACTTTGCTTGAAGAACTCCAGTAATGAGAAACTTACTACTTTCTATGTTTTTGTTCATTAAATTTTCTGTTTCTAGAATATCTTCTCTATAAATATTTCTCTGTCTTTGAATTACTATCTGTCCTTCAAAGCCCTCCTTACATGCTACCTCCTTTGGGAATAACAAAAATAACTCATATTTATATGAATCCTTCAATGTTAAAAAAAAGGCCTCCCCAGAATCCTGTGAAGTAGGTATAGTAGATAATGTTATCAGTGATCAGCAAGTATGTGTTAAGCAGCTATCTTGTGTCATGCACTATACTAGATACTGAGAAAATGAAGAAAAACTTGAAAAAAAGTCTCTGTCCTTAAGGAGCTTATTCTATCAGAGAAGAAAACATAGGCATAAACATGTTATATATATATATATATTATGTATATATAGACATACATGCACATATGCATGTATGTTTATATACATTAAAATATGTATCTATGCATGTGTATATGTATGTATTAAATATGTATATATGTATATGTGTATTATGTATATGTGTGTGTGTATGTGTATGCCAATATGTGTGTATAGTACATTTTAATCATGTAGGGGAATCAGGAAAGAAGACATTGGCTCTTGAGCTGAATTTTGAAGGAAACTAGAGATTCTAAAAGGCAGAAATAAAGCTCAGGTTTAGAAATATTAAGTGACTTAAAAAACTAGTCAGTGTCAAAACCTCTCTGAGCCCTCCCTCCAGTAAGTAATTACTTCTCCCTTATTTTCCCAAATACTTACTTGTTTAAGCTCTCTGAAGCATCTTATAATTCAGACAGTTTCATATGTGACAAATCTCTTACTTGATTGCAAACTCCATGAGGGCTGGGATTGAGCCTTAAAAATTTACGTATTCTCTAGAACATTGAATAGTGATCTGAACACAGTAGGCATTTGGTAATAAGTTATATTATCTATCTGTTGAGTTGAATTGAATTAACAGCT
Organism: Vombatus ursinus; assembly: GCF_900497805.2. Taxonomy (NCBI): domain Eukaryota; kingdom Metazoa; phylum Chordata; class Mammalia; order Diprotodontia; family Vombatidae; genus Vombatus; species Vombatus ursinus. Next base: position 16,718,974 of record NW_020954594.1, on the reverse strand, counting down.
ATCTGAAATTCATTTTTTATGCTTATCTATTGTCTGGTGAACACAGACAGTTGACTGGTCTAAACACTATCTTTTCATGCCCATGCTGTCAAGGATATTTTTTAATACCATTTGTTGAATAGAAAGTGGCTATGCTGAAAAGTGCTTTCCAACTGAATTACAAGAACAGTGCTCCACTAGACCCTCACATTCCTGGCTCCACAGTAACCAGGGAAGAAACTGGGTGAATACATTCCAATGCTGCAGAGGCACTCCAAATCTAAACAAGGAGATCTGTAGGTCTTCTCCACAATCTAGACTCTGGCAGCATTCACAATACTGTCATTGCAGAGAAAGTCTTTTTCTGGGGAAGCTACTATGCACATTGAACTTGAATCTACTACACTTAAAAGTGTCATGGAGGCAAGAACACAAATACCTAATCTTTCATGCGGAAGATGAATTGGATACCCATAAACTTTTGAAGGCATTGCTGAAATTATAATGTAATGCAATGGGGGAAAATCTTCCATTTAGGTATAACTTTCCAGAAACACCTCTGATGTGTATTCTATAAAGATTCTCCTTCTCCAGCTTTCAATACCTATTCTAAATTTTTAAGCTTTTGATCAAATTGATGTTTCATATTAGAATATGCATCCAGATTTAACCACCTCTAGGCTTGTGAAATGAGTGTGTTTATTTCAATTTTGACTTTCCTTGTGGGGAGAAGGGGCACAGATATTAAATCACACAATCTCAATGATGTTAATTAGAACTGAGTACAAAACTCAGTGGCCGTATGTTTCTCATACTGTTAGTTCAACAGCTCTCACAAAATTAATGGGTACATTCTCCTAGCCACAGGACAGGTAAGGTTTGTGTCATACACACATGTGCAGTTTATTTATATCACCAGTAGTAATCAAGACTTTATTTTCTTTTATTTTGGTAAATATTGTTTTCTATGAGCTTCCATCCCACCGGGAGAATAAAAGCTTTTCAAGAGTAAATCTTAAAGAGCTATATTATTTCGTTATTGTTTTAGTCTGTGTGTATCTATTGTGAAACATGATGATTTGCACGCTGTAGGCACATACTAGATGCTTGTATAATTGAATCTGACCACATGGAAAATGTAAGTAATACACTACCTTCCTCTCAAGACATAAATTGAAGAGTTAAGAAGAAAGTCAGCTGAGACAATGCTCACTTTTAGATACAAGTTATTCCTGATTCAACTGATATCAACAAAAATTCTTTCTTTGCTGGCTCTCATGAACAGGTATTTGCCAGACTAGTTCCAGGTACTTGAATAGCCAAGATCTCATATAACTCTTACCTTCCTTCTCTCTTATGCCACAGAACCTCCCAATTATGAACAAATTTTATGAACGTATTTATTACTAAAAGGGGATGAATTTAATTTTCTTTTAAAATGGAAGCTGAAAGAAAATTCAGATATCAATGTCTATTAGACAGAGCAAAAATTATTAATGTTGTTCTATGGTAGCTTGATTTATTTCAAATGACATGGCATTAAGCCTTCTGTGAACTTTGTGAAAACAACTGCTATATTGAAAACTTTTACTACCAAACTTGGAACCACTACCACTTTACTCTGTGCTTAATAGAAATCAGAAATAGGAAATGATTCATCTAGATTAAAACTTCTTCATTATTTCTAGGCTGAGATAATCTTTGCACCAATTACTAGTAAAATATATCATATATAGCAACTTTCAGTGGGAGACTTTCCTTCTTAGACAGTTGTTGCTGCAGTTAACTATCCTCAAATCAATTTTCATTGATCATTTTGGGGCCCTGAACGTTGTTTTAAACAAAACAGAGAAAAAATAATCTAATGCAGTGAGGCATCTGCTAAAAGGGAGTTGGGCTGGATAAATAAGATACCAGGAAATGGAATACAAAGTTGGTTTCAGATTTTTCTTATTATAAAATGTTTTATGTAATTAATTATCATATTCTTGTAATGGATACAGTTGTGATCATCAAATAAATTGCTTTTTTAAAAAAACGAAAATGGACTAAATGCCAGTAAAGCTGTAAGACAAGGGATTGACTAAGATTAGTGGGTTTTATTCTTAATCAACAATCAAAAAGATCAAACATAACATTTTTTTCCCATTAATGAGTGGCACTATAACTACAATTTTCAACTTTTCCATACATTCATAAAAATGAAAAGACAACTGTTTATCAAAACAGGAGGCATTTTTGAATCATTCATACTTTTAAAAAATGCCACAGAAAGTATTTTTAAGTAAAAGAGAGATTTCTTCTTTCCACTTATGACTAAGAATAAGTACCTATGTTGACAATAAACAACAAAATCAATGGTTTATCTTTGATATGCATATGCTCACATAGTTGGGAGGGACATCTAGTCAATTACCCTAATGTTATAGATAATAAAACTGAGGCCCAGAAAGCATTTACAGGAGGAAGAGAAGTGAAGAAGAGAAAGGAAGAGCATGAGTAGGAAGAGAAGGAGGAGTAGGAGGCGGCTCCTAGTAGCATTTATATTGTACTTTAAGGTTTGCAAAGCACTATACATATACTACCTAGTGTGATCTTCACAACAAACTACGAGGTAGATGCTATCCTTATTTTACAGATGAGGAAAATGAGGCAAACAGTAGTATAGTGACTTGCTCAGGTTCATATAGCTTTTATGTGTCTGAAGTTGGATTTGAACTAGATCTTCCTTACTCCAAATCTAGTGCTCTATCAATGATATAGTTCTTTTCCAAAAATGGTTAATAAATATACATTGAGACTTGAGTAAATCAACAAACCCAATTGACCAAAAGAATTAGGAAAATTGAATTTTCAAATGCTATATTTTAAAAAAAATATTTTATTTTTAATGTATGGAATAAAACAAGCATTTATCTAACATAGTATAAGAAAAAGATGCTCCACATGAAAATGAAAATCTGCTATGTACAACTTGTTATTCATTTCAAATAGCCTGAAAATAATTAAAATATTAATATATTTAAAATAGCCTTAAAACTAGAGCAGCACTATTCTCATTTCAAAGTGGAACAAACTATCGCTTTATCAGAAGCAATTTAAACGAAAGACTCAAATAAACTAGTGTTTTTGGCACTGGATCTTTAGAAGGGTGAAGCTCTTGCAGGTATATCTTTAAATATATACAAATAATGAGAAAACACATTGGAAAACACTTTCAGAGTCTATCCAAGAATTAGCATAATTCAGCCCAATCTCATAAACCTTCTCTATCACCAAGACTTCATGATATGAGTTCATATCCAACATGTTGACTCTGAAACAGTATAAAAGTCTCAGCTATCAAAGAATAATTTAGTTATATTTACTGTATTTTCTAATGCATTTTAAGAAGAGTTTCAGCAACATTACTTTAAAGAGAAAATATTTCTGGTTTAAACTTAAAAACAAACAAACACTGGAATAGAGTTGTACCTCCAGGATGCCAGTTTTGCATTCTTGAGTATTTAAGTTAGTTTCAGTTTTACTATACCATTAACAATAGATTTAAGGAATAGTCTTTTTATAGACTTACTAGTGATCTAGTTTTTTTTTTCCTCCTAGATTCTAAGGATATTGGACAATGATTAATAATTGTAGCACTCCTATTTATTGACTCTGCCCCAGTCAGGTTTTTTTTTTTTTTATCAGACTTAGTAAAATTAAGGATGATGTTTTTTCTTCACTTCTTTTGACTGGCATCTCCGTGATTTCATTGATGCATGAAGTATTTTTAAATCTAATTATTCTTGCACCAAGTTAGGAGAAAGGGTCATTATTCTAGCTCATTAGCTGTTTAATTGGAAAGCATAACAGTGAATTTGTGTTTTGACTCCCTAATTCTAATATTCATCTCTACCAGAAAAGGGGAAAGTATGTGATATGATTTTGTCATAAAGAGCAAGGAAGACTGTCATCCCTATTTGGATGAGGTGGTTTCTTAGAAATGTGTGTGTGTGTGTGTGTGTGTGTGTGTGTATTGAGTTGTATTCATCCAAATTATTTTCAAATAATAAAATTAGTCAGATTCAAATAGCAAAGAGCTAAAGCGATAGGCAAATGATGTTTATTACCTAAAAAAGACTTAAACATATACAAGCCATTGTTTTATTTCAAATTCTGGTAATCCCACCTCCCCCCCCAAAGTTTAAGAAAATGAAGATTTGTCTTTATTCTATATTTGACAAAACCTCAGATGTACAGTACAAAACATTTTTAGGCTGGATAGGCAAAATTTCAGGCAAATTTTGGGAAAAAAAGGAAAAAAGAACAGGGAAGAAGTTAAATTTTAAAGAGAAAAAGCATCCTTGTTATCTCACTCCGTCTCTCTCTGTCTCTCTCTCTGTCTGTCTGTCTCTCTCTCTTTCTCTCTCTGTCTCTGTCTCTCTCATTGATTTCATTGCTTTAGGTAATATTGAGCAAGAAAACTTCCTTTGCCAATGAAGGTTGATGGCCTTCCTACAACGCATATTCTGTTAGAGTTGTTTTGAGGCGTTGAGAGTTTTAATGACTTGTCCAGGGTAATTCAGAGGCAGGGACTCACCCTGGTCAGGTCTTTCTGACTTTGAAGTAGGTTTTCTATCCATTTTGCTACACTACTTCTCATGTAATCAAATATATTTTATTTGTATATATCAGACAATGTCAGCACAGTATAAATCTAGCACAAAAATGACGGGCTTTAAATAAGAAACTATTCCTTTAAGACACTGTCAACTGAAGAGCTATAACTTTATGATAAAAATTCACCCCCAAACTGACTCTATTTTAACATAGTTTTAGCTGTCTTTAAAATATACCATTCAGAATTTGACTTTTTTTTCCCTGAAAGCCAGGTATAAAGTTTAATACGTTATCTTCTAGGTCTATATCTAGTAAAAACTATACCACATATTTCTAAATTATTCTTTTATAGTATTCACCTGTATTTACTTACAGAAATTATAGCTTATAGCCAAGATACTTATATGACAAATTACTTATTAAATAGAAAGAATCTGAAGAGACTAAGAGAGTACACAATATCTGGGTATGAAATGAATCCATAAATCACACAATTCTGCATATTTTAGGGATACTGTAGTATTTCAAATGGAATTCTCTAACAAATACCTTTCTGAAGTCCCTATCCTTCTTGTATTGCCTCTTCTTGCCAAATTGTCTCTATTTGAAGACCCACAAACTCCATCGTGTAGGACCACCCTATTAATATATTATTGAATTTGTATTTTTTAACCTGTTTGAATTATCTTGGTGATTATAATTATTTGCAAGTGCAATACTCCAGCCCAAAACTTCTATAATCATAGACCACTGAAAAGGTATCTCTATGACCTCTAAAAGTGGGAGATGGGGGAGATCTAACAAGGTAAGTTTCAGGACTTGGTGAAACACTGACCACTTATTCCACAATGGCCAAAGCTACAGACTATGCCAATTAAATAGATGGGAGGGAGTATTTTTCCTACTCTCATTTTTCTTGTTTCTTTACATAAAATACAGCAGGAGAAGCATAAGAAGACCTTTAAATTAAAAGAAGCTAAAAGCATCATGTTTCCAATTTATGTTGAGAGACATCAAGTCCTTATTTTCCAAAGACTGTGCTTTAGGATGTCTTCTGGGCCCAGTTTCTCATCTTGTTTTGGAACTGATTTGAAAACCAGATTACTTTGGAAGCATGACCCTGATAATCTTTTATTTATCTCTTTCTGTGCCTGTTTATTTCTCTGTACATTAAAGATATCATATATGCAAAATTTCCTTATTGTCATTTTTTTGCCTGTGCGTGATTCACAAATAATTTGAAAAATTGATTCATAGAGAAAAGGCCTTTTGATGAAAAGAAAATTTGTTGAGCTCTTAGAAATTATACCTGCATTTATAGGATGTTGTAGAAAAAATATTCCTACTTTGTCAGGAACATATTACTGTCTATATCATGCACAAAGTGAAATTAAGAGTAGCATAATGAATGGTCAGTCTTTGAGTCTAAAAGACCTGAATTCATGTTCTGCCTCTGAAACATTTTTGGCACTTCATGGACAAGTCACTTAGCCTCTCAGTGCCTCAGATTATAAATCAGTTGCTATTCTGAATAGGTGGTAACACTTTCTACACCAGGAATGCCCACCATAATCTAGACACCCCTCCAAAAATAAGTATGTGCAAAACTAAAACATTTAAGAATTTCCCCTGCTAAATTATTTTCTATAATATAACTATAAACACATACAAATAATTTGATCCCTTTGGTCTAGTACAAGGCCCCTCATGGTATTTTAGAATTTTCTATCTATTATATATCTAGCACTTTTTTGCTCCCCTCTTCAAGTCTACACGTTAAACTCTCACTATTTTCCATTTAAATGGTAACAAATATGAAATAAAATGCAGACAATACCTAGCTGATATCATCTCTATTTGGATCATGATAATTAGAGAACACCTTAGCAATCACCTAGGTACACCTCTTAATTCTACAAATTAGTAAACTGAAGCCTCTATAGGTTATGTGAATTGTTGAGGTCATATGACTGAATTCAAACACTGGTAGGGGATCATAGAATCTCACAGTTGAATGGGATATCAGAAGTTATATAATGCAGCCTGTACCTGAATAAGGATCCTTTGTACATCATACTTATTAAGTGATCATCCCTCTTAGAATTCATGAAAGGGCTCCTGAGGCAGCTCAATGTAATTTTGGAAAGCTCTGATTGTTAGCACAACATCTCTAGTTATTTACAATAATCCTCATCTACCATGATTTCAAGACCATTTACTCTTCTGGTTATCTTCCTTCAAATATTATCTAGTTTACCAGTAACCTCTCTAAAATTCAGTGTTCAGAATTAAGAAAAATACCCAAGATTTGATCTGACCAGAAGAGAATGCAGTAGCACAATCACCTCCACAGTTTTTGATATGATGTCTATTTTATTTCACCTTTCTATATCAGAGTAGTTTTCTTGACCACCATCTTACACTGATGACTAATAATGAGCTTGCAGTCCATCAAACTCCCAGATTTTTTTTTCAAAGATGAATTGATATTTAGCTATATGTAATCCATATGATAATTGTGAGGCTGATTCTTTGAAATCAAGTGAAATATTTTATACTTACCTCTGTAAATCTTTATTTCATTTCAGTCTAGTATTCTACCTGGTCAAAATCTCTTTGAATCATGACTTGATGAACTTTGTAAACTATACCTCTCCAATGTTGGATCATTTGCAAATTCTAGGCCTTTTTTTTTTTTTTACTATAATGTGATGCAAAACTGATGAAAAGTAAACCACGTGGTCTATATTCTTTGAACTTCCAATCATAAGTGGATGTTTGCTCTTTTTTGGCATTGATATTATTATTCTTGTTTATAAATAAGTGATTTATTACATACATTCATCTGTCACTTAAAACCTAAGTGACTGAACAAGTTGCTTAACTTCTCTCTAACTCAGTTCTTCATCTATAAAATGGAGTGGGACTAATTGACCTCTGAAGTCACAATGAAACCTTCATCTTGTCTCCATGAGAACTGGACATCTATTTTTTTCTCTATTTTTCTTTAATAAATGATGTGCTACATATAATGATAAATGACTACATGGTGTACCATACTATATTTTATTTGTATTTATACATGTTTTTGGTTCAGTCTGCCATTAAATGGCAATTTATAGGTCATTGTAATGCTTTTGATTCCCTACATCAAATGATTTTAATTATTCTATTCTATAGCTAATAGCTGCATCCCCTAATACACCTATTTATAACAGAAAAAAGTAAATATTGTAGATGAAAAAAATTCATCAGGCCACAAGAATTAGATAAGATAATATAAAGTTATCCAAAATTCTTAAAATTCTAATTACATCCCTCACTTGTATTGGCCCATTAAATGCATTTTTAATTCACAAAGGAAACCTGACAATTATATTTATTCTTCCTCTTTTCTTCCTTCTTCTTTCTTTTTTCTACCTTGATATAAGAATTTATTAAAAAAGATACTTAAGGTATGTTTTCTTGTTCAAGAAGAGTTTGCCATAATCTTCCTTTGACTATATTGTGGTAGTGGTTACTGATGTTTATCAATGAAGTTTAGGTGGCCAAATATATCTTCTATTTCCTAATTGCTACAGCAATTATGTCAGTAGTCAAAGCAAGCATGGTGTAGGGCACTGGACTAGAAATTGAGAACTGTACTCTGAGTTCTGCCTTTAGTTCCTTATGTGACCTTATATGACTTTATATGACATTATGTGACATTTAATGACTTTAAGACTGTTTCCTCATCTAAAAAATGAGAAGTTGGATAATTCCTAAGATCCTTTTAGCCTCTAAGATCTTGTATATTTATGTGTCAGACATCTTTGCAATAATTTAGATCATTATTTGCAAATTGTACTCTACAAATTAGTATTTATGGAAGTTCATAAAAATTTCCATTAAGAAAAACAAAACAAAGCATTTTAAAATGGTCTCCTAAATCTCTTTTCAATTAACATATGTACCAAGCATTTACATATACACATGTATTATATATACATATAAACACATATATCTGTATGTATACACATACCTATGTATATATTTCATCTTAAAAAGGAGCTAGATTATAAATATGACATTGTGCTACAAGGAAAAATAAAGCATTTGATAGAGTACTAACTTATAGTCAAATTTACACCTTTAAAAAGGATTAGTGTGCTTATGATCAGGCTTCTATTTTTTACCTAATCAACATGTTTGTTTTACAGTTCTTTATACAACAATTTGTGCAGTAATTAAATGTCTAACAGGGATTTTTATGACTTTGTTTGCAGAGCACAAATGCATTTCAGATTAGTAGTTTCAATTTATTAAAGTAGTCATCATAAATTTAATGTTTTAAACAAAACAAATTAAGATATCTCTTCTTAGCTTTGCATAAGGTTTACATCTGAGTAAAATTTATTTACTTCAAAAAGCCTGATTTCATTCCCCCCCAAATTTATACATTTGCCAAGCCTTGTTTAGCTAAATTTCATTCATTTGGAGAAAAATAATACATATTTAGATGGAACTGTTATACCACAGAATATCATGATTATGTTCTCCACTAAAATAAATTGAGAACCATTTACACCTTTTCCTATTACTGCTGTCAAACTATCAATCAATCAATCCAGCAATCAATCAATCCACAACATTTTTAGGCACTTATAATATGCTAGGCACCACAGATGCAAAGACAAATGAAACTGTCAATGCCCTTAAGGAGTTGTCATTTCTGGTGTTGTATAAATCTTCCATGTGGGATCCAAACCAACACTGCAGAGGCTTTCCTCTTTAGTAAAGCAATTATAGTTTAGCCACACAACTCTAAGACTGCACATCTATTGACTCTTGTTCTTCTCTACATGACGAGTGCATCCCTTTTTCCAATCAGTCTTCTCCCCATCTTTTACTCCAACTGTATTTTAATGTTTAATTTTACTGAAATTTTTACAACTTATTTTTCTGAATGCATCCATCCTCCTTCCCATGAAGTCACCCCCTGTAATAAGGAATTTAAATACATAAGAAAGAAGTTCAGTTAGTCATGGTAGCATATGCTTGTAATTTCATCTAACAGGGAGACTGAGGCTGGTGTGTCATTCAAGCTCAGGATGTCTGAGCTACAGTAGAGATAGGCTAATGAATTATGTCTAAATTTAAGTCTAGCATCAATATATGGCACCCAAGGCAGCAGGGGGAGGACCATGCTGAATAAGGTTGAAAATAGAGCACATCAAAAGCTCTCTAGTTGATCAGTAATGGGATCAGGTCCATGAGTGTATGCTTCAATTGCAGCCTGGCTGAGATAAAGAGACTCATCCTCAAAAATAAAATAAATAAATAAAAAATCAAGTTCAGCAAAATTAAGCAACATATCAACTGAATCTGACCACATAATTTAGTTCTTCATACACATACCACCTCCCAACCTCTTCAAAGAAGAGAAGGAGGTACATTTTCCATCATTTTCTGGGGCCAAGTTTATGTAGTTTAATTGCATATCAGAGCTACATCTTTTTTTCGTTCTTTCATTTACATGTACTAATGGTATATATTTCTTATTAAGTCTACTTACTCTAATCTGCACCAGTTCATATATCTTCCCATATTTCCAGTCATCAATTCTTATGGAGTAGTAATAACTCATTATATTCATGTGCCATAATACATTTAGTCAGTACCCAATTGGTGGGCATTTAACTTGGTTTTGACTCCAATTTTTTATGTAAGAGTCATCATTAGAACTCTGTCACATCTGTCCATAGACCAAAAATATCCTTGAGTTACCAGCAAGTTTATGTCTTCCAAGACTGTAGTGCTCTGAGATTGTGACACAAATGACATCAGTGGAGTACCAGTGATCTTAAAGATATTGGCTCTTGTAACAGTGATCAAGTTGGTAAAGCTACGAAAATCACTGTGTTATTTTAGAATAAAATCCAACCCTGTCATCTTATCTTATTTAATTCTGGGTTAAGCTCTCCATCCTTTGATATCAGTATGTAACAAGTAAAATAGAGGACAATGCAGACTTTCTCATACATGTTTTCATCCCTTCTCCTTCCCATACAATCAGCATAATTTCTTAGATTATCATCATTAGAAATACTCACCCAAAACCAGTGACTAAGTTGATTGACAGTGGACAGCACCACCATCATTATTACCAACACACCCACTATGCTCCAAAGCCAAAGAAAACACATGAGAGCAAATGATGGTGTTATAATTCAAAGCAGACAGATTAATCAATGAAAAAGTAATTATTAGGCTCATGCTGGTCTTCCTTGGACAGCATGGACTGCCCACATTTTTCCCTGTAACAAATCAGGTTTTGTTCCATTTTTATTGCAAATCATGACTAGTCTGTGGCCAAACCAGAATAAGAATCTGCTATTATTCTTCCTGGGTTCCATTACAAAACTCTTTTCCCATGTTGTATTGCCTTCTCACCCTTAATGGACCCTTGTCTACCTATACCTTTAGCTCTAAATGCAGAAGTGAGGGGCCCATCTTGAATCTTTATGTTTATTTTAATTGCTTATATTTAAATTTACAGCTAGCTGATTGTTCTTTAGTGAGTTGTTATGTGTTAGTGTTTGAACATTTTAGATTCTTAGACATGAGAGAGCAGGGGCAAAGGCTTTTTAAGTCATAAGGCTCATAATGACACCTAAGTGGCTTTTGATGAAAATATGACAAAAAAACTACACCATTTAAGCCCCCAAATCAGGCCTCTTTAAAAAAAAGATTCATAAATAGATAATCAACCAGTTACAGTCAAAAATTAGCTAGAGATAATTCTCTGAACTAATGGAAACTCTATGAGTTAGAGATAATATACTAGAGGAGTAGTTTTACTGGTCTGATATTTAGCAAGTATTTTCAATATCAGCAACATTAGATCATTCTGATACATGACAGAGACATAGACTCAACAGAGCAGCATCCAAAACTAAAGTTATCATCTGCCCTACAAAATCGTCTCTTGCTCCTAAATTCCTAAAAAAAAGAAAGAAAAAATGTTTCATTTTAACTTAGCACTACCTCAAGCTAATATATAATCTCTTTCCTCTTCTTCCTAGCCACATTGTGGGGAAAAGCAAACAAAAAAATCTATTTTTTCTCATTTGATCTCATTTCCTTAACTCTTACTCATTTCTTAATCTCATGAAATTTAGCTGTCTACTCTGGTGGACTTTTCCCCCCAACCCCTTATCTTTCTATATCTCTACATCATTTTTGCACTGTTGATAATTACTTCTTCCTAAAAACATTTTGGGGGGTTATGACATTGGTGTCTCATGTTTTTCTTCTTGCCTGATATCTGATTTTAGAATCATTTGCAGGATCACAACCCCTTTCCTACCTTATATGCATAGGTGTACTGGGTTGGGAGTCATACAACTGAGGTTCCATCCTGGGTTCTCTACACAGTCTCTTACTATTGGTCTCTAACACGGTCTCTAACTCTGTCCCTGTCTCTTTCTCTGATTCTGTATGTAATCCAATCAGGTTCCATGTTTTGATTTATTATTCCCAGATTTTTATAAATTCAGTCACAAGCTCTCTCCTGAACTTCATTCTTGCAACTTCCACTGCCAATTAAATATCTTGAACTGGATGTCCCATAAATATCTGAAATTCAAGATGTGCAAAACAGAATTTATTACATTCTCTCCTCTGACGAAAAAAAAACAGGAAAACAAGACAAACCAAAAAAAAACCCCTCATATTAACTTCTTTTCTTATTCCTTTGGAAGGGAACATCATCATTCCTATCATTCAGATTTATATCCTAAGATTCTTCCTCTACTCTTCATTCTCTCTTACTACTGGCATATTCAATCAGTTGCAAAGTCTTGCTGAATACATACATATATACATACACACATATCTGTGTACATGCATCCATAACATACATACATACATAATGCACCTGTCATAATCTTTCATTGCGGTTATCTCTAAGCATGTTCTAATTCAACTTTTAACATTTAATAACATTTAATAATTGCTTATTATGTGCAATTTAGAATGTAAGCTTCTTGAAGGAAAAGACTCATTTTTCTTGCTCATTTTTGTAGTCTCATTAAAGCCCTTTGGACACAATATGTAATAAAATAGTTTGTTGAATAAGTCATTCTTTGACATTAATTGGGAAAGTATATATAGAATTTAGGTATTCATGAGATCAAATTCTCATCCTAGTTTTATCATTAAATTGCTAAAAACCATTCTCTTAACTATTTTGTCTCTTTTTCTTCACCTGAAAAAGGTGAGTTATATTAATATGATAATGTAATATATAGATTCAAAGTTTTCAAAGTGTGTATCATATATTCTAATATGATTCTCACAACTCTATTTGGTGATTGCTATTTTTATCCTGATTTTAACAGATTAGGAAACTAAGATTGAAAGAGGTTAAATGTTTTACCCAGGATCACAAAGCTATCAAGTGTCCAAGGCAGGATTTAAACTCAGGTCTTCCTGATATCCTGAGTGTAGTGCTCTGTCCATTGTATCAAACAACTTACATCCATAATAGAGTGAACCTGAGGTCACAGAAAAGAAATGGAAACCCTTTGAAAAATTAAAAAAACACATAAGGCTAAATATACGTATATACATGTAGCAAAACTTATCTTAAGCAGTTTTAAAGAAGACATTTCCAGGTGGCAATCTGTGCACACAGGAGAAAACATTTATAAACCAGGTTCAGTTATTCTCCTCATGATCCATATAATAAGTAGAAGAAACAAACAGATGATCTAACCAAACAACATGCCTACAGTATCCACTTAACCTCTCTAGTTCCTCAGACTTGTTTCTCTGTGATTTACCTGAATTATTGAATTCAGGCAAGAGCCTTTTTTATCAGTAGAGTTACAGAGAAAAAGAAAAATAGTTTATAAATTTACTGTAGAGAATTCCAGGGACTACCCAATAGTCAGATCCTTTCCATTGAAGATGGGAAGAGTTTAATTATTTCTCCTTCTCTTTCTCCTCCTCCTCCTCCTCCTCCTCTGCCTTCTTCCTCTGGATTTACCAGAGGGGAAGCCAGGGAAAAATTGAAAACATCTTGTCTCTTCAATCACAATCAAAACTCATGGAAATCACCCAGTATGCCCATAGGGGTTAGACTAAGAAAACTGTCAGAATCAAATTTCAGGTTGAATTAAACCCTCTAGGTGCTGCTCTGTAGGCTTAAATTAAGGGTTTAATTCTTTATTCAGTGCTGTAAATCATCACTGGCCACAGAGTGATATTCTTAGCCACAGCAACCCCCCCCCCCATTCTCCATAATCACCCTAAAGCAAAACACACAGCCCAAGTTGATCATAAAATCCTGACATGTTTTTGCAATAAAAATGTGACCTTTTCTGTAAAAAGAAAATCTCATTTTTATGACATCTACTCTTCCATTCTCTTAATGGGCAACTATATGCCACCTGATAAATGAGGGTAACATAAACATTTTATCTAAATGAAGACATCTTCATTTTTTGTAATTATTGCTAGTTTTTTGTAATTATCTGAAATAGGGACAACAGTATCTTTCCAAGCTATGGAAAGTTATCTTCATTTTCCAAAAGGAAATTGAGGTGACTCTTTTTAAGAAAAGAATTATTTATAACAGCAATATCATCTGCTTCCACTGTGCTCACACTTTTAAAAATATGTATCTATGTTTATGTTGAAATGTTCATGTATTTAGCATGATGTAGAGCTAAATTCTATGGTACTAATTTCCAAGGGATCTTTGATAGAAAATACTGTAACAGAGAAAATGTCTTAAGTGAGAATCTGTCTCACAGAAGTGTTTCTTTTCCTTTCCTCTCATGTTTTATCAGGCATCAGGACATGCATTAAAATCATATAAGAAGCCATAAAGCAAAGGATGCTGAGAAAATGAGACTTTTGTTGAAAATATATAGTATGTAGCTTTTAAACACATCTTCCTCCACTAAAGAACAAAAGGTAATAAAATAAGGATTGATGATAGACCTCATCACAGGAGGATAGACATTGACATCATGTTAGATATGGAGAAAACAACCAAAATCAGAGAGGTTATGCTACTGGTAACCTATTTCCTGAAGTCCTGTATACCCAAAAGTCAACCCAGTTCAAGGCATTTCTTTGATATTCATATTCAGAAAAGGTAAAAAAAATGATGATGAGAATGAGAATGATGGTGATGGTATAAAAATAGTTTGCATTTATATATCAGTTTGAGGTTTACATTTCACTTTACAAATAATAATACCTAGTTTTTTTGGCTAGGCAATGGGGTTAAGTGACTTGCCCAGGGTCACACAGCTAGTAAGTGTTATGTTTCTGAGGTCAGATTTGAACTCAGGTCCTCCTGAATCCAGGCCCGGTGCTCTATTCACTGCACTACCTCGCTGCCCCTAATAATAGCTAATATTTATACAGTGATTACTATGTACCAGTCATTGTGCTAAGTGTTCTATAATTATTATTTCATTTGATTCTCATTATAGCTCTGGGAGATAGGGGCTATTATTATTCACATTTTACAGATGAAAAACTGAAACAAGCAGAGATTAAGTGATTTGCCCAGGGTCAGATAGCCAGTAAATGTCCAAGGCTGGATTTGAAATCAGGTCTTCCTGATTCAAGGCCCACTGATATATCCACCATGCCACCCAGTTGCAAATGTTATCTCATTTGATCCCCACAATAACTCTGGGAGGTAGGTGCTATTATTATCCCCATTTTGTAATTCAGGAAACTGGGAATCAGAGGCAGATCAGAGTCAAAGAGTAGGTGACCTACTCTGGGTCACCCAGCTAGTAAGGATCAGAGGCCAGATTTGAACTCAGGTCTCCCTGACTCCAGATTCAGCTTTCAATTCACTGTGCCACATAGCTGCCTGGAGGTAGAATTAAAGATGTAATCTAATGTGCAATAGTATATACACTAATCCAGAATAGTCAATAGGAAGTAAAAACTAATTCTAAGTTGCATCAAATTTTGAGCTGAGGTCACTGTATGCAATAGTTGAAGTCCATTGATATAGTACAGTTGTTCTCAAACTTGTCATTTCAGAACTCCTTTATACTTGTAAAATGATTGAGGAACTCTTCCAAAGAACTTTTGTTTATGTGTGCTATTTCTGTCAAAATTTACCATTCAGATATTAAAATGTCTTAGCATTATTTTGAAAATAATTTTGGTCTCACAGACCCCCTGAAAGAATCTCAGGAACTTCCAAGGATAATCAGACAACACTTTGGAACTGCTGGTGTAGTGGAGAGCAGAGCCCTCCACTGGAAGTTAAAAAGATCTGAGTTTGAATTCTGCTTCAGATAATTACTAGCAGCATGTCTCCGGACATTGAAGTTGTTAGAAAGCGTCCTGTTATCTCTGACATAAAATCTAAATCATTGCTGAGATTCTCCAAGTTTTTTTTTTACTTGGATAACAGAGAGTCTAGAGCTTTAAGTATTTTAGCTTGGTAGGACCTGCCAAAGTTATATTCTTCTGACATAGCTTTTACCGCTATCTGCCTCTGCTTCCTCATCTATGAAAGAGGGGATAATAATTGCACCTTTTATATTGGGTTGTAGGGAGGATCATGTAAGAATGTATATAAAGCTCTATATAAAAATTAAAGCACTATAGAAAATTTAGCTATGATCATAATCATCATTATGTACAGGATTGAATGGATCTAAAAATCCATTTGTACTAGGAAAAAATTATGTGAGGTTAGAGCTTCATAGCTGGAGATTAAGAATCCAAAAGATCCCCTTGTTGAAAAGAGTACAGATTGGGCTATCTCTACCTCCTTAAATTTAAATGCCTTCTTTCTGCACATACATCCACATATATACTTCTAAGTATTGATACATATACATATATATATATACATGTACATAAACATATATGAGAAAGAAACCAAAAGGACAGCAGAAACATCAATAAAAATGTAAAAACATTAATAATTATAATAATAACTAATATTTAACTAACAATTTGCTAATTATTGCTAGTTATTATTAATTACTAATTACTAAGGAACTTATGATAACACAAGGTGACTTTTTTGATTATCTTCCTAATTTTCTGTATGTACTTATGACCTTATGACATATGAGTACTTGTGTGTGTGCATGTGTGTGTCAGGAAGATCTGAGTTCAAATCCAGCTTGAGACACTACCTTCATTAACCCAGGCAAATCATTTAACCCTATTTGCCTCAGTTTCCTCATCTGTAAAAGGAGCTGGAGAAGAAATGGCACACCACCCAAATGGGGTCATGAAGAATTAGACATGACTGAAAATGATTAAACAACAGTATATATATATATAATACACACACACACACACACACACAGACATATATATATATACACATATATACATACATGTATATATACATATACAGTCATTACACTCATATACACACACATACATGCACAAATAGCTACCATTTATTCTCAGTTTTCTGTAAAATGCTAACAGACAGTCAATGATAAAGCCTTCCCTGCAGGGGAGAGGGTTTTGGAGCATGGTTTCATTGGCTCACTGCAGGATTTCACAAATCTTTCTCTGCGAGGAATTCCTCTTCAACAATCTCTAGTCTATTACATCTGCCTAGAAGGCCTTGAAAATGCCCCTTTGCTGGTGGTAGGTCATACATTCTAGAAAAACTGAATTAGTTTAATGATAGGACTGAAATATATGTGCCTAAAAGCTACTTTTCAGAATCATATTACTTGAATATTTAAATAACATAATTATCTGGTGCTTTGAGTAATGCTTTGCATAGACAATCACCCTGAGGAGACATACGATGTTCATTCAAGCTGAAATACTACTTTGTCTCTTACATCGAATCAGGTCATCATTTTGTCCATTTGATCACCTACAAATGTAGTGGGAGACAATTCGTAACTCCCAAAAGTATAATTTTAAAAGATTTATTACACTACATATTCATATATGTGTGTAAATATAATATAATATATACATTCACACACATGTATTTGATACATAGGTATATACCTATATATATGTATATGTATATGTACATATATACATATCCAATATATGCATATGCACACATACACATATATGCACATATATAAGCATACAAATTTCTTATCCTGGTAACCAATGCTCTCTATGACCATACTGCACTTCAGTTTTCCAAATGTCTATATTATTAATCTCACATAAACCCCTTTCTCTTTCCAATTGATTGAACTACTTGTTTGAGGCCTCAAGCATCCATTCTAGCTCCTGTCCCTTTGCTTATGCTTCTCCCCTTACAAAAAAACACTTTCTACCTTCTACCTTCAACTCTCTTTATTAAAGTCTTATTTTGCTCCAGTTCTTCCTTTCTAAAGCTTTTGCCAAACGGATCACAGACTTTTGGTGATCATTCAGTCGCATAATTTCAAAATTAGGGACCTTAATGGCTTTCTACTCCACCCACTATGACATGCATGATTTCTCAAATTAGTCTCTATGTGAAGACCTCCAATTAATGGGAACCTAGTACCGACATGGAAGCTCATTCTACTTTAGGATCAATCAAGTTATTAGAAAGCTTCCTGTTATCTCTGATATAAAATCTAAATCATTGCTGAGATTCTCCAAGTTTTTTTTTACTTGGATAACAGAAACAGAGTCTAGAGCTTTAAGTATTTTAGCTTGGTAGAACCTGTCAAAGTTATATTCTTCTGACATAGCCTTCAATGATCCAAGGAAGCCTCCATCCTATGATGAAGCATCATAGCACGATTTAACTGCTAAGATATTATGATCTATTCTATATGGCTAATTTGTTCACATTGAAAATTTAAGGTAAAATTTTACTAGTGTTAGGAACCCTTTTCTATTTTTTTAAGCAGTTATTTAGATAAAAGGCAAAGGTGGGAATTAGGGAAATTTTTAGATGCTATGTAAAAATGGCTTTTTGAAAGGCCTCTTCCTTGATGATATTGTTAACTGAAATTTTGGATTGAAATTCAGAAAACTTGTTTCAGAACATTTATTAATTTTGAATAGCAGTTGGTTGTCAAAATGATGAAAATAGAAATGCACAAAACTTAGACTTGTTTAACTAAGAATCTGAATATTTGGCTTACAAGGGAAAGAATGTTATATTTGTTTTATAGATTCATGTGTTATTGGCAATATACAGAAAAACAGTTTCAATAGCTTTTGATTTATTTGATCTAGAGAAATGTTGCGAGTGTTTTAGAAATCTGAAAAAAAATCAGATTCATAGATTTAGAGCAGGGAGGTACCTTAAAAACCATCTATTTCAATTCCTTTGTTGTTGTTCCTTCTTCATTCTCAAAGAGGACCAATGACATCAGGAGGGTGATGTCTTGATTTGCAAGTGAATTTGATTTAGGTAAAGTAGGGCTGTGCAAAGTCATCAGCCTCGCTCTCTCCTCCAGAGTCATACAGTGAGAGACCTTGGTCTTTTTAAGCCAAGGTCTTTCCTAGGTCTCAGGTTGTCTGAGGCCACATCCATTCAGTGATTTAGGGCTAGGTAAGAATCAAGACAAAAGATGGCCTAGTTTGCCTTCTCAAAAGAATCAATCTGGGATGGGGAGATCCCTCAAGAGTTTCTGGCCAGAACAGAAACAATTGCTATTTATACTCACTCTGAGCCATCAAAACCCAAACAATGATAAATGGGGATTGGGGAAGGAGCTGAGGTCACCAATAGTCAAATGACTTGCCCAAGGTCACACAGGTAGCAAGTGGCTGAGTTATAATTAGAATCTAGGTCTTCTGGTACAGAGATAGGAATGGACATAATTAAAATACTATAGCTAAGATCATTGATACTCTGTCTATACTCAAGACCTCAAAAATCTTTTCATAGATATAAAAAAAAGCCAATTATGGATTTGTAGTAGCTAAGCTTATTAGTGCATTGAGACTCACTAAATTACTTCTCATATAAGCAATATATATTATTTTTTTTCACAGATAGAATAACGTGTTTCTGAGGTAATGAAAAAGATTCATAAGATTTTTTAAGTCATCTCTTTAACTTTTTCCCACAAAAGTATTAAATTCCAGAAAAGTCAATCATAAATAGCACTGTCTTTTAGGAGAAGAATCTAACTTCTGAAAACAAAACAAAAATACAATAGGCATTAGCAATGTGGTTCTGTGAAGTCAAAACCTCAGAATCTAGTGATGATAAAAAGCAGCCACTTTCTGGAAATGTTCCCTACAATTTCAATGAACTGATCACTCACTGGTGACAGGTTTCTTACCAGTCTTCAATAGACTATAAATAGGCAGATGGATGAAAAGCTAATGTTTCCAATATATATACTCTGAGTTCTCTGTAAGGTTCCATATAAGAGCGTGGTCAGTCATAGGGAAAAAATCATTTTATTTTGTGTCTTCAGTGTTCCTTTATGTTTCCTACCACTGGTCTTTTATTCATTCCTAGAATTTTAACAGCTCTCCCTCCCTCATACCTACTACCAACACTTATTTCTGTTGCCATTTTTCCCCTAGTCATCAACTAATACTTGTTTATGCATTCATTGCTAATACAACATAGATTTAAATAATAAAAAGGCCCCTATTCCAGCTTCTTGCTTTTGTAGATGAGGAAATTGGTGCTCCAAGTTGTACAGGGACTTATCCTAGGTCATACAGATAGTTATTGTGACAGAAACAGGCCAAGTCTGAAATATCTACTGGGATCCTTTTCCAATGCTCTTTCTCTTAAATTCCATTACCTTCTCCAAAGAGCAAGAAATGTATCCTTTATAGAAATATTTGAACTTTAAGAGAAGAATCATTAAGATTAAAAAAAAAAAACTTCTAAGACACAAAAGAATATCTGATTATGCATTTCAAATGATGAGATAGGTAGTACTAGACAGGTACCTCCTTCCCCAACATATTTTGGTAGGCATTTACTTTGCCTATGAGTAAAGCCATCCTTTACCCTAAGGGTTCACATTTCTATATGTATAAGATTCTCACTAGACACATAAATATATGACTAAGGGTCATAGTCCATTAGGGATGGAGTTCAGAGACAGAAACATCTCAGTCTCCCTTTGAAGTCAATTTCTCAGGCTCAAAGTCAACACTCTTTCCACTATAACATACTGTATTACAAACAAACAAACTACGTTAGTGACTAAGAGGTGCTGGGTAAAGGGACTTTTTAGAAAGGCCTGCCTCTTACAAATATTATCTTTGTAACATGAATTAATCATTTAATCTCTAAGTACCTCAGTTAACTCTCTAATGAAAAGTTATGAAACAGTTGATGCTTTGGATCAATGGAAAGATTTCAGCATCTGGGAGTTCCCATCACTGATCCAGATCCCAGGTAAAGGTTTTTGTTTTTTTAGTGATGAAAAGTCTTCAAAGAATGCATTTTATATTGAATCACTTTAACTCTCTATGCTGAGATATACTTCAAATTACAGTTTTATCACAGCATAACTGAAAAAAGGAACATTAGTTTTGAATCATCCCACATATATTCTGAAATGAATATTCATATTTTAAAAAGTGAATCCCCTAAATTGTTTGTAATCCATGAGTTGTGAGAATTCTTTCTATTTTTAGTAAGACTAGCATTTTTGCCATCTTCTCTCAGGAGGTAATCAAATAAATTCAATTTAAACTCTTTCCTTCTCACCTGACATTAATTCCTACTCAAACAGGGTGAGTGGCTAATGCATAAATGAGTCATCTATATGGTTCATTTGTCAACACTCAAAATGATAAAGAGGAATATTTCCAGAGAAAAGTCAGTTAATAACACAGTATTTAGTATGAACATCCCATAATATCTCTGAAGAGATCATTATTTGCTTACATGCATTTACATGATAAACTCTAACATTTAGATATGTATTTTATGCTTAACAGAACACAATTTTTCTCCTGAGGAATTTACATGCAGATATTGTATAAATTTAGTTCATTTTGAACTACAAATTAGTTTCCTTATAGATTGAAGAAATTTGAATAAATATATGCAGTGCTAAAGGATGGATTAAAAAAAGTATTATTTACATTCTAATCATAATAATTCATAATGAAAGTTTTATCCCAATGAATGTTAGGTGTAACAAAAATTTTTTAGTTACAGAAATGTATACAAGTATAATTATATAGTCCCAGTAATATGTGAGCATCCTATAGCAAACACCTTCAAATTCCCTTTCAGCTGACATATTTATTGATTCTTTGGTTCTGTCCATGTTATCAGAGTCTGTTCTTCAAACAGAAGCAAACACACACACACCCACACATACACAAAAGGAATCAATCTCTAGTTTGGGTTGCAAAGCCATTTTTAATAATATTAGGATAGAAAGTTATACTGAGTCTTTTTTCAATGCATTATGAAAGAATAGGATTTACAATTTCAAAGGAAATGCTAAGGAGAGTTTAGAAAATGTGTTATTTTTTAACTTGAGTGCCAACTCCTACACAAGATCTTTGCTGATTCCCTCCCAGTTGTTAATAGCTGATCTCTCTTGAAATTACTTGGTACCATAGAAGGGAGTAGAAGAGGGTTCATAAGGGGAAACAGACAAGCAGAGTATTTTGATACTATTTTATTAGATTTAATGAACACTTAAAACTCAAAATAATAGGTCAGTTTCAAATATAAATCTTTTACTTCTTCTTATTTTTGTACATTGAAAAGTTTACAATCAATTCATAATAAAATACACTACATTTAGTGTACATTCTTTATATGCCCATCCCCTCCCCCAAAAAAGCCTAAGCTTTTTTTGAGGGCAGGAACTATTTTATTTTTGTCTTTGTATCACCATCTCCTTGAAGAATTCCTCATGCTGATAAGCAGTTGGTCATTGCTTGTAGAAATGAAACTTTAAAACTTCTCTCTTTATTACAATTATTTTATTATTGCTAAGGGAGAGCAATTTCTTAGAAATGTTTTGGTGGATTATGTGTGCATGGCTGCATTTCAATCTGGGTCCTCATTCATAACAAACCCATCTGACTTATTACCAATTTGACTAATCAATTCATAGGTCTTAAAACCATCAATACATTGAAAGCAGTCAAATTGGGTTGAGTCTGTCAACACAAACCACATTTTAATTTCAAAATTCTCTTCAAAGTGAGATTCCTTCCAGATTTAGAGCAATGATCTTAGGATCCTATGATTGATTGTGACTGCCCAGATGATGCCACAATTCCTTTTCCCAAATAATGGAAACTATAGCTTTTCTTTTTTAAGTTTTTATTGATATACATTTACAGATTATTCTCATGTTTTGAGAAATTCCTTGTAATAAAGTAAAACTGACTAAAAATACACTGACCTCATCTGAAAGTGCATGCCACATTACATATTTGTAGCAACCCCCGACACATTTCTCTATTAAAAAATAATAACATCTATTTTTCCTCCCTTCTACCCCATACTCCATTAGAAAGAAAAAAAATTCTTATAACAGATACTCATAGTCAAGCAAAAAAAATTCCCTCAACGGTTGTATACACAGCACACATATCTATGCATGCATGGATATATGCATATATATGCACATACATATGTGCATACATGTAACATAATACGTATGTCTTTGTATGTATATGTGTCTCATTACATACCCTAAATCTGTGACCTCTCTGTAACGGATAGCATGTTTCATCATTAGTTGTCAGGAATCATCAATGATCATTATATAAATCATACGTCTTACAACTTTCAAAGAGGTTTGTTTTTACAGTGCTGAAAATGATTCCCTTAATCACTTTTCTCCTTGTTGTCCCATTCTGCCCTCAGTGGTGGAATTCATCAACAACACTATCCCTTTCTCTTTTCCTGATGATGTCAGATTTTCAGGAAACACAGAGGAGTTCCTCCTCACAAATGTCCATGGCTACACAATCCCTTGCCCATACTAGGCTCTTCATCAATTGATGCTTGCTGAATTGTATTCACCACATTGCTTTATCAGATTAGCTTCTTCTTGAATTACCTCTGCAAGTACTTGAATGGGAGGCTTCTCCATGGGTGAAAGTTTAATGCTATAATTAATCTATGTCGTAAAGCCCGCCTCAAAAGTGCTCATTATCTTATAAATGGACCAACTAAAGTCATTTTCTCCTTGGCTGAGATGGAGCACAAAAAATGTCATCAGAGGGAGAACATTTTTAACTGTGTTAATATGCTCAGAAAAACGAAAGTTCAACCTGCTAGTGTAGATGTAGCTAAATCAGACTGAAGTTGAAAAATCTCACTGAAATCAAGTAACAATTTGTCCAGTGCATGCTTCACAATCTATTCCTAAGATAGCCCTTCTGAAAATAAAGTTGTTCCTATTCCCCACAATGCCCCTGCTGTCATTTACTGAATCACATTTTGGTTAGTAGCTGACCTCTCCTACACATAGTTTCTTGCTGAATCTGAGATGTTCTCTGTATTAAAAAAAAAAAAAAAAACCATAAAGTTCCTCAGAATGGTGCCAGAAATACAAAGCCCTGCAGTTTTCAATTTCCTATGTCTGACATACAGAATCTTTACCCCCAATGTGATTTTTGGAGATTCTGGTAATTGTTCCCTTACTTCAGAGAAGTTATTTCATGGTGTGATTTTGGTGATTGGGAAGAGAAATAAGGTAAGAGGGAGAAGGGGGCAATTTGAATAATTTTGTGTCTGTGTGTGTGTGTGTGTGTGTACATGCAACAAACCTTTCTGATCATAGCTTTATATATCTTTGAATTTAAATTTCACATAATTTGTTCTTTTTAAATAAATCTTAATCTCAAAAACAGTTCCAAATAAATAGGATCTTGTATATAAATCAAAGGAAAGGACAAGCTATTTCAGTTGTGCATACCAAGACAAACTTAGAAGAATTAGAACACAGAAGGTGTTTTTCCCCTCCAAGTATGTGGCACTTATTAATATGTAAACATATTCCTACAATTATTTTCACCTCATTATCAAAATATCACACATTTTCTCCCATCAAATTGAAAATAATACATAATTCTTTTCTGTCAACCAAAGACAAGGAATGACAGGGAAAAATAAAGTTGCCACCAAGACAAGATTTTTTGTAAATATGATTATATTAAATATATAAATTTTTGCAAAGCTTTAGAAGTGTAATTTTGTTTTAGGCAGCAGATAACCTCAATTAGCACAGAGGCTGTATGCTGTGCTTTAAAGGCACACCATTCTCTACTGCCTAAAATGACCCTTTCAAAACTGATATGAGGTTAAAATTAAAGTCTGATATATTACATATATTTTTTCCTCAGGAGACTTTGATAAAAATTAGTCATTACTAGGCAAGGTATTAAAAAGAGACTTGTTTTTAAGCAAATCTGGTACTCAAAAAAATTACAAAACATAAATCAAGTTAATTATTCATATCACAAAGGGGCTCATTGCATTTTCAAAAGACTTCTTTGAGGATATTTTAGATATTGCTGCTAATCCGTTTGTAATGTAGTTCGGCAAATTTTTATTTATAAACATTTTGTGCAGAACACATCAATTACAGTGGAAGGTACATTTTATGAGTAAATTTAGCTAATAAGATATGCTGCTTGCTGCTGAAAATGTATGCTTATATTTGCTATTATTTACAAGAAAAACTACAAACTTTGTCTTTCACCAATTTAAATAATGATCTTTGACACCTATATTGCTCTGCATACAATTTGTAGCATGTTTTAATGGACAGAGGCTTGGGCTTAGATTTGGAAAGATCTGAGCTCTGATTCTGCCTCAGACACATTATAGCTTTTTGATTGATGACAATTCACTTTACCTCTTAGTCACCAATTCTATAAGAACCTAAATTATAGAGGAGTTGTTGATTTGATTTGATTTGAAAAGGGGATTTTCCCCATGAGAATTCCCTACACTTAGGAAATCACAGGTCTAGACTTAATAAATGAAGAAAAGAAAATAGAGAGCAAGATTCTCTCTCTCTCTCTCTCTCTCTCTCTCTCTCTCTCTCTCTCTCTCTCCTTCCTCCCTCTTTCCTCCTTCCAGGCAATTATTTCCAAGCTCTGCACAAAATGTTTTTGGATTAGTTATATAACCTCTATGAGGGCACAAATGTATTAGATGAGGAATATACTATTAATACAAAGTGGTATCATTTTAGTATTTATATTTTGAATCTATGTTTTATCTCTATGGATTTTTCTTTTCATAGGAAAAAAACCCTCACTTTGTGAATTGGTAGAATTTAATAGGTAGTCTCATGTATGGCCTACAAAAGTTGGTAAGACTTGGTGGCCAGTAGTCTATTTAAATTCAAAAGGCTTATTTTAGCATTAGTCTCTTAAGAGAAAAGATTATATTTTTATCAATATATAAGGAGAAGTAAGGAAGTTGTCCTATTTCCTGCAAACCATTCTCTCAGGTAATTTTTACTAAGCCACAGTTCCACATAAACCAAAAATATCTTTTGCAGTTACTTTTTACTGAAACAAAAATACTAGGAAGAAGAAACTGAACATTTCCTTTGTAAAGCCCTCATTTTGATACCTCATTTTTGAGTAGGAGATGCTGTGATCTCAATGATTCTGCTAGCAGAATGCATCCCTTACTCAACTTGGATATGAATTACACACTATTCAAGGAAGAGTGACCTACCTAAATTCAGAGAGACTCATCAGGTGACTTGCCACAGTGCAATGATTCAATTCAACATTAAGCCCTTACTTTGCTCAAGGGACAACCTTATTTACAGGGCATATGAAGACAAAACTAAAAGTGTGAGCCCATATCATGAAGAAAAGAGATAGATTGATTGGGAGATATATAGATAACTAGTGAGATAAATATATACAAATAAGAAAATATAAAATAAGAAAGTCACTAACAAGCATGGGAGTGGGAAGGGGAATCATTGATGACTTCATAGAAGACAAAGAAAGTGGATACATCTGAGCTCAACCATAATGCATGATAAGAATTCTGTTAAGTAGGTTTGAGAAGAGGGGGAATTCTGGGCAATGGATATAACTTATACAATGCACAGAGGTGGGAAAGGAAATGTCAAGTTGAATAAGCAACTAATAGTCTAGCTGAATTGGACTGTAGGTCCCAAGTGGGAAGATTATGAAAAGACACAAATCCTAGGTGAGGTGTGTTTTTTTTTTCAGTTAGGGCAGTGACATGTTTAGGCTTAAACCGTTAAGAAGACTATTCTGACAAAGCATGTAGGATTGACTGAGGAGGTGAGAGACTTCAGATCAGTTAAAAAGTTAATACAATGGCCTAGATGAGAACTATGTAAGTAATTATGGGAAGGGAGAGAAGGGTAAGAGGGACAGAATTGGTTTGGAAATGGAACAGTTCTTGGAAACTGATTAGATTTGGGTGGATGGTGAAAATGAGGGGAAAAGTCTAGGGTGATTTCAAGGTTAGAGAATTCAGTGAATGGAACAATGGTGGTGTCCTTGGCAGTAATACAGAGGTTTGGAAGGGAAATGAGTTTTGGGAGGAGGAAACAAGATCTGTGAAGATGGATCATGTCCAGGTGGAGATAATCTGATGGCAGGAAATGATGCAAGACTGAAGTGTTCTTAAGAAATTAAGTGACATGATTGGTATTAGTGAAGGGAGAACACATAGCAACCAAATCACAGGTCCTTTAAGTAAAGAAAAATACACATTTTATTTTGAGGTTTCTAAAATACTTCCCACTTCATAAGGAGACATTTTTTAAAATTTTCAGGCAGCTAGATGGTATAGTAAATGGAGCACAGGAGCTTGTAGTAAGGAAGACACGAGTTTGAATCATGACTCAGATATTGATTGACTATATTCCCCTAAGCAAATACCTTAACCTACTTATAATAGGGATAATAATAGCATCTGTTTTCTAGGGTTGCTTTGAAGAGCAGATGAGATAATAACTGCTTTACAAATCTTAGCATGCTATAAAAATGCTAGTTAGGACAATGTGGAAAACTATTGTATTTTAATCCATCATATGTACTTGTCATGTAGTGAAAACTCACATGCTTGTTGATTGACGATAAAAAGTATGTTTACCATTGGAGTGCTTTAAGTAAAAGTGGGGAATACACTTCCATAATTTCATTATTAGAGAGGTGATTTGTTAATCATGTGGAGACCCCATTTAACCTCCTCAATAGGTGTTTCCTTAATGGACAATCTTATTTCAACTTTAAGGATTAGCTAAATGTTACATGTTAGCACTTTAAAAATAAAATTGTCTTATCAAAGAATGATACCTTGGAGGGAAACCATTGTATTCCACAAATTATTTCTTGGTTCTCCTGCTAAAGACTGGGTTCTACTTTGGAAGGATAGTTGGTAGGAACTCAGATGGCATTTCTTATCTTCCATATGAGTTACACATTCTAAAGCTAATTTCAGAATTTTAAAAAAATGAACAATAGTTGTTCTCTTTGAGGTGTATTAACTCTTACCAATCCTTCCTGTCTTAGAACTTTGCCATGGTATTGTCCTCGGGATCCATAATTTACTTATAAGTAAAATTCTTTTGTAGGAAAGTTAAGTAAAAAAGACAATGGGGAGGAAATGATGGAGGGAGGTAACAAAAAAGCAATGGGATATGTGAAAGGGAGGTTATGTGACCTTTGGGGGTGGCCACATTCAAATTCAGGGAATACAGGAGATGGGAGTTTTGCTGACTCAGTGAAAAGAAGCTTGAATTCATGCTGTCTGTACAGGATGGGGGAAAGGTGAAAATGATATCCCCTGTTAACCAGGGCTTAAAGTGTAAATTCTAATTTCAATAATAATGCAATTTTTAGATTGTTTTTCTTTAAGTATGTGATATCTTTATGTGAATTTCTCTTTTTTTAAATAACCAAAATTACTTTTTCCTTATTTAGGTAAAAAATGATAGAATCATAAAGCTAAAACTGGAAGGGATCTTAGAGATCTGCTAGCTCAATGCCACCCCAGTTGACATATGAAAAAAGAATGGAGGTCCAAAGAGGTTAAATGATTGCTTAGGGTCATACAAGTAGTACAGGGAAGAGAGGAGATTCAATCTCAGTTTCACTGGCTCCAAGGTCAATTCTATCTCTACTGTATCTTACTTGGTTCTGAAGCAAATACTCTACCATTAGATATTTTTTATGACAGGTAATGTGAGTAAGCTGTTCATCTAAAAAAAAGAAAGACTAGTGGTAAAATAATTCAGTAAGTTTTACCATTTCCCCCAAAATGCTTGCATATATGGTAACAATCAATTCAAATCTACCTACACTCTAAAATGGGCAGATTACAAAGAAATATATTCAATAGGCACCTTGGGACAAAGGGGAAGTAGGTCCAACTAACTTTACTTCAATACTTTCTGTATCAGAATCTAGAGAACCCTAAAATCTCGATGTCCTTTTTAAGCAATTAAAGCTAGGTGGCACAGAGGATAGAGCCCTGAACTTGGTGTTAGGAAGTACTTGAATCTTGCCTCAGGCATAACTGTGTGATCTAGGGGAAATCACTCAACCTCTCTATACCTCAGTTTCCTCACTGAAAAATGAGGATAACAGTAACACCTTCCTTGCAGGATTATTGTTAGGTTCAAATGAATTAACATATACAAATGTTTTGTAAACCTTGAAATGCTACATAAATGCTAGCTACAACTATTAAATTATTATTATTACAGTAGTTTAAATTATCTGAGCTAAGTAACATGATCAACAGTATTGCAGATGATGGAGTTTATTAAACTCAGTAGGGATGGAGACAGAGCTCCCATGGAGAGCCCTCCTCTACCAATGCAGGTCTGCATCTTCTCTGTAACTCATATTCTTATAATTATAGTAAAAATTCTGACAAGTTAATTGATTTGCCCAGATTTACATAGAAAATATCTGTCAGTGGTGGAATTTGAACCCAGATCTTCCTGGCTTTGAGGTTAATAGTATATTCCTTAAACCACTCTGACTCAAAATGGAATGAATAACATGGTATCACTGTAGTTCTAGTAAAGGATTATAGTTATGGAAATTAACTCTATAACTATCAGAATATAGTCCTAAAAAGTTTATGTAATAAACAATTTAAAATTTTATTACAGTGGTATGAAACTTAGTCAACAGGTAGTTATTAAGTGTTCAGTATGTAAAAGACCATGATTTAGAGAGGCAGCATCATGTAGTAGAAAAGCCAGAAAAAACCTGGACTCAAGTCCTGGCTTTGACATATCATTTCAATGTCATCCTGGAAAAGTCATTTCAACTCAATGCTCTGGTCAGCTCTCTAGGGCTATGATAAGTAGAGACAATGCCAACATACAGTAGTCAAGAGGTACAGGAAACTCCCACAACTGGGAGTACCCTATACTTATGAAATCATAGGCCTAGTACTAGTCTCTAAGAATATGAAAAATATTTTGAGTGACACAAAGATAAATAAAATATTGTCTATTAAATACCTATCTATCTTTTTTCTTCCCTTCAAGGAGTTTGCAATCCAATTGGATTGATAAGACATGGACACAAGATAAATTTATTAATAACAAAATATTTTAAATGAGAGTTCAACAGAAGAGATGTAACATATAGGACAATAAATGATAAAATATTTAAGAGGGACAATACATTAATCTATGCTTATCCAGTAAGATACTGTGCAGAAGACAGAATTTTGTCTGGCTCAAAAAATAACTTTCAATTCAATTAAAAAATATTGCCCAAGAACTGTATTTATAGCATTTTACTCAAATGCAGAGGAATCACAAGTCCATTGCTTAATCTTTCTTTACTCAATTCTCTCCCATCTTATATGAAAAAATGAGATAATGTGAATACTTTCATTTCTCAGATAGAGCCTTGCTAAAATGGTGCCTTATTATTTTTTTTTGTCCAAAGCTGGCAATTATCCTGAAAAAAGAGTCAAACTCACATCCAACTTCTGAGGGAAATGGACTCATAAGAAAGAAAAAAGAATGGAGCTCATTGGCTCGGCTGATGTTAATTTTTGTTCTGTTTTTCCCCTGAAACCATAATATTGATAAGCTTTCAGGTGGCATTTTTTTTGTCAAACCAAGTAGAATAAACCCAACTAAGCATATTTTTTATTCCTCTGGACAGGTAAATAAGGGATTAAGTGCAATTTAAATTACGTGAAATAACAATGGCATAAATGGCTACTCTGTCAGGGGGAAATGGATATATATATATATATAATTTTTTAAAAAATCATTAGATGGACACCTACATTTTAGAACATGACCATTATTATACATGTTTTCAGCAAACTGTGAGGCAACCTACAGGCATATCAGTTGCCAGATCTGACTCATGCAACACACAGTCATATAACACACTCTTTAGCAGCTCATTGTTTAAAAAATAAACATTTAATAAAAACCTGTGAGATGCTATTACTACAGGGCAAATTGATTTCCAGGGAGTAGGTAGTTCAATAGACTCCATAGTTAATAGTTCCCTAATATTCATTAAGTACTTAAAATATCTAGTACAGTTTGTATAAACAACCACTTAGTTGCATTGTGTGCATCCTTTAATTAAATCTTTGGCTTCCTTACACATATATATTTTCTTTAAAACAACAGTAGCAACAAGGTGACCAAATGAACAAGCTTCATTTGACCAATGGCTTACTACTCTCTCTGAGTAAATAAGAGTCACTGGGGAGACTTATGGTTCTTATTAAATTGCAGGCTCATGACCTTAAATTATACTTTAGCAGCTCGGGAGACTACATTCAGCTTCTAAAGGTGCTACCTTTGAAGCCAAGAAGAATTTGGTTCAGATGGATAGATGGATTGAGATAGATAAATAGATAGATAGATAGATAGATAGACAGACAGATAGATATATATCACACTGAATTGGAACTGAGATAAGACACAATTTGATAAACAGAATAATATTTAATACATGCAACTCTATGGAATCAATTCAACATAATTAAATAGTTTTTCCAAGTAGATCAGGAAGCTTGAAGGATTGTTGCTGAGTTGCTGAGTATGGCATCCTTGGATTAAAATCCCTTCCCAAATAAAAGGAAGGCATTACTATGTCAAGATCACTCAGGATCCAATATGAAATGGGTTTGTAGTTCCATCCAATTCTTACTGAATAGTCTTCTCTATCAGCAATTGTGAAAACCAAGGTGACATTAACTGGAATTCAGTATAGAGGCCAGCTCTTTATCTACTGAACTACCTTTTCTGTGCCAGCATTATTCCTTCTAAATCCCAATAATAACACTTTGTATTAAACTCACATTTCTTTTTGGAGAAACTCTGAGAACTTTATAGACATGTTTTATTTAGTTCTTTCCAAATTCCAAATTCCTTACTGGCAGAAGGCCAGGGTATTGTCAACTCCATTTTGTTGTGGATAATATTGAGGAAGAGATTTACCAACATTGTGAGAATGTCTATGGACTGAGAAACACGTCTCTTTATTTTCTTTCCCATGAACAGTAGATCACAAAACATCTCTCAGAGATATATTTTCATAGAGAGCAGGAAGAAGTTTAGAGTGACATAACTGGGAATTCAATGAGTTGAATGTCATCTACATAAATACATACATATACACATATACATACACACATATGTACATATATGGATGCATAGATATGTATGTTAAATAAACTATACTATGCCATCACCTAATATATCATATTTGTCGTTGTTCAGTCATTTCAGCCTTATCTAACTCTTTATGACACCATTTGAGGTTTTCTTGGTCAAAGATACTGGAGTGGTTTGCCATTTCCTTCCCCAGATCATTTTTTGATGAGGAAACTGAGGCAAACAGAATTAAGTGACTTGCCCAGAGTCACACAGCTAATAAGTGTCTGAGGCTAGGTTTGAACACAGGAAGATGACTCTTCTTGATTTCAGGCCTGGCACTTTATCCACTGCACTGCCTAGCTGCCATTATATACCTATATAGCTATCCGTAAACACACATACACCATCTTCAATGATAAAACATAATCACCTTCATTTAACATATACAAATAACTTCCACTACACAATATTAATAAAAGTCAACTTATTGGAGAAAAAAATATTAACCCATGAGAACTCAACACAGCAATGCTCTCACTTCCCTACTCCTGTATTGTGTATCTTCCTTATTTAACCTGCTATTGCATTTGCTTTCTTGGCTGTCCTTTAATGTTGTTGACTTATTTTAGTCCATTAAAAATCTATATCTTTTTTTAGATGAACCATGGTTTGGCCACAAAAACTTCCTCATCTTGTATTTAAGTTTTTTTTTTTTAATATGACTTCACATTTTCACCTATTATCTTTCACTTTGCTAGATTTGGACCTATGTTCTAGCCTGTCAAGATTTTTTTAAATCCTTACTTTGTAGCTAGTGTGCTGTCTGTGCCTCTCAGTTTTTAAAAATGCATATTTCCATTTGTTTTATTAAATATTCCCAATTACATGTGAAAAATAACAATAATTTCTTTAGAATTCCAAATTCTTTTCTCCTTCCCATCTGACCCCCCTCCTTGAGAAGACAAGCAATTCAATATTGATTATACATGTGAAGTCATACAAAACATATTTCCACATCATCCATGTTGAAAAAAAAGACCAAAAAATAAACAAAGCAAAAAAAAAATGCTTCCACCTGCATTCAAAGGTCATCAGTTCTCTCTTTGGAGGTGGATAGCATTCTTTTTCATCACTGGTCTTTTGGAATTGTCTTAGATCATCATCTTGATGAGAGTAGCTAAGTTTTTCACAATTGAAAATCACTTCAATATTTCTGTAACAGCATGCAATGCTCTCCTGGGTCTACTCACTTTACTTTGCATAAGTTTATATAAATCTTCCCAAGCATTTCTGACACCATCCCATTCTTTACTTGTTAAGCCATTCCCCAATTGATGGATACTCCCTCAATTTCCAATTGTTTGCCACCATGAAAAGAGCTGACTTTTTTTTGTGTGTTTCCCCTTTCTTTGATTTCTTTGGGATATAGACCTAGTGGTGATATTGCTGGGACAAAGAGTCTGCAGTTTTATAACCCTTTGAGCATAGTTAAAGATTTTTTTTCATTAGAATGACTGGACCAGTTCACAACTCCAACAGTGAATTAGTATCCCAATTTTCCCACATCCCCTTCAGCACTTATTATTTTATTTTTCAGCACTTATTATTTTTATTTAGTCAATCTGAAAGGTGTGAGGTTGTTCTCAGAGTCATTTTAATTTGCATTTCTTTAAATTACTTAGTAGTAATTTGGAGCATTTTTCCATGTGATTATTGATGAATTTGATTTTTTTCCTCTAAAAACTGCCTGTCTATGTCCTTTGACCATTTATCAACTGGAGAATGGTCCTATTTTTTTTTTTACAAATTTGGCATAGTTCCATATATATT
Organism: Vombatus ursinus; assembly: GCF_900497805.2. Taxonomy (NCBI): domain Eukaryota; kingdom Metazoa; phylum Chordata; class Mammalia; order Diprotodontia; family Vombatidae; genus Vombatus; species Vombatus ursinus. Next base: position 16,685,027 of record NW_020954594.1, on the reverse strand, counting down.
TGGGAAATGAGGCTTTTATCAAAGAAATTTACTGTAAAATTTCCCCCAGATTCCTGTTGTCCTAATTTTGGCTGCATTGGTTTTGTTTTTGAAACAAAAGCTTTTAAATTTCATGTTATCAAAATTATCTATTTTACTTTCCATGATCCTCTCTCTTTTTTAGAAACAAGTTCTTCACTCACCCATAGATTTGACAGGTTCACTTTTCTCTGCTCCCTAAATTTACTTATATTACTCTTTACCTCTGAATCATTACCCCTTCTAGTTTTAAACTATCTGCTTATCCAGTAGGTATACCATCTATTACTTTATTCAAATCAGCATTTGAAATGCAAAGATGCACAGAGTCAAAAATAAAACATAGAACATTCCAGGAGAGGTGTAACCTCAAGATAATGTTGAAAAGATAGTGATTAATCTTTGTTTGTTAATTGAACAAGTTCTGAAGTCACATAATTATACTTTAATCTACTCCAACTCTCAGAGCACTTTATAAACTTTAAAGTCCTATAAAAATGATAGTAGTTGTTGTTTTTGTCAAATGTTTCACTTAAATCTGAGTAAATGATAACCGGAACATGAACCCAATCTTCTAGTCTGGAAACTTCGTCTGTTATTTGATCATTGCTTTCTTTTCATAATAACTAGATTTTGCCATGAATCAAGGACAATTTCAATAACCTATATCTTACAGATTATGTCCTCTTCCCTTTTCAAAAAATCCTAACAACATTTCCTCTTTTCTAATCTTTCAGTGTATTTCTATTCTCCAAAATCTTTTGAAGACAATTGGCAACAATTATATCTGCAAATTATTTCCCTGCCTTTAAATGTAGTGCATCTGGGCCTGATGATGTGAACTCATCAAAAGCAGCTAGGTGTTCTTATATAATGATCTCGATAACACAAACATACTAGGAATAATTTTTTGTTGTTGTTATTCTATTTTTTCCAGTCCAAATGTCCTCTTTGGTACAGAGAACAAAAGCAAAATGACTTGAGTGGCTGTACCTTCTTTTTGTATATTTTCATCATTCAATTCATACCTAACCAGTGGTACTCTCAGTATTAATCATCCTTTTTTGCTCTATATAGACTAAAAAAATTTGCTCTGTAATCCTTAATTTTCCTTACTAACATCAACATATTCTGAATTTTATACTCCTGATACTGTATTGGTTGATGATTTTACTATGCATACACATCAGACTCATTTCTTTGTGCTCCCATCTCCTACTAATCAAAAAGGTTTCTCTTCTTTCCATCTTCAGAATTTTATTCTTGAAAACTTCCAAGATCTTCTGGATGGACTGTCCTGTTAGAATTTTAGGTCATTGGTGCCTTCTTCACCATTTTCTTAATCATTTAAAATCTGCTCTCCCCAAATGCATGTTTGAGTAGGCTAGGTTTTTTCTTCTTTATCACAAATTCTAAAATCAAACACAACCTTCCCTTTATGGTTTCCAGCATTCCTGCTAGAAACAACCAGCTTCTTCTGTTGGTGAGAATAAGATTTTCTCTTGATGCTTCCTTCACCTTTTGAGGGATGAATATTAAAGCAAATTAAGAAATTATTAGCCACTCTGCTTTTGGCAGAACGCGTATATCTGGAATAACTAAAACTCTCCTATAATTACTATATCATGACTTAGTGACAGGTTTGTTATGTGTTTTTGAAATTCCAGTTCTATTGCCTCTTTTGATACAGAAAGTGTGCAATATGTCTTCAGTTTTTGTCTTCTCCACTTATGTTCATTCAAATTCTTCCTTATAATGAACTTCTCATGTAATTTAGAGCAATCGCTTTACCTCAAATGTTCATCTGCACAATTCAGATAATATTGGTCCTCCTAACCACTTTAAAGAAATGTGAGGATACAAAGAAATGTAAAATGAGTTAGAAAGAAAATCACCAAACACAAGGTATTTCTAAGAACCCAGATGTATAGGTCCAGATAGTTAAGTACTCTTGGGCTACCTCTTTCTATAGTCTTTAATGAACATTGTAGAAGTATTTCTGCTGCCAATAATTATATTATGCCTTTCTTTATGTGTTTTTCCTATAATAAAATTTTAACCACTCCTGCTCCCTGTGATGCCCTTGGATAGGGAGCTCACTAAGAATAATAACCCTATCATTCATTTTTGGATCCACATAATCCTTGTTTAATGGATGTGTGCTAAAGGAGTGAATGTGTAGGATATTAATTAAAAAAAACACTTTTTTGAAAACTTACAATAGTTCAACAAAATGACCTGAACAATTTTATACATATAAAATATAATCTTAACTTGATTTGTCCTCATAAAAAAATAGCATTTTTAATTGCATTTGTTTCACACACAAATAAGGAGCAATTCAGTTTGATTTTATGTAATATCTGGATTAGCAATTAACATTTTAATTAAAAATAGATTAGCTGCTTTTGAAAATCATTAGAAAATTATATCTGAAACTGTTCAATTTATAATCCACTCCTCATGGAGCTAAATAGATCTTTGTGCAATGGAAATTATTTGTTTATCAGTATGTAAAAAATGCAAGTGATGGAGGACATTGAAGGATAGCATGATAATTTAATATTATTATATACTGAGATATCTATTAAGAAAATATGTTGCAAAAATAAGTACATTTTAAGGAGATATAATTACCATTAAATTACCCTTAGTGGTTCAGTCGAGACTCTGCAAATCTTTAATATAAAAAGTCTCATACTTCCCTTTTATAGCACACAAAAGCAATACACTAAAACAGGAGGACAGTGTTCAAAATATAAATAATGTGATAACAATAGTTTGAGATTTTTGTACTTATTCCCCTAACAATCTTGCCATGAGGACAAATTGCATGGTGTCACTTTTTTTCTTTGTACTCTTTGTCTGAGAATAAGGCATCCAAGTAAAATGCACTGTGCTGTTGAAATGAACTTCATTTTTCTTCTTTTTCTTCTCCTTCTCCTTCTTTTGTTGTCTGTCTCTTTTCCCAGGGTAGAGTGGGAGTTACATGGAAGTTAGGATAGGATTGCTCCATTCCCTAGAAACTAAGTTATAACAGAAAGATAAGCCCTGAAGATGGTTTACCAGTCAAATCTTACATATGTATATATATATATATATATATATATATATATATATATATATATATAT
>NW_020954594.1:16563597-16681867 GCF_900497805.2 Vombatus ursinus | reverse complement strand
TATATATATATATATATATATATATATATATATATATATATATATATCAGAACTAATTTGGCTTTTAGCTTATTAACTTCAAGTGAATATGGGGCATCCTGAGACTGAGACAGTATCCAAAGAACTACATTCAGTCAAGCTAATTATTTGAGTAAATTCATCTTTCCACCCCCCAAACAAGTTTACACACGCGACTATAGTCTATGACTTTCAAAAAGAAAAAGAGCATAAACAGACAGGACAATTGTGTATTTTATCTTAAAGATAAGATATATTAGTGCAATAGGAACTCTTGGTCAAAGAATGGAGTGGGAGTTAAGTAATCTAAGTTCAAATTGTGACACTGTTAAAAACTTACTACCACTGTGATGCTGAGACAATTATTTAATTCTGTGGACCTTATTTTTTTTTAATTTGTAAAGTCAGAATAAATGATCTGTCCAATCTCTTTCAGGTTTAAATCCCAAGAAGACTTATTAAGGCAAAAAATGGAATTTAACATTCAGATGCTCGAAAAATAATATGCTTATAGATTCAGGGGGCATTTGAAATATTTCCCTATCCAGCACGCACTTTAACTTTTTCAACTAAACTGCTATTAAAATTAGAATACTGGTACATAGTAGGCAAAGAGTAGAAGTTATTATGATACTGTGGTGCCTAATCCTCAAAGTAAATTACTAAAATACAGATAATTGGACCTTAAAAATTCAGAAAATATCATGGAAAATAGCTACTTTCATAAAGGCACTCCTATTGTCCCACTAACTGAGGGTAGGTTAAAGCTTTCAGAAACTCTTCAAGATGTCTACAATGTCAAGGCCATTTCCCAGATTGCATCAATGATATAAAAGGGACCAAAATGTGGGAGGGGGTAGAGGAAGACAAAGGAGACAAGCACAACTTTTTTTCCTCTTCTCAGAAAGATGTATGGTAGCTTTTACCTCTGGTGATTTTGCCAAATATATGCTTTGCTAGGCCAGTTTTAAGATGTTCAAAAGATATTAACTGGAATAGAACATATCCTAACACATTATTGATACTGTATTCTTGCTGGCAATTGGGCTTTGATACATATTAATGGAGTCATTGCCTTTGCAAATATTCAAGAGCACATTTACAATAGTTCAAAGAACAGTCATTGTGTGTTACCAGAATATTTTATCCCAGATCATAATAAACTATGTTTGATTCACTAAGCAGCTGCATTTTTTCAAATAAGTACATTTCTTAGAAAAAGGTATTCCACAAAATACTAACACTTGAAACAATCAATGTTTTTTTGTATCCAATGTTAGTGTTAAGAGAAAAATTGGTCAAGTTAAGAAAAAATTCGGAAATGTAATTCTTATTTTTTTTAGGCAATTGGGGTTAAGTGATTTGCCCAGGATCACACACCTAGTAAGTGTCAAGTGTTTGGTCTGAGACTAGATTTGAACTCAGGTCCTCCTGACCAGGGCCAGTGCTCTATCCACTGCACCACCTAGCTGCCCCTGCTTCTTACATTTTACAGGACACTGACAAAAGTAGAGGAACTGAATGAACAGAATTGGAATTCTAATTCCCCAGGCACATCTAGATTTGAGCCCTTTAGAGACTTGCCAATAGGACTGCTTCAAACACATTTCTGATGTACTTCTTCATGACCTTTGCTCGTTATACATGAACAGCTCAGAAATAACATGATGTACCAAGTAAATCAAGACTGGCTTCAATGATAAATAATCTTTGTACCAACAATGTAAGTAGCCACTGCTCCAGTTCTATGGTTCACGGTCATAATGATTCAAGACAGGCATATGAAAACATACACACACACATATATATACACACATTGTGTGCATATGTGTATGTGTGTATACATGTATACATATGTATATGTGTATCTGTTGATTGTATTTATTTTGCCACTTTTATTCTGGGGAGAGCAGGCAACTTGGTGGGGGGAGGTATATATTTTTTGACAATCATGCTGTACTAAATCAAATGTACTTATGAGACAAATCAATGTAGTCATCACACACATTCTTTCTGAAGGAGGATATGATAAGAATGTGAATCCCAAAAGATGATGTTGAATATAGAAAATGTGGGAAATTATTTAAAAGAATAGATTTTTATATACCTACAGAAATTTATTATGCTGTAAGAGTGGATGTCCCTTTCAACACAACCCATCTATCCCTGCCATTTTTTTAAAAGACAGTAAGTTGAATAACTAAAGGAGATTCCTCATTGAGATCTTCCTAAATCAATAAAATCACAAATGCATTGTATTAAAACAATAAGGAAGTAAGGCCTAGTCAGAACTTTTTTTTTTTATTTGCCCAAGACCAAGTAACTTGCTGGTGACATTACCAGAACTGATCTAAATCTCCTGACTGTCTATCCTGTGCTATATTCTCTATTCTTGGGGGGAATTGGGTGCACCTCTGCATGCAGGTAGAGAGAGATCAGTCAATAGTACTTGAACCAAATGCCACTTACTATTTTTGTTATCCAGAGACAGTCACTTAAAGTTCTCATCTTAAGTTTCCTCATCTGTAAAATCAACAGGTCAGACTAAATGGCCTCTGAAGTCCCCTTTAGATTTATGGAGCCTCAATCTATGAGCCTTCAAACCCAAATGATAGGATTCTGTGGTTCCTGAGTTGGCACAGCTTTAACCAATTAACCTCACTTATGTACAGGAGAACAAATAAAAGGGCAAAACAAGTTCCTTTTAGGAATTTGCTAATACAAACAATATCCAAAGCATGTCTTGGTGACTATACAAAAAAATTCACTTCACTCTCCCACATCATCCTACATCTCCATTACTCTACACAATGGTAACTGATAGCCAGAAAGATGACCCTGGAAGACTGAAATGTTCTCAGTCTGCAAAGTAACAATTTTGTTCAGCACCTTGTCTGAACATTACGATCATGGCCTAATATAGTTTGTTAAGATTTTCAATGGACCAGAGGAAAGAAAGAGTTTTCTACTTGATGCTCAGTAAACCAGGAAATGGAATTCATCAGAATGCTTCCATTATTGAGTGTGCCAGTAAACTGTGATTATACTTCAATAGCTCAAAAAAAGTTAAGAATTAAATTAATTTCCCTCCTAAAAAGAAGTGTATGTTAGAAGCTGGCTAAAAGTTGACCATGCCAATTTTTTTTTAACTCTAAAGTTAGACAACTTTTTCCCATAAGAATTTTGTACAAGTTTGACACACCTGAAATGCTGCTAAACAAACTCAAGATAATTTATCTATGTTCTAGGGGATTTCCTTACTCTGTATTAAGTACTGGCATTTTGATTGCATAGAGAATCTAATCAATTTCATCTTCCCAAGGTTACTTTTCATTTCCTCTACTAAAATGTCTGTCCTCTTACTCTTTGACATGAGCTATTAAGGTCAAAACCATTAATTATAAAACACTGAAAAAAGAAATGAATTATCCAGCATGACATTATTTGATAACAAAATGTCATGCTACTGCTAAAAAAGTACAATTTATTTGGTTTTTATTTTTAAAAAGTAAAAAAAAAATACTCATTTAGCAGTAGCAACTTTTGGAAGTTGCTCCATAGTTCAGAGGTAAAAACACTGCACCAAATTCTAAGTTTCTATGGTAACTACCCTCATTATAACATTATTCCTGGGATAGGTCGCCTGCATTCTAAGTGGTAGAGGGATCTGGTTTATAATGGAGTGGAAGATATTTGAGAATTAATTGACTCTACAAATAAAAGAAATAGTTAATTTCAGTGGCTTGAAAAGGTGTGACTGCGTGCAGTGTTCTAACAGGGAGCTGTAACAGACTTTTACATTTGCAAAAAAAAAAATACTTTGCTGAGTACAACATTTTCCTTCCTTTAAAGACTAAACTGCATGCTATTTGCCTTTCATTATTTCCTTAGGTTTTAATACACCTCTGCTTGAACTTGATGGAAATATTGGTTTTGTCCTTTGTGAAATGGCAAGAATAATAATAATCACCTCTCATCAGGATGTCAAGTGAACTAACACATCACTCTACTCACTTAGAAAACACAAACGCTTTATGAATGTACTATTATTATATTCAAAATTTCATTAGCAGCTGCTGCCATTTAAGCTACTCTGTTGCAAATCTTGTTCCATAAGGAAATGTAAAACTAAGATGCAGAAGTGAATTCCAAAATGAATGCAGGGATTTTAGAAACTAACATCTGCTGAGCTCTAGTGTTAGTGGCAGGTCCCAGCTGCCACTGAAAACAGATTTTTTTAAGCTAAATGTGCCTCATTCATTATTTAGGGAAGTGGGCATTCAACGATTGAAATCAATTAATGCTTATTTGTGATTCATTTTTAATCTATGATTTAGAAACTTTAATTGACAGAAATAATGGATGACTACAATACATTTTGGAAGCTGCTTTGCATTTTAAAACAAGTGGAGATAATTGTGAATGAAAAATGGAAGAAAAACTGCATACCTCAGTAAATGAGTCATTAACCTTTCAACTTTAGAATCATAGAAGGACTCCTGATGACAGTGACTGAGGGAGCTCTAATAGTCCTCGAAGAAGATAATAAAATTAATTTGATTATTTTAGATTGATTCTTTTCAGATCCTTTTTAAACTCTTTCAACTTGGCCTTTACCTTACAAGGACATTCCACTAACCATCCAAACACTCATCATTACACTCTTTCCTTGCAGGAAGCATAGGGGTAATAATAATAATAATAATAATGAATTATTATTATTATTATTATTATTATTATTAAAACAAGGGTGCAACATACTTGGATTGGCAGTTCCATCTACTAAAAATAGTATTTTTACATGTGCAAATTATTTTTCCCTTACTTTGCATTATAGTCCTCATAGGGAACTTGGATATTGGCCTACTGAATTATCAGAAAACTTACCATTAAAAAAATTGAAGAAAAGAAAAGAGTATAGCAATGGCTGATCATGCCTGCAACTATGTTGTATACTTGAGTATTAATGGAACCTGATGAGCCTATTCTTCTAAGACTGCCAGCAGATATGATTGTGTTCAAGTAATCTAATATTACTTTTTGGGGGTGGTCTAGACCTATGACTTCAAAGATGGAAGAGCTGAGTATGAAAATCCTTTCCACTCACCCAAATCAACAATTCCTCCATAACTTGCAATTTTAGAAAGTTGTTCAGGGCACTAAGTGATTAAATAATTTATTCATTGTCATATTTTTGTTTCAGTCACAACTTGAATCCATGCCCTCTACCATTAGGTCCTCATTGATGGGGAAAATCTAGCCTAGCACTGAGGATTCAAGAACTAGGCCTCTTGCTGCCAGTGTACCTTTCCTAGTTCTTGAAAGAGAATTAATGCCACACTGACACTCAACAGGACTTTTGAAGGTAACACTCCAGTAAAAATGCATTATGTCTCCACGATAGGATTAGCAAACTCTTATCCCTTATTTTCCTAATTCCAATGAAGCTGAATGCCAAGCTGCCTAAGTGAAACCCATTCTCCCATTCTAAAATGACTTACCATTATCTCATCCCCTTCCACCACAGCCCTATCCCTTCCAAGTTCCAATCCATCTCTGCCCAAACCTTCTACTGTTCCCTCTAGAATCCTGTTCTATCAATATCAGACTTCCTTTCATTTTAGACCTCTTCCTTTTTTGTTACTTCCATTTTCTAGCTGTTATAGAGCCTTAAATATCCCCACAAGGCACAATATCCCTAGTCAGCCTTTCCAGTATTTTATGAGTATCCTCTCATTCCTCTGGGCTAATGTTCCAGTAAGAAGGACAAACATTTTCCATTGCCACTCTGAACCTCCTTCTACCAATATAACTCAGCAACCTCTCCTTTGATGTTTACATTATGTAGGTCCTTATTACAGTTATCTACTGGCCCTCTCTTCCCTTTCTCAAGGAGAGGAATATATATTTGTCTCTCCCTTGACTTCTAATGTTTTCCCTTTTTGAGGATTCTTAAACACAGAAATTAATCTACTTTCAACTCCCTTGGCCTCCCAGTTATTCAATGTTCTCAACTCTCATGGTTTTGACCATACCTTTAACCATACAAGGATCTCTCCATCACTCACAGGTATTCCCTTCTATGACAAAACAATTCTGCAATTCCTCTGACCATAACATTTTAAGATTTCATCTTGTGTTTTATTTTTTAAGAATGTAAGCTTTGTCCTCACTGAAATCTTTATTTCCTCTATGCTTCAGTATTCTCCCAAGCTAGTATTCATAATCTTGCTTCATTTTTCTGCATGCCTTCTAACTGTGAGTATATCTCAAGGCTGTGTCTTAGACCTACTCTACTCTATATTCTCTCACATAATGACATCATCAGGTCTCATAGGTTAATGATCATCTTTATTCAGATGACTCCCAAACATATATTCAATCTTATTCTCTCTCATGAAATCTATTCCATCATCATTTGGTGTGGTAAAACAAAAAGAACATTTACTCTGGAATCTTAACCAGTTCATTGATATTATCTTTTATGGCTATTCTTTTTTGAAGTTCTTCTTTTGTTACATATTGCAGCCCACCATGTGTGTGCCTCTCCATTGCCCAGTATATCATCTTTAATCTTTTGGAGACTGTTGTATTCCTTGACTTAAAGCCACAAAACCTGGTAGAATACAAATAGAACACTTGGTAGCAATAATAAGAACAAGAAGAAGCATTTATATAGTTCTTTTAGGTTTATAAAGAATTTTACTTATGTTATCTCATTTGATTACTAAATTACTGCCTTTGCTTTAATGAAAAACTTGAGGGGTCATTAAAGGTGCCTTTTAATTTCCTGAAGGCAATTCAATCTTTTCTTCTTCTTCAAAACTAGGCCTAACTCATTGTCTATCTGTATGGCCATATATGTGTGTACACATATGAACATGAAGTATATAGCATTATATGTACAATATAGAAAGAGCACATATAGAGTATATTTGCCATGTGTGTGTACACACATATATGCATGTATACATACATATATATGTGTATATGGACACCTAAACATTGCATACTGATGGAAAAGGTCTAGCTTTTGGTGGGGAACTGCTGTGGAAGATGTACAGTTTCATAGAAATGTGTTTTGTTGTCTAGGCCCATTCTTTATCCACTTGGTCAATTCTGTGTGGATAATCAGGTCAAACTTCTTTGAATAATTATCATTTTTTCCCTCAGTGTTTCAGGGCCTAACACAACTAGCACAATGAAAACTATAAAAAGAAACATCTAATTGTCTAAAGGAAATTACTCTTCAACTTGGACTATGAACTGGATCAACTCCATCACATTTATAGACATCTTTGATAAGCACACATTTCCATGTTTTGTACTTTGCCTATTTGTTATTATCACATGGTGACAGAAAAGATCAATTGTATTGTTTTATTTTTCTAAGGTATCTTGAATGATTTTGCTGTAAGGATGAAGCACATCTTGTTAGAAAAGAGTCTGCTCCAATCAATCAAGTTTATTCTACATAATAAAAAATACTAAGCATAACAAGATCTTATACTTTCTATATATTTCAATGAATTAAGAAATAGTAAAAATGTTGTCCATCTTGAATACTGCTTATAAAAGGTTACTTATCCTGTTATGAAAGGGTATTATCCTCTCACCAATAGATAACTCTTGAAAGTTTTGTCTAGAAAGAAAAGTAATCATATGCTGTGGGTCAGTAGTTTTTTTATATTCTTTTCATCACATTTCCCCCTACATTATAAGATCTGAAACTTTTTTTCCATTTCTTTGACTTTTTTCTTCTCTCAAGTAACCATCCCTTAATGCCTTTAAAATTCTGGTGCCTCCACATGGATCACTTCTATATATTTGTTCTAATTTTACAGCCTTTTTCCTTTACTGGGAGTATCTGAAAGACACAAGCATATATGTGTGTGTGTGTATATATATATGTGTGTGTGTGTGTGTGTGTGTGTGTGTGTGTGTAAACACATATGTATATGTATATTCAGTTTAGAATTGTCAAAGCCTTAATATTATGTTCCACCAAAAAAAAATAAGAAAACTTTCATTAAAGTTATTTGTATTTCAAACTTTAACTTTTTATTCACATATGATGTATATATGTCTACTATTTGTCTAAATATATGTATGTATATATAGACATATATCTGGTTCTATAAGTCTATATATGTTTACACACGGAGAGATATCTTTTAGAATGTTTGAAGTGCTGATTTGGAGATTAGGGGAGAAATAGACATACACACATTATATGTGAATAAACAGTTAAGATTAACAATGTAAACAACTTAAAGTTTTCTTATTTTTCTGGTGGAATGTGCAATATTGAGGCCTTGACAACTATAAACTCAGTCTTAAACTAAAACTTACAGAGCTCTGGAAGCTGTTTTGAAATATTAGATTACCTGTTCTAGCTTTTTCGAACGGGTAGTGATCCTTGAGTCTTCTACTATTTATTTGTTAAGTATGCAATTACTGGCATTGATAGAAAAAAATTCTTTTTGTTTGTAGAGAAGTCAAATGTTGACTTCTATAGACATGTTATTTTATCTATGGAAAAAATGTACTCTGAGCTTTAATGTATTTATTCGCTTGTTTCTGGCAGTCACCTAGGAGTATATCTGGAGCCAATTGAAACTTACAGATTTTGCAATAAAATGTCATGGCCTTGGACAAACAGCTAATCAAATGGCACAAGAATATTTACTTTTCCTCTTCACAAATAATAGTAGGCATCTTGATGTTTTAATAAATGTCCCAGTGACACTTTAAACAATTTTTATGTATTTAACAGTTGCAGATTTTTCAACCAGAATATATTAAGTTTCATAGAGAACACAATGGAACTAGAGAGATAACATAGCCTGAATTACTGTCTATTGACTAATTTCTACCTATTCCATAATAGAAAGTCAAATGAAATATTATGAAGACTCAGTAGTCATTAATTGGACACATCAACCATGGGAAAATTTTCTCACAATCATGTGATACATACTCAGGTGCATATGACTTGTTCAACTTAAGTTACAGTATTATAAACATGCTAAATGAATTTCACCCTATATTTTTAATTTTTAAATGTTTTTCACTGTAACCTAACCAAGAAACCACTAATGAAGGCAAGAGTTATGCTTTTTAAAATCTAGTTCTTCTTATCTGGTTTCTTTTCCTCCTGGTGTGATATTTATGAAGATGGTAAAAAGAAAATAACATGGTGGGAGAGATGAGGGATGTCTCTAATCCACACATTACCAAATGAAAAGCAAAAGTGTCATTTTTCATTTCAAGGAGAACCTGAAGTAAAGATTTATTTTATTATAGGGAGCACTAATGCCACTCAAAATTTCCATCCTTTGATAGGAGAGATTTTTGTAAAAAAAATTCTTTCTTTTTTGAAATAATCAGTCTGATAGTGACCATCAGACTGATGTGCAAACTGACATTTATGGACATTAAAAACCTCCCTGGTTATGTTTCAATTTTGTTTATTATTTTTTACAGACAAGAATTGTTTAGGTGGTTGGCCTGGGGAATTTGTGGTTTCCTTTAATTTTGGCAATGCCTTATATATAATGTTTAGCAGTAGAAAGTCTACTACATTTCTAGTTAAAAAATCTGGGTTCAAATCCTTAGTGTGCCACTTTCTACCTGTGTGGTCTTGGACAAATCACTAAACTTTTCTGGTCATCACATACCTCACTTGTAAAATGAACGGTTGTAGTAGATAAGCTCTAATAATTTTTCCATATTGGTCTTACTCAGTGATCTCAACAGCCCCCATCAGTTTAACTATCATCTATATGAAAATGAAATCAAGATCAGTATCTGGATCTGATTGTTCTCCTGAGCTCTACTCCCACATCACCCACTGCCTTTCAGATTTAATGGTTTAGATGTCTCTTATCCATATCAATATTGACATGTCCAAAACAGATCCCATCATATTTATCACCAAAACTTGTCCTTTCCCCCTATTTTCCAATAACTATTGAAGGCACCACCATCATCTCAGTCACTCAGGTTCACAATCTTGGCATCATCCTTGAGTCCTCATTCACATTAACTCCACATATTCCATCTGTTGTCAAAGGTTGACATTTCAACCTTTACAACATCTTGTGTATATGTCCCTTTCTTATCACTCACAGAACTACCCCACTAGTCCTAGTTTCTTATTACCTCATACCTGGATCAGTGACCTTCAGGTTGATCTTTTTATTTCAAATCTGTCTCCATTCCATTTCATCCTCCACTCAGCAACCAAAATTTCTTTACAGCAAAAGTATGAAAACTCAATAAATTCATTCTCAAAGGTTTGTATTGTTCCAGTTATGAAATATACTGCTTGGCATTTAAAGCCTCTTACAACCTGTTCACTATCTCTCTGAAATTCTTACACTTAACTTTCCCCCACATACATTAGGATTCTTTTGCATTGCTCTACTTGCTATTCTTCACATGTAATACTCCATTGCTCTGCTCCAGGAATTAACAGTAGCTGTTACTCATGCCTGTACTGCTCTTCCAATCTCACCTAAGTTTTCCTAGTTTCCTTGAAGTATCAGCTCAGATCACAACTTCGGCAAGAGATCTTTCCCACCATTCTCTCTAATTTGTTCTAAGATTAATGTCCATTTACTCATTCCTAGCATGTATGTTTACAAATTGTCTACCTAATTAGAAAAAGAACAAGTACCAAATTTCTGCCTTTATTTGCATCCCTAGTTCTTAACACAATGCCTGGTATGTAGCACTTTTTAAAAAAATAATTGCTTATTGACTCATTGACTAAATCTGTGATTCTATGAATTTGGTCCTAAAAAAAGAATAACTATATTTATGTTTATGTATAATATATGTGTGTATGTATATATATATTCAAATATTTGTTAAAACACAGTAGGATACTAATATGGGTATTTTTATATAAAACCCAACTTCATGAAAGCAATCAATACTTTCATAGCTATTGTAGTCATAATGATAAGGTAAAGAAGCATGGTTTGACAAGAAAAACTTTCAAGTAGCCAAGAATCCTTCTGGTATCTGTCCCCTTCATATTTCAACTCTTTTTTTCCTCATCTATTTCTCACTCTTTTAATGTTATTTCTGGACCTTACAAATTTTTGTTCTACTACCAAAAATTTACCTCCTACATCCCATTCTCAATCTCAAGGTCTTCCATGATAACACCCATGAGTGATATTGTTCTTTAATATATTATAACTGCAGAGGTAAAAATATTTATGTAAAAGGAGTATCTGGAGACCATGTTAAGGTAAAAAAAATTAGATGGCAAAATTTCAAGCAGGCCAGTGGGACAACTTTTTGGTTTGGTGGGTTTTTTTTAAAGTCATCTTTAAAACATAGTGCTCATGCCACCTCCTTTTTCACTTACAGTTAAGGCCAACAATGCAGTACTATCACTATTCCTTTTTTGAAAAATCCCAAAGATTGATGTTAATCCCATAGTTATAATTGAGATCCACCATTATAATGCTCCTTATAACTCAAATGCACAGTTAGGATGAATTGGTAGAAAAGAGAAATAAATGCCTCTCCTATATAATGTTCAATATCTTGTATAAAACATATTCAAATTTGAATGGACTGAATGTAAAGGTAAGAAATAAAATATTATTTTGGCAAATAATTTGATGAGAGAGGAAAAGAAGATATAACAGAAAATGATTTTATAAATGGTGTCCCTAAAGACCAAGTTACCTCGCCTGTTCTTAGGGGACTCCTCTACTCTGGTGATCTGTTCATGTATAATCCAGAAAGGCTTTGTTTTGATAAGTTTTCCCTTGCGGTGTCATGATTTTAAATTCATTCTGTTGCACAGCAATTGTGTATAGTTTATGCTGTGTTATTTTTATGTTTTAATTATTGATACTGCTGATTCTCTTTATGTAATTGAAAACTTGAAGTGTTAATATCTTAATTTACTTCCACCTTGAGGCTGTTTAGGAAATGCACCAGTTTAGAAACCTAAAGCAAAGAGAAAAAAATAAACCAAACAGAATTCAAACCTTTTCTAACCATACTTGAAATAAGAAGATGTTATTATAAAACTAAATTTTCTTTCCCCATGTAGAAATTGAATGAGGGAAAGAAGAGAAAGCTTACAAAATGGAATATATAAAATGTTTTTAAGATGAACCACATTTAAATTATACTTTACAAAATTCAAAAACCATAGATATCAAGTTTCAAAGTATTTTCATTATGAGGAATTATCTAGAAATTAACACACTAATAAAATCTGTGTCATCTGGAATATTAGTGATTTTTTGAGCAAAT
Organism: Vombatus ursinus; assembly: GCF_900497805.2. Taxonomy (NCBI): domain Eukaryota; kingdom Metazoa; phylum Chordata; class Mammalia; order Diprotodontia; family Vombatidae; genus Vombatus; species Vombatus ursinus. Next base: position 16,669,561 of record NW_020954594.1, on the reverse strand, counting down.
GTTTATGAAGTGACTACAGTTCACAGAATCCTAGGTTTTAGATAGGGAGAAGGGGAAGATATATATGTATATAAGATATGGTCCCTGTTTGCACATAACTCAACAGTCTGGTTTGTGACACCATGCAGACTGAAAGCAAAATGCCATCTGAGGATATTATCCACCAGATTAGTAGGATTCATGAAGGAAACAACAAAGGAACTGAGCTATAAAGGATATGGGTAATCAAAAAGGGAGAGAACATTGAAGCATAGGGAATATTGTAAGCAAAGCAAAAGCATGAAAAAATATTGGAGAGGGTGGGTAGTTGAATCTTCAGGAACATAGAGTTTGTAGAAGAAGGCAGTATCTGTAAGATTGGAAAGATAGAATGATGCCAGATCATGGAAAATTTTGGATGCCAATCTAAAGAATTTTTACTTTGTTGGTAGGGAAAAGGTAGCCATCAAATGATTTTAGGTAGAGAAGCAATGTGAAGTACAGATCTGTATGAATTTTCTAGCTCTATAATTAAGATGCTAAGATTCTATGTAGCATCAACAGATCTGTATGAAATGTTAATCTAATCTAACTCTCCTCCCCTTTCCAGTCTTCTCCATCTTATACCCCACACCCCACATTCTCTGTAATCCAGTGATGTTGGCCTCTTTGCTGTTCCTCATACAAGATACTCCATCTCCCAACTACAGACATTTTCACTAGTGATCTCCTATGCATGGACAATACTCCCTCCTCATTCCAAGCCTCCTGGCTTCCCTGGCTTACTTCAAGTCCTAGATAGTCCCACTTTCTACAGGAAACCTGTTCCAATCTTTCTTAATTCTGGCATCTCTCTGTTAATTATTTCCTTTTTTTCCCAGTATTTAGCTTGTTTGTATGTAATTGCTTACCTGTTGTCTCCCTCATTAGATTGTGAACCCCTTGAGGGCAGAGACTAATTTTGGTTGGTTTGTTTGTTTTTACTTTCTTTGTATCCCCAGTACTTAGCACAGTGCCTGGTAAATAATAGGCACTTACATTTTAAAAATACATTATGGACTGATAATTATTTGTAGAGAACCAATAAAGTAGAAGTGTATGAAGGTGGGAATATCTATTAGACAACTGCTATAATCTATGTCAGTAATGATGACCTAGACTTGGGAACTGCAGTAGGAATAGAAGGATGAAGATAGATTTGAGAGATACTGTGACTGTAGAACTGATAGAGGTTACCAGTTATTTGATTTGGGAGGTGAGAGAAAGGGAAGAGTCACAGGTCACATGAGAGTTGTGACACTCAGGTAAACAGGGAAGTCATAGAGTAAATTCAGTTTGATAGGGGAGATAAGTTTCTCAGCATGTCAACTTGGGGATCAAATTAATGGACTACCCAAGTAGCTATATCCTTTAGAAAGCTTGAGATGATGATTTGAAAATTTGGAGATAAAGGGCTAGAAATAAAGATTTGGGATTCCTTTATGTAAATGCAGGTTTTGTAGTCCTTGGAGTGAATAATCAAATGATCATAGACTTAATTTAGAAGGGACCTAAGAGATCATCAAGCCCAAAACCCTTATCACCCAGTTTTGAAGATAAGCAAACTGAAGCACAGAGAAGTGACTTACCCAGAGTCAAACAACCAATGAGTGTTTGAGAAAAGATTTGAACCCAGCTCCTCCTGAATAAATCCAACTCCAGTGGAAGAGTATTGAGATAAAAGAGAAAGCAAAGGTTGCTAAAGAGTCCCCATAAGGGACTGATAAAAGGGAAAAAAAACATGCTCAGGACAAAGAAGTTATTTTATAACAAAAAAAGGAGAGAGCAAAGTATTTGGAGCCAAGGGAAGAGGCAGAAGTAATGAGAAGAGTGTAGTCAGATGTTCAAAGTCTTGAAAAGGTTTTCAAGGAGTATGAGAATTGACAAAATGCCACTGGATTTGGACAGTGGTAACCTTTGAGAAAGCATTTTCACTACAATGGTGGTAATAGAAGCCAGGTTATAAGTGATTACAGAATAAATTGCAGGTGAATAATTTGTAGAGATGAAATAGATGGAATAGGAGCTGGTTGGGACAGCAGGGTCAGAAGGAAGCTCTCTTGGAGATTGGGGCCATAGTGATGCTTTTCCAATTTGGTAAAAGCTATCAGCTTGTCCTTTTCTACCATTGCCTTCAAGATCCTTGGGCTGCCATCAAGCCACAATGAGGCTTCAAAGCAATAGTTCAGTGGATGTCATCAATAATGGGTCCTCAAAAATACCCAATAAGTGGAAAAAAAGAAAACTAGGATGGAATTGCAACATGACTTGCCTATCAGTTGTTTTCATATCCATCTTAGGAAAAAAGAACAGTTAGAAAAGTGAAAATTTACTTTTTTATGTCACCTGTCATTTTAGTGACTAATATTTCAAGTCACCATGAGGTACTTTGTCTCTTTCCTTGCTTTGTTTGACAACAGAGGCTTCAGCAAGATTTGGGGTCCAAAAAAGAATAACTGACAAAGCTAAGAGGTGACAGATGTATGCTAAAAAGTTTATTTCATTTACTACACACAGCAGCTGCAGCACATTTTCTTCCCTTTCAGCTATTCCCTTGGACTCAGTACATTTCAGATCTGATTTATATGTCTTCTGATTACATGATGTGTCTGGACAAGCAACAAGAGAGAATGAATTTGTTTTCTCAGGGAAAAAAATGAGCACTAAGATCTTACTCCTTTATATATCCTGAGTATTAGAGAATCTGTGTTACAGGTACAATCTTATTCTCTGGCTAAAGAATGATCCCTGCAGGTATCGTCATTCGTATCAGCACATTTGGTCTGTGATATGTGGGAAGAACTATTCTTCCCACCAACAAAGTTTGAAAATGTTCCTAATTGAGTGTGCCTCATCCTGAAAGACCTATCATATCATCTCTTGCCATCTCAAGTAGTCTTCTAGTTCAATTCATGTCCCAGTAAATGTACAGGAATTCTCCCATTCAACAACTAGTATTCAAAGAAAAGGCCCATGGATTCCTAGCCCATTATCACTTGACTAAGGTTTTCATTGGATTTTTAAAGAAGCAGACTGATTATTTCCTTTTCACAAAACGCAGTACTGTGCTGATAATAAGGGATACTTGTATCTTATTCTAGGAAGGGGTTATAGTTTTAAAACTAATAGCTTAAGGGGAATGATGACAACAATAAAAACAAAACAAGATGACCTTGTAAGCTTACATGAGCTTCAGCAGGCTTAGAGAGGGTCCATTTAAAATGATGCTTGGAAGCAAAGAAGGAAAAAATGTAAAACTCTATGCTCACTAACATTAGTATTGGTTAATGATATTCATGAGCATACATCCCTTGCCCTGCTTTAAACATGGCTCCCTGTAAATTCCCATGGGCATATCCCCAAATCTTAGTGATTGTTGGGGGTAGTAGTTTTTAGACACTTTAACACCTTTGAAATGTTTTGATGCCTTTCCCTCCCATCTCCATGGAACTGGACTAAGGCTAAATTTAAGTATGGAGAAAATGAAAAATCAGCATTATTAAAACAAAATGCCATTGCCCTTTCCAGCAGAGGTTCTGTATTGTTACAGCCAGGAGCATTCATTTTATAAGGCCATGGTTTACCAATTTTTACATTTACAGCTTTCTTAGAACAATTCTGAGGAGTACCATCAAAGAATTTTCAAAGCTCAGCTCACATCAGTAAATCATGTCCTTCCAGTTACAGAAAGCCAGAGATTAGAGTATCATAGAAATATCTTACATTTCCTTGTTTTTAGTATTCTATACAAAAATAGGCCTTGCCCATTTTTTGGTTTAAATGAAAAGGGGAGAAAAGCATCTCCATTTAGGCATTTAACAATCATTTTCTTTGAAGGACAGTCATGCCTACTGAGAAAAACAATTTGTATATTTTATATCCTCCTCAATCCCCCACCTGAAGAGAAAATAATAGCATCTGTACAGTGTCAACATTAGAAAGCAATGGCAGGCTTTGTGGTTTTCAAAGGCTATATGAAATGATACATCTAGGATTAAAACAGACAAACCTAGACTTGATTTTAGTCTTCATTCTGATTTTCTGACAGAAAATCTTTAATGTACAGATGTTGACAAGAAAGCAAACTGTCCTTTATGTAAATTTATCACCCAGAAGCATTGAACATTTACTTGGAATTATACAATCATATCATTCTTGCTGCAAGAAATGTTTTTCCCAAAGGTGTATTAAAGTGATGACACATATTTTTTGCCTTTTTTTTAGCCAATTCCTGAAGACAGGTGTGGGTTAAAAAAAATAAGAAAACCTTGCTATTTACTCATGCAGAGGAATGCCATCTCTGACAACAGCACAAAACTCAGAAGGATATTCAGTCTTGCCAGTAATTCATTTTTTCTACTTTCAGGGTCCAAGGAAACCATGTATCTCAACCAGACCAGACCATCAGTATGCAACCAAAGTGATGATCTCCAGGACCATGGATAACTTAGTGGACTGGAAGTACTCTGTTATATAGGGAATCAAAAGTCCACTTTTTTTCTTCAGTAACAGAGACTAAAGAACAAATCTTTTCAGTTTTTAATCAGTAAAGATAAATAAGAAAATGTAAACAAATGTCTTGAAAAATACCATGACTAAGCACTTATTTTTTTCTTGTGATATAGATTAACCCATCATTTACCTTTAGGAAAATCAACTGAGAATTTCTAAAGGATGACTGAGAAAAAAATCCATCTTGACCTCAGAGACTTGTATACTGCTTTTCAGAAGTAATCTTAGAAATAGTTCTGTTATTAAGGCTGTTTCCACAAAAATATAGTTTTGATATATTTAGGTCACCTCGAAAAAAATCAGTTAATCACTGGTTAGTGATAGTAAGAAATTGATTCAATACTGCAGAGCATGTTTATATCAATGCTTCACATCTTTCCTAATCTTTTATTTAATTGTCACACCCTCCAATTTGAGGTGGTAGTAAGGGAGACATCACCACTATGGATTATACAATTATGCAATAGGGATGTGAGGAAATATTAGAAAAATAGAAATCATGTGTTCCAATGACTCCTAATCTATGGACCCCAGGTTACTGGGAGGCCATAAAGACTTTGCTAGAAAATTTACACGCAAAGAAATAAATAAACCAATGAATTCTGTAGACTTAAAAATAACATATCTTGTACACCTATGTATTACTGTTTTTGAAATAGTTAGATATTCTTTGTGATTAAGAAAACAAACTTAAAATTTTACTGCATGAAATTCTTCTGGGGTCTGTGAATTAAAAAAAATTGATGCCTATTTCAGTATAATTGATTTCTTTTATAATTCTAGTTATTTTATTTTATGTATTTAAAATCATCATTCGGAAATATTTTGTCTATAGTCTTCACTACATTATCAAAGTGTCCATGATAGACACACACACAAAAAGTTAAGAATCACTGTGTTACTGCATTCCAAGTAATTTTTTTAATTGTTTTAACTTGTTTCAAAACATAGATGACAACAAGACAAGAGTACAAGACTACCGATATTATCATATGGTCTGTATTTTTTTTAATGTCCTCACAATGAAAAATTTTAGTATCACTGTCTATCCATTAAGTGGAGGGTGATACAAAGGTGGTTTTCTTATTCAAGTCAAAAAAACATACGTTTTTAAGCATCTGCAATGTGCCATGAATTGAGCTAAATTCTGAGGGGGGTGGTGTGGAATGAAATAGTGTCTGCTCTCTAATGACTCCTCACATATTTTTTTATACCTGCCTGAATGACTTTGCACATAAATGGAAGACTCTATGTGATCTTCCATATTTATGTGTGTGTGCATGTGTGTGTGTGTGTGCACATGTGTGTGTGTGTGTGTGTTTAATCGAAAGTCACTACTACTCATTGCTTTCTTCAAGATTCAGATCGTCATCTATAGCTGGCTTTTCTCATCATACTCCACTCTCAGATGCTAGAGTCTTTTCCTGTATTAGGAATGTAACTGATATGTATCTATGCATGCATGTACAATGTCTGATATGATAACTGGTTTAGACAGATAAATATCGATAGGTAAATAGATGGATACACATATTTACATATGTATGTATGTATGTATGTATGCACATATACATTATATGTGTATATCGAGTTCCTAAGTACTTGCTTTTTCTAATGGATATGTTTGTCTATTGCCTACAGATTTAAAGGAGTTTGATAATTGAGAATTCTTGACCACTGGCATTTCTATAATGGATTTTCTTTGGGATGGAGCAAGAGGGTATTATCAATACAGTTGCCTAAGTTCTATTCCACTCGAGGAGAAACTGAGATGGACTCCATGATCAGTGACACATACATACAAATGTGTGTTTGGGTGTGTCTGTGTCTGTGCATGTGTATGTGTGTTTGTGTTTATGAGTGTGTGTATGGAGAGAGATAGAGGATCTTTTATATCTATATATGCTTATATCTATCTATAGCTATATATTATATTTATATCTTATATATCTATAGCTATATATTATATATCTACACTTATATCCATATCTATTTATATATAAATCTTTAAGCCCTATGCAGTGGTTAATTGAGAAGTGGTACAATTAATGTCATAAAATAGTCATTTCTTTTCAGCTTGCTGTAGCCTTATACTATTTAGCACAACCTTTTCATTCAATAAGATGTTAAGAAAAAAATCAGTGATCATCCTGAATAAGGACAAAAGGAGCTCTTCATAGATTGAAAAATTCAGATTCACCACATTCTGGTGAGGTGGGAGCCTTTCATGCATTATTCTCTTTATTTTATCAGGAAGGAAATAGAGACAAAGAGGGTAAGTGACTTGCCCAAGGACAAAGAGTGAGTCAGTGGCAGAGCTGGGAATAGAGCCCACTTCTTCTGGTTCCCAGTGTACAGTTTTTCTCAGTAAGCCATAATGCCTTTCAGATGGATCATTTCCTAAAATGTATTAAGTTGTTAAAAATGCAATATGGATGTTGGATTGCTTTCCAGCTAGCTATATTCCCCTGTACTTTACTAGTGCTATTATTGGAAGCTACTCTGATAGTTATATCAGTGGTTCCCATTTCTCTCTCTCTCTCTCTCTCTCTCTCTCTCTCTCTCTCTCTCACACACACACACACACACATGCATACACACACACTCACACACTCACACACACACACACATACACACACACACATTATGATAGCATACAATTAAACACCTAACGTGAATCAATGAGTCTTCAGTTTCATGTAGTTATAGTTGGGGTCAATTAGGAGAAAGTGATTAGGTTGGACTTCAGTAAGAACTTAAAGATCTTTGTAACAAGTTTTGAGCAGAAAACCCACTAGTTGGAAAAGAGTAATGGCAAAGGAAGGGAAGGAAGTGATTTATCAATATCCAAAGAATGAAAATTTTAAAGCCATTTGCTAACTACTAAGTACTTGCTTTCTCTAATAGATATGTTTGTCTCTTGCCTGTAGGTTTAAAGGAGTTTGATAATTAAGAATTCTTAACCACAGGCATGTCTATAATGGCTTCTCTTTGGGATGGAGTAGGAGGGTATTATCATTGCAGGGCCTTGGATCTATTCTACTCAAGCGCAAATTGAGATAAACTCCATGCCCAGTGATTGACATTAAGATCCAACAATATACATCTTCAATGTGGCTTATCTATTTGTATGATGAATTGCCTTGTCAGAATTGGGTCATCAATTTCTTAACAGCAAAGATTGCATCTTTTCTATGTCCTATAACTCTGGTCCATAGTTGTCTAAGATGTAGTTCAATAAATATTAATTGGCTTGAAATATCTCTCAGTATTTGATTTTGAATTTGGTACAAGAATTTGCTCTAGGATAAAGTGATCTAAGTTCCTTATTAAATAGGACCTCCAATCAGCACAATGATTGTAAACTTTAATTCTTATCTATTTTAAAGTTATTTTTTATTACTCTATGATCAGTAGAGATTCAGGAACCAACTCTAGAAGAATGCTTGACACAATAATAAACAAAGAAATGGTGAAGTTATGTCTATAAAACATGAGACATACAATGTAGTAAATAAAGAATGCAACTGGGAATAAGAAAGACATGAGTTCAAATCATGTCTGTAACATATATTAGCTAGGAGACCAAAGGGCAAATCAATTATTCTCTCAGTGCCACAGGCAATTTTAAGACTATAAATTACATATGGGTTGTCAATTTGTATCACTGTGGAGAATTTCCAGCCGACATGAATGAAACCACAGGTCCTGACCAAAAAATATATACTTGCTTGCACACATATACATCAAAATAAAGATATTAACACAGATATACAGTGCTCATTCTCTCATTCATTCTCTCCCTCTCTCTCTCTCTCTCTCTCTCTCTCTCTCTCTCTCTCTCTCCCCCCCCACTCTCCATACACACACATATACACACACTCCAGACAAAAATGTACATATACATGCAAATATAAATTTTGCATGTATACATAGATTTGTGTATATGTCTGTGAGCATATACACACATCTATAGAGACACAGATATAAATATAGACATTCATTTTTGTGGATATATATGCATGTTCTTTTTTTCTTTGTCTGAACCTGTCATTGTATTTACATAGGTTAACACCCCACAAATCAAACTGGGCAAGGCATTTGTAATTTACTATCCCAGGGAATTGCCTGGGGCCTGAGAACTGAAGTTACTTTCTATGATCCCATAGCTAATGTGTGTCAGGAACAGGGCTTGAAGGCATATCTTCCTCATGCCCAGGACAGGCATGGTTCTATTCACCACACCACATTGCCTTTCACTTGTGTACAGGCTGGTGGGACATAGTTTGGGGAAAGGTAGATTTTTTAAATGATCTTCAAAATATGTTAAGTTCTTACCAAATATATGTCTATGATTACCTTATATATGTAATAAATATGTGATAGAGTATTCAATAATAATAATAATAATAATAATAACAATAATAATAGTAGCTAGCATTAATGCAGTACTTTTTATTTGCAGAGCTTTGTATGTTATCTCATTTGATGCCCACAGAAACTCTGTGAAGTAGGTATTATTATAGGTATTTATATCTACCAGAAATTATATCTGGTGATCACAGAAATATATTTTGTGAGAATTTGAAAATATATCTAGTGAAACTTCTCTGTAGAAGTGATGTAGTTTTTTTTAAAAAACTAGTCAGCATTCAAGGTCTAGCTATATTAATTCTTAAGTGCAATACAGGTATAAAATCTAAAAATGGTGAACAGAATATTATACAGTTGGCTCTGGTAAAGTCATAACTCTCTCCAGAAAAAGGAAAGGTGAAACTTAAACCTATCCCATTTGGTCTCAGCATGAAAATTTGCTACTCGATAGGATCATATCTTCTCTGCAATCTATATTTTTCCTTTGCTTTTTTTTTCTCTGCTACATTTCAATAATCATTGTACAGCACAACAATGCTGATTCAAATCTGGTGGCTTTATCTTGTCATATTATAATCTATTTCACAAGGTTCCTGGAGGTCTGAAACTGACTGAAATCATCAGCAAAACATTTCCTAATTATCATTAAGGCAATTTGGTTATCTGGATGACTTTCATTGACATTTCTCACCCTAAGTCACAATCTAGGCCAAATCTCTCAGCTATAAAATCATTAGGAATAGCCCCTGGGTTGCCTTTCTCCCTAAGTTTTCTTCTTGGATAACCAGCTGGGTGAAGGAAGTTTCCTGGAAGACTTTAGAAGATTGAAAGAATTATAGGATTGTCTATCTAGAGCTTAAAGGGACTTCAGAGGCCATTTAGTACAAGACCTTCATTTGACTGTTGAGGAAACTGAGGCTCAGAGAAGTCAATTGACAATGACCTGCACAAGGTGACAGAGTTCAGTAATCAGCATAGGAACAATTTGAATGTAGGTCCTCAAATTCCAAAAGTAGTTATTATTTTTGTTTGGTGAGGCAATTGGGGTTAAATAACTTGCCCAGGGTCACAGCTAGTAAGTGTCAGAGGTCAGATTTGAACTTAGATCCTCCTGACTCCAAGGCTGAAGCTTTATCCATTGAGCTACTAGCTGCCCCTAAAAGTAGTTATTCTTAAGCAAAATCCTCCTTGTTTTCCCCATTCCTCCTCACACAAATGCATTTTCTCCAACTATATTGAAACCTTTCTCCTGATATTACTTGGTTATACTGTATTTTCTAAGGCCCAGAAAGAATACTTTATTCTCCCCCTATACTTGGTAGTGAACTAGTGATCCCATGAAACTTGTTAAGGCTTGTAATTAAAAATCATTTTCTGGGAAGGAGGCCCTGTGGAGTAACACAGAGCCCACTCATCTTGGTGTTAAAAGCCTGGGGTTCAAGTCTCCTTTATTCCACTTATTAGCTATGTGAAATTAAAGGCTAATCCAGGATACCTCACTACCATTTTATGGCATAAGAAGAGAAAGTTATAGCTTGATTCTCAAACTAATGGTTCCTCCCTCCATTCCAGAAACTATATTTGTTCTATATTTATTTTTGCTTTTTCTTATATGTTTACATGTTATTTTTTGAGGTCTAGAACTTTTTGGTCAACATATCCCTGGTGCACAGCATAGTATCTGACACTCAATAGATATTTAATAAATGATTATGGTTGGTTTATTTTGAATCTAGATGAAACACCAATATGTTTTTCTCTGTGGGATATAGCTAGAGGAATACTGGAAACATTTTATTTTGTCTGAAAAGAAAATAAACATGCTAAATGTTAATTTTTTTCAAGAATTTCTAGGAATTTGGGGAAATGCTACTATCTTTATTAACACAGTGAACTGAATCTTGGCTTAGACAGAGAGTTAATAATTTAGTTTGGAGTGTGGGGATAGAATCATTATTACTTAATTTCATTCAGAAGACAGTTTTGTTAATCCTCTTGGGTCTTTATCTCTAAATCTGGGTGCTCTCAAGTAATTTCAATGTTTAGGAAAAGAATGTATTTTTAAGAGACTTTCTTGTCATTGTAATATTTTTCAGATGTCTCACTAGTTTGTTATCTGAATAAATTTTATTTTTTTAACTTTTTTATAAAATGTTCTAACTCTGTCCCAGTGGGTCACAGCATCTACTGCCCAAGTATCTCTTATTTTGGCTGACTGGACTCCACTTGTGTTTTTTTTTCCAACTAAAATACTAATAATCTTCCCTGGCCTAGCACAATCCTGTCCCCACAGTCTCTCTTTGAGGTACAAACTAATAAATAAACAAACAAATAAATAGATAGATGGATAGATAGTAGATACAAATAATAATGAAAACCCACTTGGAACTTGACACCTTACTGTATAGTGTATAGTTCTAGCTGGGGCATATAAATCATGCTTCATATCTACAATATACAAATAACTCTTCCCATTCCTGCAGTTTTCAATTACTCAGATTAATTTATTTCTAAACTTTTTGGCACCCCTCTGCTAAAGTAGACAGTAAACCAGTTTATAGAAAGAGGCCACAATTAAATATCAATGAAAAATCCCTTAACTTCACATATTTTACTCAGGACCTAACTTAGTTAGCTGTGATTTGACTTTTATACCATGTTTCTTATTTAAGCTCTTTCTCAGGTACTTATGTAGGACCCTATACATAATTTTAATTATAGTATTGAGATGATGGGGAGAGGGGCATTTTCAAAGAGCTTTCTGACAACATAAATGAAAAATGAGCACTTTAACTTGCTCACAAATTGAACTTGTACATATACTTCAATAAGATTTTTATGAAAATTTCACATTCAAAAAGTCCTTATAAAATATATTGGGTGAAATGTTCTATATCCAGACACTGCCTTGGCATTTATGGACTTTTAAATATTGATCTTTACTTTTTATCTTCTAAAAATAATCTGACTTTATTGTGAACCTTCTCTTGTTAATAAAGATGTCTTTGAATATAAAAAAGGAAATACGTTTTCTTTTCAACATCAACTATGGTGATAATTTAACAACTATAAAAACATAACTTAAATGGAGTTACTACCTTCTTTCTTTGATGCCTTCAATCAGCTCTTCATGAAGCAAACATATTCCAAAAGGACTCAGTGAACTCTTCAGATGCTGCTTAAATGACTTAGATAAAGCAGGCTGAAAGAGCCAACACCTTATCACCATGAGCAGGTGGGGAAAGTTCTTAATTAGGCATGTTCCAAGCAGGGCAATATTAGCTTTAAAACCAAACAGGACTTTCTAGAGTTGCAAGGGAAGGAATAAAGGTTATGTTGAAGATATAATGAACAGATAGTGAAGCACAGTACCCTAATGGAACTGAGTCCCATAAAAGCCTGGGACCTCAATTAAATTTCATTCAAAGGAAAATATTTCCTCTATGTCCTCTTTATCATTTTATCCATCTCTCTTCTCTGCCTTTTTTTTTCAGGTTCATTTATGTCTATAAAACTCCTTTTACTGCTTTTCTCTCAAAGATCTAGGGAATACTAAATAGAGTGCTAAGAGGTAGGCATGCCAAGTATCCAGAGAAAGGATTTTCCTCAATAGAAGTGAGGTCGATGTCTAATGTGCATAACACAGTGCCTGGCACATAGTAAGAATATAATAAAAGCTTGTTGTTTTTGACTAGGGTGTTTTCATTTCTTAAATAAAAGTAATCCATGGGATTAACTAGACTGGAATTTTCAAACCTATATATTAAGACTCATGGACAGATTGTAAAACTGACAGCAGCTCTCCTTCCCTGACTTGGAGACAATAGGTTTAATGAAATACTCCTCCCCTAGAAGACAGGAACTATCAGCTCTACCACTAAAAAGCTACAAGAATTTGGGCAAATCATTTTATATTTCAGTAATTCAATTTCTTCATATAAAAAATGAGGGGATTGGACTAGGAGATTTCTAAAGTCCTTTCTTGTAATAATATATAAATTATGACCTTACTATGGCACCAACCTTTTATCTCATGATTTTAAGGCTCCAGGGAAACAAAAAATGACTCCTTTAAAAAGGAGTAGAAGTATCCTAGATTATCTAATCTAAATTCTTCATTTTATAGGAAAGAAAGTTGAGGCCCAGAAAGATTAAGTGATTTGTCCATAGGTACTGAGCTATTAAGTAGGAGGGTCACGGTATGAATCTTTTTTTTTAATGACAAATTCATTGCTCCTTTCACTATACCACAGCTACCTCTCAATAAAATAATAACTCAATTATAAATCTTTTAAAGGTTTACAAAGTGCTTTGTCCTAGAATCTTGTATGATAGGTAGTATAGATATATGATCCCCATTTTGCAGATGAAGAAACCTAGATTAACAAGGTTCAGTGAGTTGACTAGGTTGCATAACTATCAAATATCACAGCCTGAATTTGATTTTTTTTTAAATTTTAAGTCTAATGTGCCTGCAGGAGACAGTGTCCCCATAAATAAGATCAGGGCCAAGAACCAAATGTAACATTATGAAAATCTATATGGCAAAAAAAAAAAAAGAAACTATGGTTTTGCTTTTCATTTAGATCTATTATTTCCTCTTTGTAGGAGATGCCTAATGTGGAAAATTCTCTCCATTGATGCAGATTGGCAAGTGATTTAATTTATAGTAGTAGAGATTTGCCTGGGGCACTAAGAAATTGTGTTTTGTCCATTGTCATACAGCTAATGTATGTTAGAAAGGGACATGAACCCAGTTCTTCTGACTCCAAAGGAAGCCCTCTATCAACTATTCTATGCTCTTTATCTATCTATCTATCATCTATCTGTCTGTCTGTCTGTCCATCTGTCCATCTGTTTGTCTGTTGGTTTATTTATCCTATATATATGAGTATGTGTATATACATATATACTTATATATACATACATATATACATATATACTCGTATATACATACACAAACAGAGAGAGAAAGAGATAAGATAGAGACAGAGAGAAAGACTGAGTCTACCTATTTCATCTAGGGTAAAAGAATGGCCATTCAAGGACCTAGTCCCACTCCTAATGGGTATGAAAGCTTTCATGTGCGTGGTTTCTGACTTGTGTCACTTCTACCATATCCTTGAGCAGCTCAGTAGCCTTCCATTCTTTGGGGCTCACCATATTGTTATAAAGATTAATGTAGCTACTCAATCAGCATAGAAGACTCTTCTTCGGAACTCCTGAGTTCAAACAATCTTCCTATTTTAACTTCTCCAGTAGTAGGATTTACAAGTGTGTTCTACCATGGCTAGTTTTACACACACACACACACACACACACACACACACACACACACGTCTTTTTTGAGGCGATGAAGAAATAGCTCCAGTCATTAAATATAACAATGGAATTTTCTCTGTCTTACATAGGAGAGTTTATTCTTTCTCCTTGATGAATTTCAGGAATTTAAGGCATTGATTTGGTATATGTAGCATGATGTCATGGCATTCAGTCTATTCATGTGAATAGGCATCATCCTGAATTGTTTTCATCTGTAAAACATGGAAAATAGTAACTTCTCTGTCTACCAGCTTCAAGGGATTGTTGAGAAGCTCCACTTAGACAATACAAGTAAAACCATTTTTAAAAGTATAAAGGACTAGACAAATTCAAGGTGTTGTTGCAGCTGTTATTATTAAGATTGTTATTAATTTATTGCTAATGATGCCTCTTCTCATAAGAATCTATAAGGTGCTTGTAATATTGCTGCATTTCTCTTTTAAGCGATGGGTAAAATAATTTCTATAGCAGTGTGAAGGGACTAAAGTAGGGCCCAGATTAACAAATATGCAAAATGGAAGCTTTATGACCTTTCTGAATTTTAGATTCTTTCAGGGCATTGCAAGTTGAAAATGTGATAACATTTTGGCTGCTTCACTTTCAAGATTAATTTAAAAATGTTTGACAATATGATTAGAAAATGGAAGTAAGAATAAAATGAATAGCATAGGATATTTGGAATAGTCTGTGTAGTAATGCTAAGCAAGAAGACTGAGTTTGAATTCTACCCTTAATTAACTATTGGTGATATGCTCTGCAAACTGCTTCATTAATGTTCAGTATTTTTTGCTAACTTGCAGGGTGGTATTTTACTGCCATCACTTTATGGACCTGATATTTATGCTGATCATCCTGCTGTGTTATGTAGCAGAAGTTTGCACTACTTACTCATCTTCAGTAGAGTGAGTGTTTTGAGATTCTGATCTTCATCCCCCTTATAATTAAAATGAAAAATTTTTGTAGATGACTCACCAAGTTCAAACTGTGGCAAAACTAACTTGACCATGAAGGGCTCATTTCAAAGACTTTGTCATAATCACCATACCCTAATCATCTATTGAAATCTGTCATAGACTAATGATGCTGCTACTCCTAAAAAAACCCACAAAGATGAATAATAGTGAAATTTACTAATGCTTCTACTTCATGTATTCTGAAAAAAAATTAGGCAGTTATTTTCAATTCAATAAATATTTATTAAGTACCTATTACGTATAAGTCATTATGCTAGACATTATGTATTAAAAAACAACAACAAAATTGACAGTGCCTGCCCTCAAATATCTTACGTTCTGCAGTGTATGTATTTGTGTGTATGGGCACATCTACATATAATTAATGAAATATATGTTTAATTGAAAAGGGGAGAGAGTACTAACAAAGAGGGAAAAGGGGGGAAGTAATTAGGAAAGTCCATTTATGTATGAGATTTGTGTATGATTTCAGGGAATCAAAAGATGGAACACTAAGCTCCAGGATTACTTCTCAATAAAGATGAGTAGTGGAGGATATAAGTGCTTAAAAATCTTTAAATAAAGAGAACTTCGACCTAAATTGTCTAGATATTTTATATAATAGTTCATTTTCTTAACCATATGTACCAGGTACCTCAACTATTTTATTTGTGTGAGTGGAAAGCCTTGGTAAAGTATCAACGTCAACCTTTATTCCCATGAACTCTTTGTCCTTCTTTGCAGTCTAGCATAGCATGATCACCATTTCTTAAGGAGGAGATCACCCAAAAATTGTTAGCTCATGAAGATTATACTTATTATATTTTTTCTTAGAATTTACTCAATATATCCCAGGATTCCTCAAAGGAACATAATTATAGCATCATCTTTTTACCCCTACCTTTTTAGTTCTCTTTGTTCATTGCAAGAAGAAAGGGCAAAGCTTACAAACTGTCATTAAAGAAAAACTCAGTGGTTGCAAAATTCTCAAGGAATTATATATTCTTATTTCTAAAGTTAAACATTCTTGTAAAGCTAGAAGATAAGTCAAAGAAATGTGCAAAAGTTGGGAAGGAATGTCCTATTGATACTAAGAATGAAACAAGAGATGGTCTGTGATGATACCTTGATCTTCCCCAAGAAAGAAATGTATTCTTTCTGTCAAAATGAGGCCGTATTTCAACAATACCCTCTTCAGTTTGAAGACTAAGCCATTCAGGACAATGAAGTGCATGTAACTTAGGCAGAGATGTCCAACTGATAAAAAGAATGCATTGCAAGATAAAATATAATATATGGTTCTTACCAAGGCAAACTTTCTTCTTCATGCAGTTTATGCTATTTAACTAAGTTGGAAGAAATAGCATCTGAACAGTATTTCACTTAAGGTGATTTGCTAAAAAGAAAAGAGCTATATTATGCATCATGAATACATAT
Source organism: Vombatus ursinus (assembly GCF_900497805.2). NCBI lineage: Eukaryota > Metazoa > Chordata > Mammalia > Diprotodontia > Vombatidae > Vombatus > Vombatus ursinus. The sequence goes on along the minus strand of NW_020954594.1, from coordinate 16,652,945 downwards.
GTACACATCTAAATATAACTATATTTTAAGAGTAGGTCAGGAAACAGTGAGATTAAACAGAAAGAAATATGTTCAAATACTGGACGAGCTTATTAATTTTCCATATTATGATCAGAAATAAAGCCTTTTCAAAATAGACAATGTACAGAATGGCACCTAGTTATTTCAAGAGAAATTCTGAATTTTCAGAAATTATATTATTAAACAAAGATAGAGTGGCATTTGAATACAATTGTGCCCATTATGTGTTTACTATTTTGGCAAATGATAGTTACGAGATGTTAAATAGGTCTGAATTCAAGAGAAACATCACAACTAGATGGACCCATATATTGAATCTTGTAGCTGTATGTTTATCATAATTAGATGCATCCAAAACATTTTGATAAATTTATATATATAAAAGTAATTGTTATTTCTTTAATAGCACAATGAAATTCCTTACTATCCATTCTATCATTTTAATGACTTATTCTCTAAGATGAATTAAGAATCTGAATTTTTTATAATATATTTTTCTTTTCATTAAAAAATGAAAAGATTAAATTAAAACCAATAAAAACTATATAAAATATATGTAAAAGTGATGAACACATTTTCCCAAGTCTAATAACTAATAGAAGAGACAGCATAACAAAATTGAGAGAATACAGGCCTTAAAACCAGGAAGACCTTTGTTCAAGTACTGCCTCTGACACATCCTAACTACATCACATGAGACTCTATGTCTCAAACTACAATATGTTACAGATACATTGACCATCTGCATTGGTAGAAGTCCCCATACCAATAGTTTCCTGCAAACACATTACTTGTCTAAACTAAAACAAAAGCACAAGCAAGAAAAAACTCTGAAAACAAAAGAAAAGAAAACAATAACACATCCAGATTAGAAACATATTTGTTCTAAGTTAATCTAAGTTCAAGCCAATATTAATTGAAATTGAATCTTACTAATAAGTTCGTTACCTCATGTATTAGTGAATTACAAAAGGCAAGACAAAGTCTGAAAAACAAAAAAAAATCATGTCAGTGATAGACGATTGGAGTGATATATGATTTCTTCATAAAATATGCTTTCAAGATGTGTTCACAAGTACGTTAAATTTTGTATGAATTGACTGATTCTTTACTAACTACATCTTGAAAATTAAAAAAAAAACCACCATTTCAGTCCAACAATGTATTGTTAATAAGTTAATACAAATCAAAACAAACATGTGTGTGGATCGGTCATACATTAATGAGTTTGTGATAGAGATGAAAGAATATAGGACAAGGAGTTAAGAAGGCATGGGTTTTAGTACTGGCTGGACCACTAATGCATCTGTGTGATCTTGGGAAAGTAACTTAACCACTCTGAGCCTTTATTTTCTCATCTAAAAATTTGCAATATTGATAGCTGCCTTGTCCCTCTTAGCAGGTTTTTTTGATGATCAAATAAGAAAATGTATGTGAGAGAGGTTTGCAAAATAATAAAAAAGAAAGTTCTTAGTAGTATGTTGGAAATAACTGACCATGTTTGTGATAATTGAACTCTTGATTGCATCTGAAAAGAAATAGAGTTTCACTATGCTACTGGAAAGAAGGGAGCACTTTTGTTATTGGAGAGGGAGAGATATTAGGTTAAATCTATTGGCATAGAATATAGTAGGAAGAATTATACAGAATAATGATAGAATGGCTAAAATATGTATTTGCCTGCATATTGTTTGGCAAATCTCATCAACCTCTCTGGGTCACACTTTCCTTGGTTTTCTCATCTACAAAATGAAGGCGTCAGACTGGATCACTTCTAAGACATTTTTCTAGCTCTAAATCTATGTGATATATGAAATTCCCTCCATGGTCTCTGATATGCTTTATATATTCTTTTGATACTTTAAAAAAAAAAACTTTATAAAATTTTCCTCTCAACAAATGCATCCAAGAGCACTGGAATTAATATATTCAAAATTTTACATCAGATCATAAAGTTTTATATATAAAACCACTTATAAAACATTGCATTTTTTAATAAGCACAGTCCACCTTGAAATTGGGAAATTGGTACCATATTTACCCTGCTCATTCATATGTCAAGAATTTTCATTGACATTGTACAATTACCAAGGTTTCATTTTTTTTTCAAAAAGTCCTCAGCTTCCTTTCTACTTTTTTATAGTATTTAACCTCTAGAGATAATAAATACCTTCTTAGGAAAATAAAATGCTTAGGGAAATAAAATGACATTCTTTTTCACTAAACAAAACAATAGGGAAATGTCATGATGACCTGGTGACTGTTACCTTTATGAATGTTGTTAGTTTCATTATCTCTGTTAAATAGCAGGGTAGGGAGTTTTATATCTATGTGCAGGTACCTCAGTGCTTAAATGTTCAAGTCTCCATCATGAAGAGAAGGATATTTATCTTCTGACAAGTTCAATTAAGAAAACTTTTTTTTCACTTGTTTGTTTAATGAAACCAGGTAGGGACCACAGGTTTTGGAGCTGTAAGGGATCTTAGAAATCATTTAATCCAACTACTTCATTTTATAGGTGAGGACCAGCTGAGGCCCATAGAGGTTAAGTGACCAGTCTAAGTTTTTTTTTTCTTTCTTTTCTTTTGGAAATTCTATTTTTCTTCATTCTCTTTTTCCAATCCAAGGCGGCTTTTGGCACAGTTCTGAGACAAAAACTGGTGTTCCATTTCCTTAGGGGATAATGGTGAAACTAGAGAAAGACCTAAAAAATTTACACAGGGAACAATCATTGAATGATGAGCACATTCTAAGGGATTTACTTATTTTACTTCACAGTTTCATTAGTGCTATAACTAGAAGACAAAATAAACATGGATGTTAAATACAATATACACATATATACATATATCTATACATATATACACATATATGTGTATGTGTGTTATATATACAATATAACTTTAAATATAACAAGAGTATCCCATTTTAAAATCCTATTATAACAAATTATTTTGTTGCATTGAAATCTTAATGTATATATTATAGTTTGAAATAAATTACCTATATTTTGAAGCTTGAAAATCCTTTAATTATACAGTCATCATTGCAAAAGTGAATGTGTACAGGGACAGCTAGGTGGTGCAGTGGATAGAGTACCAGCCCTGGAGTCAGAAGGACCTGAGTTCAAATGCGACCTCAGGCACTTGACACTAGCTGAATGACTCTAGGCAAATTACATAACCTCAATTGCCTCACCAAAAAAAAAAAAAAAAAAAAAAAAACATGAATACGTAACAAGACTTTATCTCTATATTACACAAAGAATATACCTTTGTATAATTCCAAACAAGGTAAGTCTAGAAGAAAAAAGTTTTTCATGACAAAAAAAGAGGAGAGGGAGAGTTAGAGGTAGGGAGGAAGAAGGGGAGAAAGGAAGGGAGGAAGGAAGAAAAGAAAGACATCATGTTGGCACAGCATATGTAGTTTTTAGTATAAATTCCTCTTTTCTCTTTGAATGTGCCTATCTGGAATGAAGACAAGTGCTTCCTTTGAAAAAAGAATTGTTTTGACAGACAGACATGAAGATAGATTTATTTATCAATACGTCTAGTTTGTACTGTTACATACATAATCCACTATCACCAGAAAAACAGATGTAATTGGGAAAGTAATAGATGGATACATTTCACACTACATGCAAGTACTGATAATAGAAACATAAATAATATGAAGACAAAGATTATGCTGTTTGAAGGTATTAAATGTTTCACCTAATATCCTATAGTCATTTAAATGACCAAATTACATTTCTGTGTACTCAAAAATATAACTTTAAATGGAGCCTACCTATATAGAACCCCAGGATGATAAAATAAAATTAAATAGACTATTAAATAGACATTAAAATTATTCTCCAGATATTTGTTCTATCTTGCCCAAGATATTTTATGGTTTCCACCTGAATGGCATGTAGCATTCAAAAGGCATCATTTTTTCCTAAGTATACCATGACACTTTTTCCAGATCTGGACCTCACTCTCCTAAGATTATTCTTTGAGGCCACTTGAATATTTTAGGCTTCTTTCAACCAATGTCACAATTGGTTAAAATGTAATCACACTAAAATGTCCCTGTATATTTTTCACCCATAGAGCTTCATTTATATTTAACTATGTTTGTAAGGGAGTATCATCAAATGATCAAGGCTCTGCAAAGTTTCTCAAGTGATTTTGATTGCAAAGTTAGATCAAAATCACAGTTATTTTATTTTTAGAAATGGCTCTTTTGTCCATAAAATTTTTTGTATCTCCAACAAACTTCTTTTTTAATTTCATTCCATTCTTTCCTAACCCTATCTTTTGCTTGGTGTTCTATTATTCCCCACCCCAGCCATTATACTTACAACCATTAACATTCTCTCAATTTTCTTCTCCTTTCCACTTTTTCTTTACTTTGTTACCCAGTTTAACATACACAGAAGCAAAACAATGAGAAGCTCTAAAATCTGAACTAATAAGAGAACATCTAACAAGGTTAAAGTCATGTAAGACAACACTATATACATTTATATGAATTTCTAGATCTTTCTCCTGGGTGCAATTGGGGGGAGAAAAAGAATCCAACTAGTAACCAGGCTTTGACATACACATCAATAGATTTTCTTCAATGATTTTCTTTTTATAGAATAAAAAAATCTAAAAGTTAGGTATAATAATTTTGAAATATGCTTCCAAACAACATCAGACCTGAGAACTGAATACATACTAGTGGAAGCTTCCTCAGAGTCTTTTCTTTCAAGAACAATGACATTTTTAAAGATGATGCTTTTTAAGTCTTAATTTTAATCAAACAATGCTTTGATATGATATGACATTATGGTATGATGAATTGGTTGATTCTAAGTGAAACTGATTCATTCATCTCTTTCGGCTGATATGATTTACAATGATGTTGCCTCTTTAAGAAGTGATGTAGTCTAACCAGATTTGACAATAAGCAATACTTTTTTTTGCTTAATTTAACCCTTCATTGGAAGCAACATAATTGGAAAAAAAAAGTAGACACAAATTTTAAAATAGATGATAGGTTAATAAGTACAACTGTGACACAGAGTTGCAAGTACAGCTTTATAAGATAACAGAACTCATGCTCACAAATGTGCAGAGTGATTGAGCAAAACATCAGATTGATAGTAATGTTGACATTTCTTTTCAATCTAAAAAAAAGTTTAGTAAACTGGCCATTGAACAACATATATTTAGAGAGCATGAGAAAGGCTACAAGTGAAGCTATCTCATTGAAAACACACAGATATTTCAGGAATATCCAGGTGTCTGATCTGTTCCTAAAGGGCAATGAACATAACAAGCCTGTTTAATAAGTTATAGCTCATTCACTTCTTTCTTGAGTCTGTCTTCTTATAGCTTCAGGTTTTCTGAGTGCCATATGTCATGCTGAAATTGGACTATTTGTCCCTTTAAAAACAGCCAGATTTCTCCTTTCCACTATATTTGACCCATTCTCTTTTGTTCAAATAACTGGTTGTGATACTTTGGGTTCTTTTTTAACAGGTTTAGCAGCTCAAGTTGGCATGCTAAACCATGCCAAAATAAGCAATCCTTGACCATTTTTACTTATTCAGTTGAATGTGATTTGGCTATATAATGGTACAATGCTTGACTTGTAGACAAAAATGACAGGTTGTTTAAACATCAAATCACTACATGAACTATAGAGGTATGAATAATGATGTATCATGTCTATCTCAGCTACAGAGCTAACCTGGATATATAAATATAAACATATATACATACATACATACATACAATATATGTATATATATATATTTATCTTTATATCATGCTTTCAACACAAATACACACATAAACATAAATGCAAAAATATCCAAAGCTTTACTTTGACACATAAAAGAAAGCCCTTAACTTCTTTAGTCCATAGTTCAAAAGAAACTAGCTGGATTGGAGCTCAACATGTTTAACTTTTTTTTATTGATTCTTGATCTCTATAGACATTCATTCCTATCACCCTGGAAACAGCCGTATTCACATAAGCACTAAAAAGACCAAAATTCCTGATCTCAATGCGGCCAAGCCTTTCTCAACGTGAGACTCAACCATAAACACTCCAACAGTGATGATCTGCTAATGCCATTCTTTTTTTTTTTAAAGAAAGAATTTGGAATGAGAAAACAAATAAACAAACAATCAAACTTCATTCTAGTGCCTAGTTTTGGCCCTGCTTTGAACAGATTTCCTAAGAAAGGTAGATGCCTGATCTTCAGAACTTTAAGTATTACTGTTAGGTAAAAGTCATGTGTCCCTTTCCTCATTAGCACATTTGTGCCCTGTTTCCAAATCAACTCCAAAACAAGTTAAAACAAGTTCAGAAGTGATCTGTCAGAGGCTACAGTCTAGAGGTGAAATAATTTGCAGTTAAGTGGCAGAGACCTTTTTTTTAAATTAAAGATTATTATTAGCAGATGTAAAACAACATGCCATGTGTCCTGAAGGAATGCATAATAAACTCACTACTGGGCACAGTAAATGCCATGTGTGGATATGATATAAACTCTATAAGCTTCAGATGCTAACAGCAGGTTAGATAGAACCATCACAATTAATGCCTGTGTTCTTTCTTATAATGAAGCAATAATTTTTAGTCAATGCATAATTGCTTTCATACAAACAGTTATTAGATCACTCAATGCTACATTTTTCCTTTTTGCTTGCTATTGGTGTATAGTTTATCTCTTTTTCTAGTTAAACAAAAAGCCTCACCATTATCAGTCACGATGAGATCAGTTTAATGATAAAGCTCGACCTATAAATTACCCTATTCTGCAACTTCATAGTTAGACACTACTATTACAAACACTCCCAACACGCTGCTAGCTTAATTTTTTACTCGACTTCTATTGCCAAAGGTTATCAAACTTCTACAAAGATTCTTGGCTTTCCAGATAGAAAGTTTTGCAGAATCCACCTTTATTCTGATCTCATTTCCCTTCCCCCTTTGAAACTTGGACTACTCATAGGCTATTGGATCTAAAGCAAGAACAAAATGCCAGACAGGAAAGCCACTGCACTAGCTACTGAGTTTGGCATCTCAAGGTAATAGAAAAGCTATGTTGCCAAGGTCCGACCTACGAAAAGGGGGGGCGAGAAGTTTAGGACCCATTCTGGTGGTGCTTTTTCCCCAGCTGGTCTCGAAGAGCAATTGCTCCCTATATTGGCTACATAAGTAATCTCGCTGGGAAGTCTGTTCCACTAATACTGCAGGAAAGGACGGGAGGCTGTCATCAACCCCCCCTCTCCTTTTTTTTTTTCCCCTTTCCTCAAAGGTTGGTTGCAGCAGGTAAGGAAGTTCAATGTAGTGATAAGTTGAGGAGGGAAGCGCACAGAAGCGCCCAACGCGGGGGCTGGAGAGCCCTCAAAGACTTGCAGTGCACCAGGATCGCTTAGCAATAGGCAGCGAGGGGAGCTTCTTTAAGACGCGGAAATCTGATGCTAACATCTGCAGCGTTCGGGTACACGGGTGGCAACGAGCTGCGAGGTTCAAACGCTCTCAACTGGGCAAAATCAGAAACGTTTTTTTTTCTTTTTTTTTTTTTTTTTTGGTAAAGGGGGAAAAAACTAAAAAAAAAAGACTTCAAGAGCTTCACGTTTCGGACGCCTGGTTTTCAGACCCCCATCATTGCCGGGGGGGAGGGGCAAGGGGCAGAGGAAGGAAAAAAAAAACACACAGAGACACGACAAACCCCAAAACAAAAACTGTGCATCTCAGCACACCGTGTCCCGTGCAGTGGGTCTGCAGGACCCAAGTTTCCCAGTCACTTCTTCCCTAGCATAGCCTAGTAGGAAAGCCGGGCGAGAGACCGGGAGAGAAGGGGAGGAAATCATAATAAAGTATTCTCCTTACCTCGATCGGCTCCCACGGTCAGCACCTTAGCAATAGGCAATAATCCCGAGATTGTGACTAAGGCTAAGAGAAACTCAGACATTGTTGTTGCCGGGTAAGGCAGCCTGCGCTCGGGGTTGCTTGGCTGCACTCTCGGCCAGGCAGCGGCAGCAGCACTGAGCCCGGAATGGAGCAGCGTCATTTACAAATGTCACTGGAAATTCTTCTGCTAAATGAGCCCAGCCCGTCTGCCTTCTCCCTGCCTTCAGCACGATTTGGAAGGTGTATGGATGTGTGTGTATGTGTGTGTGTGTGTGTGTGTGTGTGTGTGTGTGTGGTGTGGTGTGTGTGTATGTGTGTGTGTGTGTGTGAAAGAGACAGAGGGAGTGTGTGTGTGCGTGTGTGTGTGCGTGTGTGAGCCGCTTGTGTGTCTTGACTTTTCAATGCAGAGTACGTCTGATCTTACATCACGCAAGAGGGGCAGTGAGAGATGCCAGAGGATGGGAATTCACTGATTAATCAACGAATCTACCATACACCCCTTTGCTGTCCACATAAATCACATCTATTACTTAGTAAGAGGCATTTAACACAACAGGAAAATACCACTGCAAACTGAAAGCACTACAAATCACAATTATTCGCGTCTCCTTGAAGGGAAAGTAACTCCACGCAGTTCTATGGGGATTTAGGTATTTAGAAAAGGGGGAAATTTCTGCATTGGATTGAGCAAGCCAGCTTCTCCGCTCCACATTTAGCAGCCAGCTCGGAATTATCAGATAGATCATTCTGAGGCTCTCTCTTCTGGAAGTAGATCTATCTCCCTTTCTCTAGTGGAAGCGTCATTCTTAAAAAGGAGGAGCAGTAAGCTGAGTAACTTAAGCCTTCTCTTAGGCAAATGGTTTCCTCTGCTAAAAAAGTAATTAAAACTCTTTGTAAAATGCACTTTTAACTTTTACCTCCAATTAGCCCTATGGGCAGAGAGGATAATGGAGTGACTCAGCAAAAGAAATTTTATATATATGTGTGTATATATATATATATATGTGTATATATATATATATACACATACACACACATACTCGTGATTAATCATTGTTTAATGGCATGAACATAGAACTAGACATCTATTGGTTTCTATAAATAAGCAATAGTCAAAGAATTGGCAAGGATCACTTGGCATTGTGTTTATCTTTTTTAAAAAGACAATCCACATTCCAAACTATTCCCATTTTAATATATTTCTCTTTCATTAAAGCCAGTGATTTTTTTATTTTCCATAAAGTCCATTAAAATGAGTCATTGGAATATTAAGCACTGATATAATTAACTCTTATATGTACAGTGGGCATTGGTAGGTATGTAGATGATTATCTAAACTATCCAGATTTTAGACTTCTTTAAGTCAACTAAGCAAGAGGTTTAAAAATCCCAACAGTGCTAAGGTGATACTTTCTTCAATGAACTTTTTACTATTTTTATATTGTTGGGCATAAAAGTGGAACAGTAATTTTACACTAAAATCTGAAAACAGGGATGGAGATTAAGAGGAAAAACAGGAAAAAATATAAAAATGAAATGAAACAACAGTAAATTTTAAAGACTAGAGGAAGAAAAATTAGCAATACTATATTCATTTGCTGAGAGTTAATCCAAAATGGAACCTTGAACTAGCTGCTAGGAAGATCAGAACAACCAAGGAAACCCTTTAGATGTACCTTAAAGTCATATACGACTTGAAGGGCAGCTATCTATTCATCCACTTCCCCTCAGACTCTGAATCTAAACTATTTTATAAATTCAACAGCTATCCTCTCTCTCCTCTCTATTTCAGTTACTGAAACTTCTACACACATTAAAAATTAGTAACAGAATAGTGAAGAAACCCAGAACAACATGACCCAACAAAGACTTCTTGTAATTCACCTAGATGTCACAATACATTGTTTGGGAAATAAAGCTTCAGTCTTCCACATTGGCCATATATACAGTGGAATTCCTAAGTTATTTGTAGTAGCTCAAGGGGAATATCTACATAAAGATTAATAAAAATGTAACTATCAGAAAATGCATATTAAAAGTTATGAAATGCTGTAGGCTGAATTAGGTTGCCAGTATCAAAAGTATCAGTGCAGGTAGGAAGTGCAGAGGATAGAGTGCCAGACCCAGAGTCAGGAAGACTCATCTATCTCAATTCAAATCTAGCCTCAGATTCTTATTAGCTGTGTGACCATGAGTAAGTCACTTATCCTGTTTGCCTCAGTTTCCTCATCTGTGAAATGAGTTGGGGGAAGAAATGACTAATCACTCCAGTATCTTTGCCAAGAAAACTCCAAACAGGTTCAAGAAGAGTCAGAAACAAGTGAACAACAACATGAGAAAAAAATGAATTAGTCAGTCATGGAAGTCACATCACTTCTGTTAAATTATTTGGATGGCATTTTTAGTAGGCTAGTGCTCTAGTGCCCTACATGGAAGTAAACTAGTTATAGATACACTTTGTCAACAGTTTCTACCCAGAGTAATAAATATAATTCAGTTTAAGTAATCATATGTCAAATAGATATCTATGGTTGATACAGGGCTTATAGTAGTACTATATAATGATGATGATAAGTCCTTAGATTTTAAAATATATGCTATTGGGACAATAAAAGGTTACCTTTACTAGTTGCTTTTTTAAGATTATGTGGCATATTACTAACAGCTAAAAATGCACTCAATATAAATGTGATACACATATTTTAAAAATAATGATTCGACATGCCTACCTCACAAGGCTGTTATAGGAACCAGTGAAAAAGCATTTGCTGAGCACTGGGGATACAAAAAGAGGCAATAGACATTTCCTGCCCCTAAGGAGCTCACAGTCTAATGGGGGAGACAACAAGCAAACAAATATGTATAAACAAGCTATATGCAGTATGAATAGGAACAATTGAAAGAAGGAAAGCAATAGAATGAAGAGGGTTTTTGAAAGGCTCCTTGTAGAGGATGGATTTTTAGTTGGGACTTGAAGGAGGCTTGAGAATCTAGGAGGAGGACGTGAGAAGGGAGACAATTCTGGGCATATGGACAGCCAGAAATAAAACACCCAGAGTAGATAAAGTGACTTGTTCATGGGGAAGCAAAGAGGCCAATGTCATTGGACTGAACAGTAAATGGTAGGAAATAAGATAGAACACTAGAAAGTTGATGGGGTTTAGGGAGAGTGGGTTATGAAGGACTTTGAATGCCAGAGGATTTTGTATTTGATCCTGGAGGTAATAACAACAAAAAAAAGATAATGTACATAAAACAATTGGTTAAATTTAAGGTGCCATATAGCTGCTAGTATTATTCTTGTTATTATTCTAGTTATTAATAGTAATGGAAGCAGTAGTAGTAATGTTATGCACAGTTAGTTATTGCACTCATTGATTAGATATTATTTCTATCTTGCCTAGACTGGAAGTGCAATGCCTACTCACAACCTGATCCTAATATTGATCCTGAGGGAAGCTTTAACCTACTTTGAGGTTTGTTTGTTTGTTTGTTTCTCTAACCTGGGCCAGTTCACCCCTCTTCAAGCAGGCTGATGGCCCTCTTCTCTTTCAGACTTAACATAGTGGTGTTGAACTTAGTGTGTCCAGTTGATTGGTTTTTAGCTCTACCTGAACTCAGGACTGGAACTCAGGTGATGCACCAGCCACAACTTCATTAGCAACAGGGACTACAGGTGTTCCCTTTCATATCCAACTCATTGGTTAAATTTTAAATAGAGATAAAGAATGGATCAGTGATTTCATTTTTTCCCTTCTCTCTCTCTCTCTCTCTCTCTCTCTCTCTGTCTCTCATTTCATTCATGCAGGAAACTTCCAAGTAAGAAAACCTCTTCTGGTTTTGTGGCTTACACCATTTTTGCAACTTGTAGTATCAAAGAGTTACCTAAAGTATGAGGTTAAGTGACTTGTCCAGAGTCACACAGCCAGCATATATCAGATGTGGTACTTGAACTCAGTTATCTCTAACTTTGAAGCCAGCTGTCTGTCATGCTACCTACCCCTGCCTAGGCTGAGCAAATTTACATCATTTCTAACACTAAAAAATCAGTGTTTAACATTGAATTGAAGTCACTTATCCTCTTCCCAAATAAACAAATTTTACTAGATTGTTCATATTTCATTCATATCTTTCTAAGTTAGATTCATCTAGCAAAATATCCTTTTGTGAACTTTAAGAAAGAAGAAGCAAGCCATTAGCCTAAGTTCAAGTTCAACAGTCAGGAAATTTATTTCTACCTTTTTTGAATGATTCATTCTATCTCATTACGGTACAAATAAGATTGAGATGATTATATTTTAGTAAAATGAAAAGAATGTCTTAAATGTCTCTAGAATAATTTCCATCTCTCATCACAATGATTGTAATTAAATAAGAAATTAACAGTGAGCTATTGATAAAGAGAAAAATCTAGAGGTACTGTTCAGGATGTTTGTTCTAACAGCGCATTGCAACTTCTTCATCCTAATCAAAGTTATTAACACTGACAAGTTAAATAAATTAATTCATCAAGCTAAAGAATATTATGAAATATCTTACTGAGATAAATTAAACAAAGTAGAACCAATCATTCTTACTTTCTGGTTTAGAACAACATGAGAATATTAATTATCAGTCAGTGGCAATTGTAACATTAGCAATAAGGATGATGTCTTAACAATGTGATTAAGATGAAAAAAAAATAGATTTCTTCCTAAACTGAACTGTTTTACTTTGGGTAGTGGTTTGTTACTACCAATAGTTGCAACTTATCTATTGTACACCTGGAAGTCATAGGTTAAAAATGGGCCTTTTTGCTGTATACTCTAGGGTTGAAACATTATCATGGAGGTAATATATGTGGGAAAGAGTTGGCCTAAGAATTAAAGTTGCTAGGGAAAAATGTTGGCAGCAATTGCAAAGCATTTGGGTGCCCTGTGCTGCCTCCCCAGATAGAAAAATTGTCAGGCAGCATTGATATAGGATAAGGAAAGTTTAAATTGGATGAAATAAAAGGAAGGAAAGATAGAAGCTAAAAGAAACATCATCTAAATTCAGTGCTTTGAAATAGGAGTGTATTCATTCCAGAGAAAATCTCTGAAGGGAAATTTCAGATTCATGGAATAACATGTTATTCTCATTTCCCAAACTAGTGCTGCTGAGCACATGTCTATCTAGTTTGGTGTGGTGAATTGGTATGTGCATACCAACTGGGATGGGTGAAATTGGCTCTGGCATTCAGTACTGATATAACTTTAATATATGCAAATTGTAATGTATTCAGTGGTTTGTCAGGATGGGGGAAAATGGAGTGTGGTGTAATTATCTAATTAAACCTGAAAAGTAAAAACATTTTCAAACAAATGAAGTCCTACACTTCCTTAAAATGTCATTCTACAGTATTCTCTATCACAATTTTCCCTCTTAACATAAATCTCAGCTCTACTTTGATATAATTAATGTGTAAATGCTTATAGACACATACACTACAGTATCAGATGATTGACAAGCACTACAGATAGCCAGTTATAGCTTTTCAAAAAGGAATCAATATAGACTTTTATACTGATGTGACTATTTCAGATTTTTCTCTGAAAGCTGTTCGATAAATTCTTGAGAGGAAAGGATTCCTCATTTATCCAACCTCGTTGGACTTCTTGAAAGAACCAAAATATCTTTTCTTGAACTTCTTTTCTTTACACTGGTTGATTTTCAAAATAATGCTAACAATAAAATATAATCTTGAAAGATAAACTTTGGATTGTTTTACTTGTTATTTGAAGTTGGCAGAATAAGAAGCATTGCCAAAAAAGTACACGTATGGCAGAAATGAATAAAGCATTCCCATTCTTCATCCATGTGGAAATTGTCCTTGAATGCCAATTGCTACTAATTCCAGAGGCTTGTGTTAGGTCTCTTTTGTTTTGTTTTGTTTGTTTTTTGCTAGGCAATGGGGTTAAGTGACTTGCCCAGGGTCACACAGCTTAAGTAAATGTTATGTGTCTGAGGCCAGATTTGAGCTCAGGTCCTCCTGAATCCAGGGTCAGTGCTCTATCCACTGTGCCACCTAGCTGTCCCTTGTGTATGTTTTGATTGTCCATATGTGCTTACAAATCACCTCATGTCTTTCTTCAAGAGGAAGCACTCAATCTGCTGGATTCAAACTTAGTATGACCACTCCTATCATGTTCAAGGATCTCATAGCTAATCCTTGTGTTTTGAAGTTGTATTTCAGGTTGTCTTTGTGGTACTTCTACCCACCTGGTTGTGGCCTTTCTGCTTGAAGTCATCATATAGCACCATCTTAAAAGCAGAATCATAGACTCAAAAAGTTCTTAGACCTGGTGCAGGCTTCAAGACTATCTAGTCTAGATCCTTCATTCTTACAGTTAGGGAAACTGAAGTTCAAAGACATTAAGCATGTTCCCCAAAGTCACACAGTTAATTATTTGCATGACCTAAAATATAATCCAGTTTTAAGTCCAGTCCCGCAGAGTCATCAAGCATAACTTCAGTACTAAGAGGCAGGATATATTATGGAATCTCATGAGCATTCTTGCCTTGCTACATGGATATGGGTGCTAATTCACAAACTTTTCACCATTTTTTTCCTTTCCTTATAAAGTGAAGCAGATACTTACTCTATTGTGTAGACATTCAGTTGAGAATGGCTTTATAACTTCATTGGTTCCAGTGCTGCTGACCTCATGGAGTGTTTCTTTTTTTCAAGTGATGGCTCTTACTGTATGCCATTTTTAGGTTTTCTTCTTGATATATAAAAACAAAAATCTGGAAAGGCTGCTGAAACATAATGTGGTCCATTCCTATCTTTATCAAATATATTTAGGTGAATGTTTTCCATAATATTTTTAAAAGAGTTGAGACTTCACAGCCTCCTTTGGTGATTGTACCAAGGGTATAACTGTAACACATTCTACTCTATTATTCACCTGACAGGCAAGAATTTCTTGGTAAAATCTTTTCCATTAAGATTCATTTCTTTCTTATTTGATATTACCATTTCTCATACTTATCATCTCAAAATGAAACATATTTTTGTGAGTACTTTTCTGTTACTGATGTGCACAGGTACTGTGAAAGAAGTTTTCCTACTCTATTTTTCTTCTTTTTACTATCTCTCAATCTCTTATATAACTGCCCTTCCCTCTTATGTACCATTCTTGCCATTGAAGTGAAAAGAAGAACACAAAGTGTATGTGTAAGGGAGGGGAGAATCGTAACTGGGCAGATGGCAAGAAACACTACACATTTTAATAACTATCTATATACTTCCATGTTTCATTTTCTCAACATATGGAGGATTTAGGAATTAAGAAGTTATCTTAGAACTGTAATAAAGTAGGTATTTATCCTTTCTCTTCACTTCTTTTCTTTGTTCCTTTCTCTTCCTTTCTTCCTTCCTCCCTCCCTTCCTTCCTTCCTTCTTTTATCTTTCTCTCTCTTTCAAAAGAGCATATTTATAGAGACATTGAGTCATAGTGGAAAGTGGGCTAATCTTCAAACCAGGAAAACATGGATTCTAGTCCCACCTCCAACACATGTCAATTGTGTGACCCTGAGCAAGTCATTTAACTTCTCAATGCCTCCAGGAAATGATCTAAGTTTCAGAGAAGGTAGTGATCATCTGCATTGGTAGAGGATGTTCTCTGCCAGAAGTTCCAGTACACTGTGGCAGTCATAGGATAGATCTTGTTAATTAATAATAATAATAATAATAATAATAATGACAAGGGGAGGGGCATGAATAGGGAAGCAGAGATGAAGAGATGAGCATTAATTTTGTTACCAAGAATATATCATTTCCCTTACATGAATAAGTACTTTTCTAAAAAGAATCACTTCCCACGCTTAGTTTAAGAAGTATTTGTCAGTCAGTGTGATCAGTCAAGAATACCATTTTGTAAAATAGATTCTAAAATGTATACACAACCCCTTACTTTCTAAAATCAGTAGAAGTTAGCTTTTAAAAAATACTACACAGCTAGCTTTTCCCCTCAGTTCTTATTTTTTTTTCCAGATAACAATACATGCTTCTATCAGATAGGAAATGGTTCTTTCCTTCTTAAAACATTTGATTATGAAAATTATGCTTTTTAAATACAATAAAAATTCACAAGAAGGTAGTTTAGCCAAGGGTGGAATGTTCCATTTGTGTCAGAATTTCTTTTGCTTGTAGAAAATTGGTGACTTTTGGACCTAGATATATTTATGACAATTTATAAAAATGCGTGCTTTTATGTGTGAATACTGACAAAGTTAAAATTACAGTTGGGAGACCATTAAATGCTCTTACAATTTTCTGATGCTAGATTCTGCACTGTAAATAGCATTTTCCAAGTGTACTAGTCACATATTTTTATGAATTCCAGGAGAGAATATTAAATAAGTGGGAGAATTAGAAACATTACAAAATGCCCAATAGAAATGAGGGTGGCAACAGACTAGGGGGATGGATCTTCAATTAATGTTTTGGAATATTACAATTTGATTTTCATTAATGATTAAAACAATTTAGAAAAAGGCGTATGAGTGTATTTCTTTTAGAATGGAAATAATTTTGATTTTTAAGTGACTAAAGTCATTTTATTTCAAGAAGAAAAAAAAGTTGAAATGACAAGAAATTGCTTCCTTATTGTTCTAGGTATTTTAAGTTTGTGTGCTTTAAGTATTATATCAAGTAAAAATGAAAATAGAATTGCTTTTATGTGAATTTTGGTATTTCATTTCCTATGGCCCTTTTAAAAATAAGCTTTCATTACAAATGGATCCTATAAAATATTTCATGATGAAACTTTCAGTTTGAGTTATTTTTAGTCTGACTGATTATGGAAATGTCAAAGGAATAGAGATAGGTGTAAGGACTTAATTTCATTAATACAGTAAACTCCCAGTGGAAGTAACAACCAAACTACCACAGCAATTCAGCATATTTTCTGCCATTTATGGTCTTGGAGATTCAGATGCTTAGAGGACTGAGAGATTAAGAGACTTTCTCAGATCACATAGACCTCTGACATAGAGGCATGAATGGAACCTGGATAGTAAACAAGAATAAAATACCAGCTTCCTCCACCTGCTCTGTGTCATAGGTGCTAGACTTTGTCTTTCTCATCCCTCCTGGAAATCTTGCAACTCAGTTAAATGTGTAGAAAATAGTGTCCTTAATTATATTCTTTAATTGTTTCCATCCTTATCTCCAAATGTTCAGCAGCTCTATAGACAATCTGGACTGTTTGTCTAGAGACACACCCTATACTTTCCCACCCTCTTGCCTTTATACAAACTAGTTTTTTGACTTAGAATGTTCTGTTGTTGAAATCCTATCCATTATCTCACCAAATCCTAATCAAAGCCTGCATTTCCCAATCAGTTTTCCTTAATATTCCTCCTAATCCTAAACCCCCTATGCATCTTTGTTCATACTTCTTATGATACTTTTGACACCTTACTTTTCATTATAGTTTTTTGCGTACTTAACATTTATTATTGTTTATAAGCTCCAGATATTTCAATGAGGCCTTTCTTGCATTTGAACCCCTTCCGACAAGCTGCAACATGGAAGCTACTCTATCAATATTTGTCAACCTGAATATTTTGATCTACATGAAGTTGAATTACCTTATTGCTTATCTTTGCTGATATAAATATTTACATGACCATAGGAATTGAAAAAATATGCCACCATGAAAAGTAGTATAATGAATGGAGCAGATACAATTTTAATATCCCAGGTTCTAACTACTAACAGCTTGCATGGTGCTTTGAGTGATCTGTGATCTCATGCATGTG
The DNA here is from genome assembly GCF_900497805.2 of Vombatus ursinus. NCBI lineage: Eukaryota > Metazoa > Chordata > Mammalia > Diprotodontia > Vombatidae > Vombatus > Vombatus ursinus. The sequence goes on along the minus strand of NW_020954594.1, from coordinate 16,635,233 downwards.
ATCAGTCCCTTTCTACCAGTACTGTTGTGTGTTACTCCAAGCCCTCTCAGCCTTTGTGAATCTTGTACATCCTGCCCCCATCAGATTCAACATAAAGTGCTTGTCCAATGCCCAAAAGGCTTCACTTTTGGTTGTTTTTGTTTCTTGATACCAATGTACTATTCTGGTTGAGAAATAACTGAATTTCCATAAAATCTCTGCACTTGTTTTTCTGCTTAGAAAAGAAAATTTCCAGCTCATCATGCTTATATCAACAATGCACAACACAATGTCTTGCATATAAAGGCAATGATTTGGAGTCATACTATGACTGATTAAGAGTTAGAAGAATATATATGTACATATATATGCATATGTGTGTGTCACACAGGTGATCTGGGAACAGTAACAGAAATCAAGACCATATGTTCTCAGTGTGATAATACTCCATGGGACCTTTCAGTCTGAAATTCTAAATTCCTCTGATATTTTGGCCAGATTAATAGTTATCTTACTTAATGCTAGTCTGGAAGATATCCTGAGAGTATGTGAGAATCCATTTTTAATGGACTGATTATAGAATCTAGCAAAATAGAGAGAGCTGAATTTATATCACAGAATTTCAAAGCTCAAGGCTCTTCTCCTCCCTCACAGATACCCATGTGTAAACAAAATTCTGTGGTTGCATTCAGGTGCTATAATATGTTTTCATTTAGGTTGTGACTAAAGCTTATTCATCAAAGTCTAGTTCAGCTAAAGTAGCATCTGGTATGAGGGCTAGTATATCTGATTATTTATTTATTATTTTTGCATGTGGACACCAAAGAATGATTCTCCCTTGCTCCTATAGGTCATTTTTGCAGATGGAAAAATAACTAGCTCATCCTTAGCAATATTATTTCAGAAGATTTGAGTTATCCATTATCTGGTGTCTCAAAAAGGAGAGAAACAAGCACATGACTCCTTTTTAGCATTCCCCACAATTCGAGTCTCCACAAGAGGATAATTGTCCCCAGCACTGAAATATGATGTATTAGAAATTTTCTTTAGAATTTTGAAAGTGCAGACAAACTCAGCTGTCTACACTATCATGCTTTTATGCTTTTAAAATAATAAGGCAAAAAAAAAAACTAATACGACTCAGGAAGATATTTGAATGCACCTTTTAATATTCCTTTGTCTTTCATCAGAGAATAGTATAAATGTGACAAAGAGTATTTTAGTTTATTTTACTCACTTTTGTTCTCTATATAAAAGGTAATATGAAAATGTGCCTGAGGGTCTAACCCTTTTCCATCTAAACACAATCTTGACTATTTTGGAGAAAGAAACATCTGTTTGTAATCCTTGAGTGCCCCCTATCGGACACTTTTCAAAATGCTCTTTTTTCATAATACAGAAAAGATTTCTCCACTGTCTTTTAAACAAAATCTCCTTTTAAAGAATATATTTTAAAAGGATTAAAATGTGTTCATTTGCCATGGACAGTGAAAAATCTATTATCTTTCCCCAAAACAGTTCTTGGATTTTTTTTTTGTTTTTGTTTACACGTATTATCCTTTTCGTAAGCCCCAGTTCATGTTTTTCAGGGTAGGTATGTTATCAGGTTCTTAAATAAATATTACTAAGGAACAAGATTCTGTACATATATATCTTCTGTTTAAAATGAGAAGTGAAAATATAGTAGATGATCACCTGTACGTAAAGGTGTAGAACTAGAACAGGGTTAACGTGTATAAATCATTGACTCAGACTTAGTGGTCTGATAATGTTTCCAACATTCCTGGAATAGCATATATTATGTTAGAAATGTAGAAGTTATATTTGGCATAATAAAAATCTGGCCTTAAGTACAATGCCAATTTTTTTTGCATATATCACCTTATTTGATTATGTGGATTTCCATGTATTTTTGTTTGCTCTTATTATAGCCATATATGTAGTTTAGGGACTGGCATAAGCTTGGTGAAAAGAAACTTTCCCTCTAAAATAAGCTAATGCTTTGTGCTGGGTAAGGTAGTCCACCTAGAGACCTGATGATACTGGGGTTCAATTTTAAATGAATCCTTCAATGTGGGCTATTGTATAGTGCTCTACAACTTAAAAAAAAGTTGCTGGGTAAGAAAAAATGTTTCTGGCATACCGAACATACTTGTCTCAGAATAGTTCATTTCTGAGTAATGAGTGTAGGACTAGTCAAAGGTTATAGAAAATAACTAAATTTGAATTCATTAAAAAGTGGATATTGTAGGGAAAAAAATTTCTCAAATAAGATGGCATTTTGCAGGGAGTGTGGTCATAGTGAGAATGAGTCATACCAGAAAAGAGGAGAGAGAGTTCCCTTCAGGTGAGGGAATTAGTATGGGACATAGTCCCAGGACATATTCTAACAGCAATAAGCAAACCCATCAGTCTAAAGGGTAGTATTAGTGTATAGGGAAATTTGGGAACTAAAAAAGTTGGAAAGTTAGTCTGAGACCAATTATTCAGTGTCTTGAATATCTGATAAGTGAGTCAGAGTAAAAACACTTATTGTCCTTATTATGTATCAGGTCCCTGTGTTAAGCACCAGGGATACAAAGAAAGGCAAAAACATGATCCTGGTTCTCAAGGAGCACACATTCTAATAGAGAAGGCAACGTGCAAATATAATAATACCATTTAGATAGCACTTTATGGTGTACAAAACATCTTAGAAACATCACATTTTATTTTCTCAACAATCCTGGGAAGTAGGTATTATTATTATTATCTCCATGTTACAGATGAAGAAACTGAGGCAGGAAGTGGTTAATTAATTTTCCCATGGTTACCCAGATAAAAAGTGTCTGAGACTGGATTGAACTCAGATCTTCCTTGCTTTAGGTCCTATACTCTAGCCATTGTGTCACCTAATTGCTAACATAGATTATAAATGAAAGGTAATCTTTCATTTGGTAAAAGCATTGGGGGTGAGGGATGTTGCAGGGTTATTGGACAGATTCAGAAAGTCTTCTGAAGAAGGCAATATTTGTGCTATATCTTGAATGAAGCCAGAGAAGTGAGAGGTGAAGAGAAAGAAAACTACTGGCGTAAGAGATGGGGGGGGGGGGCAGCCACTTGAAGGGAATGGAGTAGAGAGATCATATTTTGTGTAAGGGACAGCCAAAATAGCTGGATTGTAGAGTATATAGAGGGAAGTAAAGTGTAATGGTCCTGGAAAAGTAGTCATGGATCAGTTGTGAAAGGCTTAAAATGTCAAATCTAATTTCATATTTAATCTTTGAGGTAATAAGAAGTCGCTGAATTTATATACTGTGAGTGGGGAAGGGAATTAGGGGAGGACAGTGTCAGAGTAAGATCTGGAGTGATAAGGAACCCAAGGCAAGAAGACCTACCAGAAAGAGATGATGAGGGTTTGTACCAGGGTGGGCTGTTATGTGAATGGAGAAAAGAGGATAGATAGATAGATAGATAGATAGATAGATAGATAGATAGATAGATAGATAGATAGATGATAGATGAAAGATGCTTCAAATTTAGAAACAAAAAGATTTGGCAACAGTTTGGATGTACACTAAACATAAGTGAAGAGTTGAGACTGATGCGAGATTGTGAGTCTAGGTGACTAGGAGGGTAGTGGTGTCTTTACTGGTATTAGGAAAAAATAGAGGATTTGTGTGGCAAAGATGATATAAGTCTGGGGCAGGTGGAGCACTGGCCCTAGAGTCAGGAGGACTTGAGTTCAAATCCAGCCTCACACAGAACACTCACTCGACATGTGACTCTGGATAAGTCACTTAACCCCAGTAGCCTCACCAAAAAAAAAAAACAAAAAAACAACATCAAACAAAACAAAAAAAAACCATTAAGTCTGAGATACTTTAAATATCTTTAGTTTGAAATGTCAAAAGGGCAATTGATGATGTGGGACTAAAACTAAGGAGAGAAAATAAGACTGGTAATACTAGACCTAGCAAGTAGGACTAGAATCATGTGCAACTGCAAATCTACCCATCCCTTCTACTGTGCCTTCCATATTCCATGTTATATGGTCAACAAACTTTTATGAATCGTTTTTCTTTCCTGCTCCTGCCATCTTCTTGACTTTATTGAGATCTGACTTCCTCTTTACGACACAGCTTCTTGGAAATCCTTTCCAGTACTAACTGCACTTTCACTCATACACTTCTACTCATTGGTCCTGATGGGGATATTGTAATATTCCTTGTATCCCATTGCCACTTCCAGAATCATCTCCTCTACCTCCATCACATCTCTTGATCATTATTCAATCCATATGTATCCTCCAATCTAGATTGTGGTAGTTTTGTTTTTTTCTACCAACCCCATGAACATGTTCCTTTTCTCAATGAATTCATTCAATCTTATCTTCTACCTTCATACTAGGGAACTTCAACATACATAATGACACTTTCTCAAATACACTAACTTTCCAAGTTCCTTAGTCTATTTAATTTCCATGTTGTATTCATCTACTCCATCTCAGCTCTTGTTATTTGTCCTTCATTCTCAAAGAGGATCATGACATCAGGGAGGTGATGTGGGGGCATGCAAGTGAATGGGATTTAAGTGAGAGAGGGCTGTGCAAAGTCACCAGCCTCACTTTCTCCTTCAGAACCAACTGGGTCCAGTGGCAAGATATAGATCAGGATGATTGGAGGTAGCCCTGGATGCAGTGGGTGACCTTGTCCTTTTTAAGCTAAGGTCTTTCACAGGTCTCAATTTGACTGAGGCAGCACCCATTCAGTGATGAACACTAGGTAAGAAATCATCTCAGCTGTACATAGAGATGATTATGCCATCTTACCATCACTCATATGTGTTCCACTTCAATATTCATGTGCTCATAAATTCATTCATCTGATCATTAGCTCTTTATCAGTCCCTCTTTAATTTTGCCTCATGACTTGTTCTTACAACCAATTCTACATCATTCAGTTCTTTCCCATGTTATTACTGCTGCAATGGCTAACCCTCTTCTCCCTTCCCTATCTAGATCCCTTGATGAACCAATTCAACTCTACACTATCCTCTATATTTGAATTTGCTATTTTCTTATCCTATTGCTGATGACACCTTGCCATGTCTCAAAGCTGGATTACTGTCATCATCTGCTGCCTTTGATCCTATTCATGTGTAACTGAATGGACTGAAGAAAATCACAAAACTGTGGTGACTGACCACAACTGATGCTATATGTTTTCAACAGTGTTCTCACTAGAACAGAATAATCTTTCATTATCTCCCTGATTGATTGGCTATCCCACTTACAACATTAACTTTTGGATACCTGTTCACCCCTCTTCAGACATCTTAGCTGAGAATCTCGACCTGTTTCACTGAAAAAAAAAAATAGGCTATTTGCTAAGAGCTTCCTCTTATTCCCTCCTCCTCATCCCCCATCACTCAAATGACTTGCCCAACCATTCCTCCTTCAACCTATCTCACATGAAAAGATGATCTCTTTTTCAAAGCTAAGGTCTTTACACGAACCCTTGATTCCATTTCATCCCAACTTCTCCAGCAATTGCCCTCTATCATCCCAACTCACTAATTATCCATCCATCCCTGATTACTGGTTACTTCCTTGCTGTGTACGGACATGCTTATGTCTTCTTATTTAAAAAATGTTTACTTGATTAGGCTTTCCCTGCTAGCTATTTTCCTATGCTTTCTTACCTCTTGTAGTTAAACCCCTTGAGAAAGCTGTCTACCATTAGGGATTCCACTTTCTCTTCTTTCATTCTCTTCTAAACTCTGTAATCTGGTTTCCAATCCCATCATTTAACTGAAACTGCTGTCTCCAAAGTTAGCAACGATCTCATAAATGTCTATTCTAGTGGCATTTTCTCATTCTCCTTGACACCTCTGAAGCCTTTTACACTGTTGATCAGTCCCTTTTCCTTGACACCCTCTTTTTTTCTTGGTTTTCATGACACTCTTCTCTCATGCTTTTCCTCCTATGTGCCTGACCACTCCCCAGTTTCCTTTGCTGGATCTTTATTTAGGTCACAAACGCTAAGTACATGTGTTCTTTCAATCTCTGGCCTGCTCATTTTTCTCTTCTCTCTCTATGCTATATTACTTAGTTATTTAACCAGCTCCTATATATTCAATTATCATCTCTATGAAGACAATTCTCAAATCTTTTTATCCAGCCTTAACTTTCAATTTTGCATCTCCAATTTCCTATAGGATATCTCTGACTGGATGTCCCAGAGACACCTTAAATCCAACATATCTAAAATTGAATCCATTTGTTGTTCAGTCATACCTAACCCTTTGTGACCCTTTGTGACCCCATGGACCATGCCAGGCCCTTCTATCTTCCACTATCTCTTAAAGTCTGTCCAAGTTCATGTTTATTGTTTCCATGACACTATCTATCCACCTCATCTTCTGTGATCTCCTTTTCCTTTTGCTTTTACTCTTTCCCAACATCAGGGTCTTTTCCAATAAATCCCATCTTCTTATGTGACCACAGTATTTAAGATTCACCTTCAGTGTTTGACCTTCTATTGAATACCCTGAACTAATTTCTTTAAATATTGACTGAGTTGATATCCTTGCTTTCCAAGGGACTCTCAAAAGTATTCTACAGCACCACAATTTGAAAGAATCAATTCTGTACTGCTCAGCTTTCATTATAGCCCAACTCTCACAGCCATACATCGCTAGTGGAAAAAACATAGCTTTGACTATATGGACCTTTGTTGGAAAGATGATGTCTCTGCTTTTTAGCATGCTGCCCAGATTGCCATATCTTTCCTTTTACTTTTCCCCTAAACACTCTTTTCTTCCAAATTTTCCCAGTACTATTGAGGATACCATCATCCTTCCAGGCTCACAACCTAGATTTCAACTTCAACTCCTCAATCTTGCTAAGCAAACATATTCAGTCTGTCACTGAGACCTCTCAATTCTACAATTCTGCCGTCACAACATCTCTCATAAAAACACCCTTCTGTACTCTGAAATGGCTGCCACTCTGGCAGCCCTCAATATCTCACCTCTGAATCACTACAACAGCTTTCTAATTGGTCACCCTGCTTCAAATCCTTCCTCACCCCACTCCACCCTGCTCTCAGCTGCCAAAATGATCTTCCTAAAATGTAGTTCTGACAGTCTGTACCCCTACTTCAACGGATCGCTATTATCTCCAGCATCTAATATAACATCATTGTTTTGGATTTCAAAGTCCTTTGCAACCTGTCTTATTCCTGACTTTTCAGTTTTCCTACACTTTATTCCTTTCCTTGCACTGTACACTATACAGCAACAATTGCTTCTTTGATATTCTTTATATAGGACACACCATGCCTTTTTACTTGTTGTCTTCTAAATCTCAAATGATCTCCTTCCTTATCTCTGTCTCCTGAATGTCTTTTTTTCAGCTTTCAGCTCAAATTATACTTTCTACATGAGGCTGTTCCCAGTTCCTCTCAATGCTAATGCTTTCCCTTTAAGACTACCTCTAATTTACCTCACGTATTTCTTGTATTTAGTTTACATATTGTCTCCCTACTAAATTATGAGCTTCTTAAAGGCAGGGACTGATTTTACCTTTGTATCTTCAGCACTAAGAAGAGTGCCTGAAACCTAGTAAATGCCTAGTGAAGCCTTATTGACTTGACCTGACTAGAAATGATAATTTAACCCATAGAAGCTGATGAAGTAACTGAGTGAGTTAGCCTAGAGTGAAAAACAGAAAAAGGTATGGAGTTTCAGGGGACAGCCACAGTTAGTGGACATAACTTGGATGAAGATCCAACAAATGAGACTTAGCATATGAGGTCAGAAAGATGGGAGCAAAACTAAGAAAGAATTATGTCACAAAACATTAGAGAGAAGGTAGTATCCACAAGATAAATGTAATCAAATACCACCATCAGCTGCAGAGAGGTCAAAGAGGATGAGGATTCAGAAAATGTCATTAGTTTGGTCAGGCTTAATTGTTTGGAAGTTACCCCTTACACAGTTGGAAGCCATAGAAAAGTTTTGACCTAGCAGAAACTAAATGAATATAGTACTGTATGATGACTTGGAGTAGGAAGGGGGGAAAAAAGATAGGAAGGATAGTTAGGAGGTTATTACAATCATCATGCAGGAGATAAGGGTCCTATGGCAGTCTGAGTGAAAAAGGGATAGATAAATGTAAGTGGAATTTTGTTTTGTTTTGTTCTACATTGAACTGTGATACCATTGATATAGGGAGCGACTAATGAGGAGCATTGTCTCTTAGTACAGATCAGCACCTTGGATAGCTGACTTCAGAGTCAGGAAGGAAGGTAAGTCCCCCTAATGACATATATTGGCTTTGTGACCATGAACAAATCATCTAATTTCTCAATACATTAGGCAACTCTCTTAAGAGATCTCACAAAGGAAAGTTTACCAGCACTTGGTGACAAATTATTTATAGTGACAAAGGTTGGAGTGGAGAGAGAGAAGGAAGAATATAGGTTGGATTTTGAGGTGTTGAAATGGATGACAGGATAGAATGGGAGGTTGTGAGGGGGAGGTTGTTTTCTGGGTACTGGGGGGGTGGCTTATCATTTTTTTTTACTTCTAAAATACTCTTGCATGCACATCAAAATCAATTCTTCACCACTGTGACAGGGAGGGTTGTTGAACATTATAGTGGGTTTCCTCAGCTAAATAATACCTTTCTTTGGGATCAAATTGAAATATATGTTTACTAGCTTTTACAAACCACCTATTAGATAAACATATTCAAAAAGAAGGGTAATATGACCTGCTGTGAAACCTTCAATCAAAGTAAAAAGTGAAAAGAAACAAATCTCCTAGTGACTTTCATGGAGTTGCCTTAAAGGTAATCTTTTAAGCCACATATCCAATCTTATTTCCAAATACTCCTCAACATTCATGCTTTATGTTAGGTAATTCCCTTCTTTTACTATGAACATTCAACATTCATACTTGCTTTGATACCTTTCCTCATGATTAAAACACCCCTCTTTTTTTCCTCATCTCCAACTCAAAATACAATGCTCCTTCTCACCACATTATAGCTAACATATACAGAGCAATAATGAGAAGTGAAGCCCAATTTTGGACAGAAAAAAAACTACCCCTAAATTTGGCATAAATTAGTAAAAAATAGAAATTAACAATTTTAAGAGTAATTTGTGCAAATCATAACTTATAGACATCATCTTCTTAGAACCCCCAGACAAATGTATAGATAAAAATATAAAAAGACCAGCCTTGAAAAACCACTTGCATTATTAACTAGAAAATTATGAGGTTTTTCTTAGTGGAAAAGGCCCCTTTAAAAAAATTGCTTAAGTAAGGAGATCAGAGAAGCTCTCTAAGTATGACTTATTGGATATTACGTCAAGGTGTCATCTACAGGTTAAACACATTACAAATATTTGTTGAAGGAAATGTAAATCACTAATTAGGTGGGACCAAAGCAATCACAGGACCCTTTTCAAAAGACTCTGAAATCAATGATCCAAGGTGAGTTAAATATATCAAACACAGGAAACCAAAATGAGATTCAGAGGGAACACTTGATGATCACTCCCTGTTTGAAACATTCACTAAGGAATAAAAAGGGTCTATAGGAGACTAAATGAACTGTGATGTGTTTGTTGAAGGAATTAGTAGGAATTGATTCTAGCAGTGGGCCAAGTGAGTGATATTATATTAAATGTGGTCATTATGTCAGAAGATGAAGGGATTGTCATTAATATAAGTTCCTAAAATCAGGAATGGACTGGAAACTGGAACTGACTGAAAAACCTAATTTTCATACCAGGGAAGTTTGTGGAATCTGGAACAAAGTGTACAATCATTGGACACTTAAAACATTAAGGTCCAATACTCCATTTTTCTCTTATTTCTTTGGTATAGGTATTTCTTCCATTGATGTAGATCATAACCATTCTGTTCCATGGCACACATCCTTTAAGCAGTGCTATGGCTAAAAACAAAAGCAAAAACATTGCCCTCAAACTGACATGAAATGAAGATGGGCCTGTCTAAACTTAGTTGGTTAACTTTCAAGACTTATTTTTAAGACACAATAAAGCATTGGAATGGTATTTAAGAGAAAGAAGAAAAGATAATAATAAACAAAACATTGTATGTGAGAGAGAGACAAACAGAAACAGATGGAAGACTCAGAAACAGAGACAGAGACAGAGAGAGACAGAGACAGAGAGAAACAGAGAGACAGACAGAGGCAGGAAGAAGTCCTGACCTACTGGAACATTTAGGGGTTTAGCAGATTTGAAAAAAAAAGGTGGGATTGAGTAACTGATTATTTAGACTTTCTAAAAAGTTTTTAAAACATTTAAAAGGATTTAAATTAAAAAGTCCTTATTTATCAATAAGTTAACATGGGATAAGAAAAAACTTTTTGATGGTCAGGAAAATAACAAGTAATGATGGTATTATATAGTACTTTGCAAAGCATTTTGCATATATTATCTCTTGATTGTTTACCACTTTATGTTGGCATTGTTTAGTAGAGCTCTGAGATGATTGATTAAGCGTTCCAGGAACGGAAGCAGTAGGCTCATGTAGACTATAGAAGATCAGACACCTAAACAACTTAGAATTAGCGAGTATTAAATTTTAGACCTGGAAGATTCTTTAGAAATCACTTAATCCAATTTTAAAATTAGAGAATGTTATAGATAGCAGGGACCTCGGAGTGCATTTAGTCCATATTTGACTGACAGACTCTTTTACTACTTTTCTAACAGGTGGTTTTCCAATTTTTGCTTAAAGGCATCAATCTGAGGAAAACCCACTATTGCTTGAGGCAGCCAGTCAACAACCTTGCATTATGCACTTAATTTATGACAAGAACTATGCTAAATTCTGGAGACAGAAAGGAAGCCAGAAATGAGCCCTGCTCTCATCAAATTTATACCCAAATGGGTGAAGCAACACGCTAAAAGGCAGTTATGTTCAATACACAGAGAAAGTAAATGGAAAGTGGTTTTTTTTTTGGAGGGGGGGCTAGGCAATGGGATTAAGTGACTTGCCCTGGGTCACACAGCTAGTGTCAAATGTCTGAGGCTGGATTTGAACTCGGGTCTTCCTGACTTCAAGACCAACACTCTATACACTGCACCACCTAGCTGCCCCAATGGAAAGCATTTTTAAAGAAGTTTCCAGCTTCCTATTCCAAGAGCAAAAACTGGTAGGGAATTCCCGCCCTCCCTTACATCAAAGTAGAAACTGTTTCCCTGTCACTTCTACCTATTACTCCTACATCTGCCCTTTCGAACCAAGTAGAGCATTCTCTCTTCTGCATAACAGCCCTTAAAATACGTGAACATGATTATGATATTCTCTCTAAGTCTTCTCTTCTCTAGGCTATATATGATCAATTCCTTAAAGTGATCTTTGTATAACGTAATTTTGAGGCCTTCCACCATTGTGGTCACTATCTTTGGGATGTTCCAACTTAAAATAAGGTACCTAGAACTGGTAGAAGTGCACAAGTGATCTTTGCCCCCTACCTGGTCCTGCACACTGTGCTGCTCAATGAAAGAAGATCATGTTAGCAATTTTAACCTCCATATTATCCAGTATTAAAAAATACCTTCAAATTATTATATAGTCATACAGCCCTTATCTTGAATTTACAAAATTGATTTTATTGAAAATGTTAGTGTATATATTTGCATGTATACATACATACATACATACATACATAAATATCTGTGACTATACCTGCATCTGTACCAAGTAGTGGGATTGCTGGGTAAAAAAGGAATGGCACAATAAGTTGCTTTTTATTACATAACAACTAATTGAAATCCAGAAGGATTGAATCCTTTTGCAGGTCCATCAATCCTGTATCAGTGTGCTTATCTTTCCAGAGTACTTACAAACATTGATCTCATGTTTTGTCATTTTTACCCATTTTCAGGAAAGCAGATGAAACCTTAATTATTTCATTTGCATTTCTTTTACTATTAATGAATTAAGTTGATGTTATCACATTGGTATTTAAAGTCCATAAAGCTTATCTTAAAAACTCTGTCCTTAAGGTTTAAACACATATATTGGGAAATAATTCATGAATGTGTTAATTTCCTATATAATTTGTATCTATGGTTCTAATTAGTGATAATTGATGCAAATATTTTGCAACTCTACTAAATTCTAAATTTATCTTTGATTTATTGATGCAAAACTCTTTAAATTTAAGGAACTTTTTAATCTTTTTATTATTTCTTCTATCCCTTATTTGGCTAAGAATTGTTCACCTCACCTGAGTCAGTAAACTACACCTACATCTGACCTTGCAAGAATATTATTAGTTCCATATCCCCATAAAATAAAGAGGAAAATGACCCATCTATACAAAATATTTTAGTAGTTCTTTTTTTTTTGTCCTGTCACTAAGGGGATCGTCATCAAGTGAGTCCAATATTCCAAAAATGGAATATTATTGTGCCATAAGAAACTTGAAAAAACTGGTATGGACTGATGCAAAGTGAAATGAGTAGAGGAAGAAAAACAATTCATACAATATTAACAATAGCAGAAAGGTAGAAACTTTAACATTCTTAAGAATCTTTGTTAATTCAATGACCAAGAACCTTTCTAGGGGACTGATGATGAAGCATGCTTGTGGCTTCCCAAAAGAGAGGCAATGGACTCAAGTCATAGATAAGATACACATTTTCAGAAATGGTTAATGTGGAAATTTGTTTGATTTGTCATAATTGTTAATGTATTTTTCTAGTTTGGGAAAAGAAATTGGGGATCGGGATAGAGTTGACAAAAAAGAGAAAGAAAACAAAGAAAAGTGGGTAATTAAAGTATTTTTTAAATGTGCAGAAGTGAAAAGAAGGAATACTAGGAAGAATTCTAGATATGCAGCACAGGTTTAAACATTATGTATTAAAATAGTTTAAAAATAAAAGCAACTTCATGTACAATTCTCTTTTACTGTTCTCCAAATCTGAAAGCTACACTTTTACTTAGAAGCTAAGGTCATAATATAATTTTATTGATGCCTTTTAATTGCATTTTCAGTATTTTAACATATTTTGAGGATCGACTTTCCATTCATTTTATTTTATTTTATTTTTTAGTGAGGCAATCAGAGTTAAGTGACTTGCCCAGGGTCACACAGCTAGTAAGTTTCAAGTGTCTGAGGTAGGATTTGAACTTAGGTCCTCCTGACTCCAGGGCCAGAGCTCTATCTACTGCACCACCTAGCTGCTTCCACTTCCATTCATTTTAAAAATGGGTCACTTGCAACATAAATGTCTATAATTGTCTAGTCTAGATATTCTTTATATCTTTTTTAATTTAATTTTTTTCATAGAACAATATTTTTTACTTCCACTTCCAACCTCCTCAATAAGAAAAAGAAAAAAGACAAACACAAACCCTTATAATACATTGACATAATGAAGGAAAACCAATTCTTTTATCTCTTGAAATATACTGTAAGGCTATCACCTTTCTCTCAGGAGGTGGGTATCATGTTTCATCATGACTCTTCTGGAATAATGGTTAGTCATTGTATCTTTCAAAGTTGTTTGTCTTCCTAATTTTATTCTATAAATTGTTCTCTTTTTGCAGGTTTCTCTGAAGCAACCCATTTCATTATTTCTAATGGTGCATCAGTATTCCATTTCATTCATGACGTAATTTGTTAAGCCATTCTCTAATTGATAGGCACTCCCTTATTCTCTTTTCCACAACACACAGAGTTAATAAAAATATGTTTGCACATTGCACTCACACATCAGGAATATTTTAAACACTGATTCTAATTGCTTTCCACAATGACTAGACCACAGCTCTACCAAAAGTGAATCAATGTGACTGTTTCCTCATAGCCTTTCCAACAGTAGTCATTTTCACTTTTTGTCAAATTTGCCAAACTGAGGAGAAAGAATTGAAAATATGGAGTTGCTTTGATTTATATTTCTGTTATCATTAGTGATTTGGAGCATTGTTATTAATATGGATATAGATAACTTGGATTTTTCCTCTAAAAATTATTCATATCCTTTGGTCACTTATCAGTCAGAAAATGGCTCTCATTCTTACCAACTGAATCAGTTACCTATATGTCTGAGAAATTTGACCTTTATTTTGGAAACTTGATGCAAAGATTTTTTTTCTCACATGCCTTTAATTTTACTTGAATTAATTTTGTTTAGATAAATCTTTTAAATTTTATGTGATTAAAATTGCCCACTTTAATTTCTGTGATCTTTTTTAACTTTTCTTTGATTATAATCTCTTTCCTTATTCTTAGATCAGAAATATATTTTCTTCTGTGTTGTTCTACTTTGTTTATGATGTTACCCTTTATGCTTGAATCATGTAACATTTGTATACATACGTGTGTGTGTGTGTGTGTGTGTATCATGGAAATGAGATCAGATATCTATCTATTAATAATAATGATTTCATTTCCGTGTTTCTCAGGACATTTTATTGGAAATGAAGTTCCTCCCTCCCAAATAATTTTTGTTCACATATATATACATATACACATATGTATATGCATATGCATATGTATGTGTATATGTTTGTGTATGTGTATGTATATGTGTATGTATATGTATATGTATATATGTATACGTATACGTATATGTATGTGTATATGTATATATGTATATGTATATTTGGCTAGGCAATGGGGTTAAGTGACTTGCCCAGATCACACAGGTAATGAGTGTTATGTGTCTGAGGACAAATTTGAACTCAGGCCCTCCCCACTCCGGGCCTGGCGCTTTATCTACTGCACCACCTAGCAGCCCCTTGTTCCTATGTTTTTCACATGTTAAAAAATAGCATTCTTGCCTGCTTCATATTTTTTGCTTATCCAGACTATTCACAGGACTGTTTTTTTTTTAATTTTACTTAACCAGTACCAAATAGTTTATGTGACTGTTGTTTTATAAAATATTGTGAAGTCTGGTAATGCTCTGATTCCTTCATTTTTATTTTTACTCATTACTTCCCCTGAGATTATAAACCTTTAAATTCTCCCAGATGAATTTGGTCATTATTTTCCTGAGTTCTAAAAAATTATTAACCTTTTTTTAAATAACTGAAAATCTGAAAATTTATTATATTATATGTATTATGTATATATAATTATATATATATTATTACACTGACATAGGTCAACTATGAGTAGCAAATATCTCTCCAACTATTTTTCTCCCTTTACTTTTCTGAAGAGTGGTTAGTCAAAAAATTTATATGAATCTGTGTTGGACTGCTAACTCCTAGATGTTTTCTTCACTTTGTAGTTATTTTTAAAGGAATTTCTCCTATTCTTGTTTCTTCTTTGTTCTTATTATCACCTATCTCTGCCTCCCAGCTTCCATGGCTTCCTTCAAATCCCAGGTAAAATTCACTTTCTACAAAAAGCCTTTCCTAACTCTCCTTAATGCTACTATCCTCCCTCTGTTTATTATTTCCTATTAATTCTCTATTTATCTTCTTTACATAGTTTTGTGTTTACATAGTAGTTTCTATAATCTTTCCATAACACTGTACTACTTGAGAGCAAAGATTGTCTTTTGCCCTTCTATGTATCCCTAAAACTTGATACAGCAGCTGGGACATAGGAAGCACTTAAATGTTTATTGAAAGACTACACAAAAATTCTGATGATTTATATGAACTTATCTTGTATTCTGCCAACTTACTGTACTTATTAATCACTAATTATTTTGAGGATTCTCTGTAGTTTTCTGAATATAACATTATATTTTCCAGTAAGTATAAATTAAGCTTCTCTTTCTTGATATAGAAAATTTGTTCACTTTTCTCATTAATATGACTAGCATTTTGAGAACAATACCAAATAACAATTTGGACAGAGATACTTATAGTGTCTTTGTAGTGGGAAACATTCCAATGTTTTTATAGTAAAAATAGTATTAGCTCTTGGTTTTAAATGTATGATTTTGATACTATTAAAGACAAGCTAATTTATGTCTTTGCTTTTCAGTTGTTTTTTTTAATTATACATTAGGTTTTTTTATTTCATTTTTAATTTATGGAATAAAACAAGGCTATAATATAGAATAATAAAAGAATGATTAGACATGAAACTGCAAATCTACTATGTACAACTTGCTATTCCTTTCAAATATACAACATAATTATCATGTAAATTCCTTTTTTTCTCCTATGACTATAAATTGTTTTATTTCCTCATTAGAAAACCATCTGTTCATATATTTTGATCATTTATCAATTGGGAAATGACTAGTATTCTTATAGATTTGACAAAATTTTTTATATATTTTAGATATGAGACCTTTACATGATAAAGTGTCTATAACATTTCCCCCTATTTTCCTTCCAAATTAATTTTATATTTCATCAGTTATTTTTTTTACCTTTTGAAATAAGAATGTGGTTTTGTTATTTTTATGGTTTATATGATTACTTATGATCATTTTCTAATGCTGTATCATATTTGTTTCTTAGTGTTAATTAACTTGAATATAGTGAATTATTTTCTTGACATATTGCTATGGTCTCCTTGTGAAACCTTTATTTAAATTTTGTCATTATTATACCATTCTGAGTTTGATATGTAGCTCTTTTTTGCCACTCTGTCTCTATCTTGTTTCAGTATTAGAATCATATTCATTTCATAAAAGGATTTGGTAAAATTTGCCATTATTCTTGAGAATAATTTTGGAGCATAGACATTAATATCTAAATATTTGACTCAATCTACTTGTATATCTGACTAGGATTCTCCAACCATATGAAAGTGAATTAATGTTTTGTTTGGTTTCTTTTTAGAAATTTACTTATTTAATATTGTTGTTGTTGTTTTGTTCTGTTTTAGTTTGGGCTTTTACTGTATTTTTGTGGATAGTCATTAATTTTCTTTGAGTTCTTAGTTAACTGACATAAAATTTTATATTGACACTTGATAAAACTTGTATTTCTTCTCAACTTGTAAATTCTTCTTATTCTTTATTTTTTACTTTAGCAAAATTTGATTTTGATTTTCCTATCATTTTTATCAGCTTAATTAGTGATTTATTGATTTTGTTGATCCTTTCAAATAGTCATCTAATAGTTTTGTTTATTAGCTCTTCAGTCATTTTATTTTTGTTTCCCTACTTCTCATTTAAAATTCAAGATTTATTCTTTAGTATTTTTTCATAGTTGTCTATACAGTTATTTTCTATTTTTTGTATGCTACAGTAAGTTCATTTCTATATCTTTTGTTAAATTGATGACATAAATTTTCAAAGCTATCCATTTTGCACTGAGAACTGTTTTAGTAGGATCAAAAAATGTTTGGTATGGTGTGTTATTGTTATGATAATACTCAATAGAATTTATTTCCCTAATAGGAACTTTGACCTTCTCATTATTCATGATGTTAGTGCTTGGTCTCCATCTTGTATCTTTTGCTAATATTTTCTATATTCATTATTAATTTCATTATATTATGACCTGAAATGAATATGTTTATTGTGCCTTTTTATATTTATTATTTCTGCATTTCCCACCACATACATAATCAGTTTTTATAGGGATACTATGAAATACTGAGAAAAAGTACATTATTTAGTATCTTTATTCTGAAGTTGCAATAAATGTCCAATCTCAGATATACAATACCACTTTGATCCTTTTTTTAAGAAATTATTTTAATTCTTTCCTTTTACTGAATCTGAATATATATGTGTTTGTGTGTGTATGTGTGTGTTTGAGCTCATCTATAAAGTTATTTCTGGGGATCAGATGATATTTCATCTCAGATGTTAAATTATCAGCTCCTTCAGAGCAGAGACTCTCTTACCTCTCAATTTCTATGCACAGAATTTAGTGTTTGCATATAGTAAGTAATTAAAAAATGCTTTTTCATTCATTCAATAAAATTTTCCAGTTTTTCCTTTGGGTGTTCATATGCATAGAATAAACATGTGTTGTTCTGATCATTGCTCCTTGGACTTTGAAGATTTCATTTTCTTCCTTGGTGCCTACAAGACCTTTACTTTAATATGGTAGTTCTGAAGTTTGACTCTAATATTTCTTGGTTATCTAAAGCTGAGTTTTATATCTATTGTTGCTCTGTGAATTCTCCTTTTCTAAACAACTTTGAATATTTCTGGACAAGTTTTCTGTATGATTTCTTGACTGTATTATTCAAATTTTCTTTTTCTTTTTTCTTTTTTTTCTTTTTGTTTTCTTTTTATTAAATTTTTAAAATTAATTTATTTATTTTTAGTTTTCAACATTCAATTCCACAAGATTTGAGTTCCAAATTTTCTCCCCATCTCATCCCTCCCTCCCCCCTAAAATGGCATGCATTCTGAATACCCCTTCCCTTAATCTGCCCTCCATTCTATCTCTTCCCCCCCTTCTCTTATCTCCTTCCCCCTCAATTTTCCTGTAGGGCAGGAAAGATTTATATACCCCATTGACTGTATATCTTATTTCCCAGTTGCATGTGAAAACAAATTTTTTAACATTGGTTTTAAAACTTCGGGTTACAAATTTTCTCCCTTTCTCCCTCCTCACCCACCTCATTGAGAAGGCAAGTAATTTGATACAGGTTATACATGTGCATTCATGCAAAACATTTCCATAGTAGTCATGTTGTGAAAAACTAAGTTTATTTCCCTTAATCCTATCCCACCCTCCATTTATTCTATTCTCTCTTTTGACCTTGTCCCTCCTTAGAAGTGTTTGCTTCTGATTATCCCCTCTCCCAATCTTCCCTCCTCTCTATCATCCTCCTGCTGTCTTGTCCCCTTCCCCCCCATTTTCCTAGATTTCCATACCCAATTGAGTGTGTATGTTATTCCCTCCTTAAGCCAAATCCAATGAGAATAAGATTCACTCATTCTCTCTCACCTTCCCCCATTTCCCCTCCACTCTAAAAGCCTTTTCTTGTCTGTTTTATGTGAGATAATTTACCCCATTCTACCTCTTACTTTCTCCTCCTCCCAGTATAATTCTCTCTTGCTCCTTAATTTTATTCTCCATATATCACCCCTTCATCTTCAACTCACCCTGTGCCATCTATTTATCTATAGTAATAGCTATATTTATCTACCTAACTACCTACCTATCTATCTATCTATCTATCTACATAAAATTTTTCCCTCCAACTACTCTAATACTGACAAAGGACTCATGAGTTACAAATATCATCTTTCCATGCAGCAATGTAAACAGTTCAACCTTAATAAGTCTCTTATGATTTCTCTTTCCTGTTTATCTGAAAGTCAAATTTTTTATTCAGTTCTGGTCTTTTTATCAAGAATGTTTGAAAGTCCTCTATTTCACTGAATGTCCATTTTTCCCTGAAGGATTATACTCAGTTTTGCTGGGTAGGTGATTCTTGCTGTAATCCTATCTCCTTTGACCTCTGGAATATTCTATTCCAGGCCCTGTGGTCCCTTAATGTAGAAGCTGCTAAATCTTGTGTTATCCTGATTGTGTTTCCACAATACTTGAACGGTTTCTTTCTGGCTGCTTGCAATGTTTTCTCCTTCACCTGGGAACTCTGGAATTTGGCTGCAACATTCCTAGGAGTTTTCCTTTGGGGATTTCTTTTATGAGGAGATTGGTGGATTCTTTCTATTTCTATTTTGCCCTCTGGTTCTAAAATATCAGAGCAGCTTTCCTTGATAATTTCTTGAAAGATGATGTCTAGGCTCTTTTTTTTGATCATGGCTTTCAGATAGTCCAATAATTTTTAAATTATCTCTCCTAGATCTATTTTCAGGTCAGTTGTTTTCCAAATGAGATATTTCACATTGTTTTCTATTTTTTCATTCTTTTGAATTTGTTTTTACAGTGTCTTGATTTCTCATAAAGTCACTAGGTTCCAATTTAAGGAAGTATTTTCTTCAATAAATTTTTGGACTTCCTTTTCCATTTGGCCAATTTTGCTTTTTAAGGCATTCTTCATTGACTTTTTGGATCTCTTTTGCCATTTGGGTTAGGCTATTTTTAAGGTGTTATTTTCTTCAGTATTTTTTTGGATCTCCTTTGTCAAGTTGTTGACTGGCTTTTCATGATTTTCTTACGTCATTCTTATTTCTCTTCCCAGTTTTTCCTCTACTCCTCTTACTTCCTTCTCAAAATAATTTATTGAGCTATTCCATGGTCCGAGACCAATTCATATTTTTCTTAGAGGCTTTGGATGTAAGATCTTTGACTTTGTTGTCTTCTTCTGGTTGTATGTTTTGATCTTCTTTCTCACCAAAGTAAAATTCTATGGTTTGATTCTTTTTACACTGCTTGCTCATGATCCCAGCCAATTAGTTGAGTTATAAACTCTTCATTAAGGTAGGGATTTGTTTCCAATGTGGTGAATGTACTGTCCCAAGCTTTGGGGGTTTTGTGCTGCTGTTTTCAGAGATACTTCTAGGGACCTGTAAATTTTCAGTTCTTCCAAGGTGCTATGATCAAGGGCGAGGTATTTACTGTTTTCCTGGTCTGTGGTCTGGTCTATGAGTGACCACAAGTACTATTTTCTGCCTTGGAACTGTAAGGAGGATTTCCTCTCCACTGCCACTACAAGCTCCATCATGCCAGTGCTCCTCCTCACCCCAGAACCACCACCCACAACTGTGACCCAGATCCAAGTACAGGCAAAGCAACAGAATCCTGCACCAGCAAAGAGATCCCTGCAACCACTCTCTGATCAGACACTGGATTCCCCCTTAGTCTGTGGGCCAGAAACTCCAGAAGCAGCTGCCACCCCTGGGCCATGCTCAGGGACTGGGGCTGGGACCACACTTCTCTCTCTCACTGCAGACACAGACTTTTCCTACTGACCTAAATTGTTTTTGACATTCAAGGTCTGAGAAGTCTGGAAATGTCCATAGCTGCCTGCAATTCAGTCCTCTGAGGCCTGCTCCAGGTTCACTGAGGCCTGTTTTGCCTGTGTGCCCATGATGAACTGTGCTCCTCTCCCTGCCTGACGTGATATGCCTTTCTGATCAACAATCCAGGTTGTCTTGGGCTAGAAATTTGTTTCCCTCTGTCTTTTTGTGGGTTCTGCTGCTTTAGAATTTATTTAGAGCCATTTTTTACAAGTATTTGAAGGAGTTTGGGTGAGAGCTCAAGCAAGTTACTGCTTTTACTCCGCCATCTTGGCTCCACCCTCTCAAATTTTCTTTTTAAAGATGTTGTCTGGAATGTGTATAATTCTTGGATTATCTTGTCACATTCTAACTTCAAATTCATATTCCCCCTGAATTTAGAGGGAACTACATAGCTTAGTGACTAGAGCACTTGGCCTGGTGTCAGGAAAATCTGAGTGCAAATCTAGCATCAGAAATTTACTGGCAATGTGATTTTCTACAAGTCATTCACCTCTGTCTATCTCAGTTTTCTAAATTACCAAATGGCAGTAATAAGAGTACCTGCTTCCCAGGATTTTTGTGAGGATTCAATGAAATAATATTTTTAAAGTGTTTGGTGAAATGCTTGGCATGCTATGGGTGCTTATTAAGTAGGTTTTTTTTTTTTGCATTTTGTAGAAATTGAATTGGTATTATAATGAAGTTTTTCCATAATTTTCTTTTTGTTTTTTCATTTTTCAATTTCAATTCTCTCATTTTTAGAGAAGCTACTGATATTATCTTTATTTTTTGCTCTAATTTTGTTCTAATTTTCCTGATTTTTGAAATATTTTTTCTTGCTTCATTAATAAGTTGTGATCCTTTCTAAGATTTCTTGCAATTCTTTCACTGTCATTTCAGGAACCTTACAACTTTTGTTGTTAGTGTTATTGTTAGTTTCCAAGGGACTTTGGCTCAATTTTATTTTTTGTAAGGTATTTGCCCACTGATATTAATCATTTTAATGCCTCCTCATTTCTCTTACACAGTTGTTGTTTTTTTCTGCCTCAATCCTTCTATCATCTTTATATCTATTCTGATAATGTACTTGCTCTAAATTCCTTCTGTTTAGAAGACCCAATACTGCTATGCCCTTCAATCAATTAATCAAACAAAAGTATTTAATATATACTTACTATTTGTCAAGTACAATGCTAGGCACTAAGAATATGAGTACAAATAATAAAACAATCCTTACTCAAAATGACTTACAGTATAATGTGAGAGACTAGTATGTATAAAATATATGTATTATAAACAGAAAATAAATATTTTAAAATTAGTTAAATAAAACATAGTCTGGGTTGAGAAGACACTAGAAATTTTAGGGAGACAAAAAAGTTTCATGCAGAAAATGGTGCTTGAATTGTAATTTAAAAGAAAAATGGTTCAGTGAATTAAAAAAGTAAGGAAGAAATACATTTTGGGCATTGAAATTGCAAAGGCACAGAGGTGTGAGATGAAATACTGTGTATAAGGAACAGAAAGAGTTTGTCTAGATAACAGCGTGTAAGAGAAGGAGTAATGTCCCATGAGGGTTGAAAGATGGCATGGGTCCAGATTGGAAAACACTTTAAAATCTAAACAGATGAATTTTTTATCCTACAGATAATAGGAATGAGTCAAGCTGGTTGAATCATGGATTTACGTAGTCAGAGATGAACTCATGGAAAATTACTTTGGCAAAAGTGTTTAGGATAGACTGGATTGATGAGAGACTTGAAGTAGGGAGACCAATGAGGATGAGGATGTTATTATAATAATCTAGGTGAGAGGTGATGAGAGCCTGAACTATGATGTTAGCTGTGATAGTGGAGGAGATATGAATTCTAGAGATATTATGAAGACAGAAATGATAAAAGTTGCATCTTATTGGATATGTAAGTTAAGGTAGGAGTTTAAGATAAAGCCTCAAGGAAGGATGGTGATGCCTATGACAGAAATGGGGAAGTGATGAAGTGGAGAGGGCTTAAGGGAAAAAAATAATGTCTTTTGCTTAATACATGTTAAATGTCAGATGATTCGAAGACATCCAATTTAAAATGTTCAACAAGAAAAATTTGATGTGGACTTAAAACTCAGGAGAAAAACTAGGGTTGGATATATAGATCAGGGAGTCATTAAATATTATTTATTTAATTTTAGCATTTTTTTTTAAAATTTTGAGTTCCAAAGTCTTTCTTTCCCTATTCTGCCCTACACTTTGAGATGATATTAAATATACATATGAAATCATGCAAAAATATTTCTATATTAGCTATGTTGCCCCACAAAAACAAGAAAAATAAAGAAAGAGAAAAATATATTTCAACTTGGACTTGGAATTGATCAGTTCTCTCTCTGGAGGTGGATAGTATTTTTTACTATTAAGTGTTTTGGAATTGTCTTGGATCATTTTATTGATTAGAGTAGCTAAGTTTTTCACAATTCATACTCTTTCAAATATTGCTGTAACTGTCTGCAATGATTTCCTGGTTCTGCTAATTTTCTTTTGCATGAGTTCATATATATCTTCCCAGGTTTTTCTTTTTCTTTATTTAATATTTTATTTTCCCCCAATTACATCTAAAAACAATTTTAACATTTATTTTCTTAAAAAAATGTTTGAGTTCCAAATTATCTTCCTCCCTTCCTACTTTCCCACACTCATTGAGAAAGCAAGCAAGTTGATATAGGTTATACATGTGCAGTAATTGAAAACATATTTACACGTTAGTCATGTTGTGAAAGAAAACACACTTAAAAAAACCAAGAAAAATAAAGTAAAGAAAAAGTGTATTTCAATCTGCACTTAGATTCCATTAGTTCTTTCTCTTGAGATGGATAGCATTTTTCATCATAAGTCCTTCAGAATTGTCTTGGATCTTTGTATTGTTGAAAATTGCTAAGTCATTCACAGTTGATCATCATACGATATTGCTGTTAATGTGTACAATATTCTCCTGGTTCTGCTCATTTCACTTTGCATCAGATCACGTAAGTGTTTCCAGGTTTTTCTGAAAGCATCCTGCTCATCATTCCTTATAGCACAATTGCATTCCATCACAATCATATACCACAACAGGTTCCACCATTCCCCAATTGATGGGCATCCCCTCATTTTTCCAATTCTTTGCCACCACTAAAAGAGATGATATAAATATTTTTGTATATATAGGTCCTTTTCCTTTTTGTTTTTACATCTTTGGGATACTGCCCTAGTAGTGGTTCTGTGTGGTGGTTTGTCCTTCATTCTCAAAGAGGACCATGACATCAGGGAGATGATGACATGACTTGCAATTGACTTTGATTTGAGTGAGGGAGGACTTAGCAAAGTCACCAGTCTCACTTTCTCTTCCAGAGCCATCTGGGTCCAGTAGCCATATATTGTTCAGGATGACTGTAGATAGCTCAGGATGCAGTGGGAGACATTGGCCCTTTTAAGCTAAGGTCTTTTCAGGTTCTCCCTTTGAGTGAGGCAACATCCATTCAATGAATAGGCCTCTTTAAGAAGATTCAAGGATTGGCCCCTTTAATAAAAAAAAAAAGAAAGAAAGAAAAACTGGGAGGGGAAGACCCTTAGGGTTGCTGGCCAAAAAAGAAACAGTTACTATTTACATTCATTCTGAACCTGGAGCGCCCTCCAAAATAACCATTAAGTGGTGCTTGGACAGAGACCTATTGTTGTCCAATCCATGAAATCCAGAGTGAATTGGGTTTAAGGATTGGTCTTTGAGGAAGAAATGTAGCCAGTAA
Organism: Vombatus ursinus; assembly: GCF_900497805.2. Lineage (NCBI taxonomy): Eukaryota > Metazoa > Chordata > Mammalia > Diprotodontia > Vombatidae > Vombatus > Vombatus ursinus. The sequence goes on along the minus strand of NW_020954594.1, from coordinate 16,610,649 downwards.
ACCCCAAGTTAACTAGGTAGCTTTTGGCCATCAAAATTTACCTTTCTTTGGGCAGAACATTCTCAGGTAAGGGGGGAGGGAAGGAAGGGGAAAGGAGAAGAGGGGAGAGGATAGGAGGATTTGAGTTGCTCAACTGGAACTGGCCAGCTGGACTACTCACAGGTTGTGGTTTGTCCTTCGTTCTTTTTCTTTCTTTAAACAAATGCTAAAACTTAAATACATAATAAGAAAAGAAAAAGAAACATTGTAAACTTAAATATAAAATAAGAAAAAACAAAAAAGGCATGTGCACAGCAGAACATAGAAGATTCAAATTATATAGCAATAATTTTTCATTTTGAGAAAGCCTATACATTAAATACTGTTCATTATGTTAAAAGCTATCCAACATTTCTTTCCTTCCTTATAGGTTTTCTTTTGTTCTCTGCTGTACACTTTTTACTTTATTCTTTTTCCCTCTCTTCCCCCCTACCCACAATCCCAAGGCTACAGCTGAGCATTGAATGTATTTATATATAGGTACTGATATATACATATACTTACCCACATAGATACATTCATGCATACATACATATACATATACATACATACATACATGTATATGTATATATACATGCATACATGTGTGTGTGTATATATGTATATATGTACATATATATATGTGCTTTCCCTAAGAGATTCTACTCCTAATCTTTGTTTTTCATGTTTGTGCATATCTCTTTATTTTTCCTCTCTCCTAATTATTCTACTTTACTTCTACTTGGTGCCTTACCCACCTATTACTTAACCTATCCTCCATTTTAGCAATCCCTCCCTTATCCTCCCATTCCACTAAATCTAAATTTTCTTCTACATCCCCCTTTTAACCTATTCCTACACCCTCCTCTCTGAAGATCCCTCCTTTATCCTCTCCCCCTCCCTATCCTCTTAGTTATATTTCTTTCTAAATTTAGAAATATACTCTTTAAGAGGGGTATTTTCCCTTCTTAAAACCATTCCCAATAATAGTAGCTTTCCAGAACTAACAGCCCCCCTCCCCCATCTAATTTCTCTGTGTTGGTTCTTCAATACAGAACCACTTCCATTTGTTCTTCCACTTGTACCATGTTTGTAAAAAATAATTACTCTTTCAGCTGTACTTGAATGGTTTTACTTTTTGAAGTCATATCATACTCAGGTCTACCCCAATCTTCCTTATAAGTTACTTAATTATAATTAACAATCTTAGACGAAGGTTTTACATTTTTCATACATAAAAGGTAAACATTCTATCCTTATTTAGTCCTTTGTGACAGGTCAATGGTATGTACCTTATATTTCTCTTGGATCTTGTAAGTGAAATCTTCTATTGAGTTCAGGGTATTTTTTTTAACAAAGACCTGAAAGTCTGACAATTGATCAGATGTCAATTTTTTTTTTCATTCAGAATTATGCTTAGCTTTTCTGGGTATGATATTTTCAGCCAGAAGCCCAGTTCTTTTCCTCTTCCAAGACCTCAGACCTTTTAGTGTCTACGCTGTTAGGTCTTATGTGCTTCTAATTGTGATACCACCATATGTAAATTGTTTTTTTCTTGTTGCTCATAATATTTTGTTCTTGATCTGGGGGTTTCAAAATTTGATTGTAATATTCCTGTGAGTTTTCCTCACATGATATCTTTCAGCTGGTGATCAGTGGATTTTCTTAATTTCTACTTCCCCTCTTGTTCTAATGCTTCTGGACAATTTTCTTTAATTATTTCTTGTATTATTGTATCAAGATTATTTTTTATCAGAATTTTCAGGTAGTTCAATTATTCTTATGTTTTCTCTTTTTGATCTGTTCTCTAGATCTCATGTTTTTCTTATGAGATGTTTCACATTCTCTTCTATTTTTCTATATAGATATACATATATCTATATCTATATATATGAATTTCTTCATCTCTTATGACTTCGTTGGCTTCTCCTTGCACAATTCTGATTTTTCAAGGAGTCTTTTTCTTCCTTAAGATTATGGATCTCCTTTTCTAATTGGTTGACTTTCTTTTCATAATCTTCTTGTTTTTCTTATATTATTCTTATTTTTCTTTTTATTGTTCCTCAGTCTCTCTCATTTGATATTTAGTCTTTTTTAAGTTTCTCAATGAGTTATTTTTGGGCAGGTGACCACTTGACATTACTTTTTGGGGTAGAAGAGAGTTTCTTTGCTTCAGTATCCTCCTCTAAAGATGAACTCTGATTTTCTCTATTCCCATAATAGTTCTCTGTGATTGGATTCTTTCTCCTTTGCCTGTGTATATTTTTTGTAATAATTTAGTTTTTATAATCACTTCTAGTCCTGGGTTACGGGGGATGGTGCCTCTTCAGTTCACCTTTCTGACCTTTAACTCAAACCAAGACCTCCAGCCTCCTGTAAGTGCCCACAAAGGAGATGTACTCACCCCACTGCTTCTGCACTCACTGGGAGTGTGCTGGTTCCTTCTCGCTTGGGCTACTCTCTGAAGCACAGGTGGATCTGGTGTTCCCTGTCAGAAAACATTCCCTAGATCTTCTCCAGGTCAGATGCCCAATTCCCCCCACTGTCTCTGGGGTAACAGTTCCTGTGGCTGGGGCCAAGGAAGCCTTCCAAACCAGCTAACCCCAGGGCCTGTTGCTTATTGTTTAAGGAGCTTGCCTCTTATTGTTGAAGCAGACCCTAACCTGAAGGTGTTTACTCTTCACAGGGAAGAAATCTTGCCCAGGATTATTCTTCAGATCTCCAATTTTCCCAGGAGGATCCCTCTTCTGTCTCTATTCTTATTTCTTTTCACAGCTCTATATTCACCCAGAGGTGATACTTTATCTCTTTTGTAAAGGAAAATCTTGAGAGCTTGAAATTTTCTGACCTAATTTGCCATCTTCCCAGAGCCCTCTCCTGTCCTTTGTTCTTGAAGAGAACCATGACATCAGGGAGATGGTGACATGACTTGCAATTGACTTTGATTTGAATGAGGGAGGGTTTTGCAGTCACCAGCCTCACTTTCTTCTCCAGAGCCATCTGGGTCCAGTGGCCAGATATCCATGAAGAAAACTGGAGATGGCCCCCTAGTACTGGAATTGTTTGGTCATAGGGGTTGCACAGTTTTATGGCCCTTTAGATCCAAATTGCTGTTCAGAATGGTTGAGTGAGTTCATAATGCCACTGAGTCCATTAGTGTCTCAATTTTCTATATTATTGATCAGGGAGTCATTTGAATAGAGGTGATAGTTAAATCGACAAGACTTGATAAGTTATATGTATGTTTGTGTGTGTGCGTGTGTGTGTGTGTGTGTGTGAGTGTGTGTGTGTGTATGGCAGAGACAGAGAGAGACAAAGATAGAGATAGAGAGATACAGACAGACAGAGACAGAAAAAGAGACACAAAGAGAAAACCCAGGACACAAAACTGGGGAAAACCCATACTTATGGAGTATGATGGTGATGAGCCAGCAAAAGAAACTGAATAGGCATTGTGAAACATATAGCAAGTGGACTAGGAGATAGCAATATTAAGAAAATTCAGAATCCTTGCTAATTTTTAAATATTCATTTGTATATTTGGCATTACAGAAAGTCAATTTCCCACTCATGTTAAAAGCAAATATTTTGGACATTCATTCAGGGAGACTCTTAAGGTCCAATCAAGTTCTACTTGATGTACTTATGAGTCTAAATTTTCTGGTTTCTACCTTCCCTTCTGCAACTTCTACATTACCCAGACTAGTCCTTAAGGTGTGATCATGAATATGATCAATGGACACTGTTGAGAAGATTTCTCCAGAAGGATTTTCAATCTACACCATCCTTCTCTTCCTAATTGTACTGGCTATGTTTTTCCTTCTGTATTAATTTATTTTAATCAACATTGAGTTTCTGTTCTCTTTTCTTCTCTACTTTTTTGTTCCTTGGGCATCATACTCCTTCACTGGGACCATTTTTTTCTTTATTCTTAAGAACTGACACCAATAGGATTAATTACACTTGCTTTGGTACTGTAATTCTCACTAGTTTAACTCAACAAATTGGGTGCCCAGAATTATCAGCCAAATAGATTCTGGGTCTGCCCCTGATTAGTGCACAGACCATGGAATGGGTGAAAATGGAAAGACCAAGGATTATGAAGCTTCTACTTGTCCTGGGTAAATTTCCTTCCCTCCCATTTAAAAACTGAAAGAGTTGTACTTGAAAAGAAAGGTGCCTAGAAGTGCAAACCTAAGAGTTATAGGACTACCTCACATAGTTATCTGGCAGGGAGCGACAGATAGAGAATAACAGTAGTTCTAAGAAGGAATGGCTGGTGAATGTGTTTTTAATTTGTTATTATTCATTGCTATTTGCTTTTGTTTTTCTTGATCTTGTAGTGCAGGGGTAGGGAACCTTGGGTGCAGCTTCTTGACTGAGTCCAAGTTTCATAGAACAAATTCTTTTATTAAGGGGATTTGTTCTATGAAGTTTGGATTTCAAGGGCCACACTTGAGGACCTAGAGGACCACACATGGCTTCAAGGCCACAGGTGCCACCCCTGTGTAGTGAGTTCCTTTATTCATATTCTTAGAATTAGTGAGCCTTCTGAATTTTATGGTTTTGTTTTTATTTTTGCTTTTGTAGCCAAAGTTGCACCACAGTGGGACAGCCCCTACAGTAGAGTACCTGACAAGTGCCATGTCCACCCATCCAATCTCTCCACTTGTTCACTCTCCCCAACATGCTCTTAAACTCATAGCTCTTTAATTCCCATAAGTGAACAAACACCATGATTCAAGCTCACTCACTCAAGTAGTAACTACACTGTTTGTGGAAAAGAACAATCAAATCATTTACAATCCACTAGAATCTTGCCTCTGATCTATGATAAATGTACTCCATGTCACCTTCCATTCTTAACCAATGCTAACACACATGTACCATCACCTCACTAATTTCTATCTCCCAGTTTTGTATTTTTTCCCTAGTTATGATGTAAGCTCCTTGTGAGTAAGGCCTATCTTACTTGCTTGTATTTGTGTCACCAACTGTTAATATGGTATCATGTATATAGCAAGAGTTAAAGAAATTTAGCAGTATAGCTTCTAGGCTACTACCACTGTTTTTTCATTTACACAAAACCATTCACAATGATACCACTAAGTCTTAAATATAAAACATTTACTAAAATATCTTCTTGTGGAAGCAGGAATAGTTGTAATACTACAGTTATTTCAGACTAAGACAATAGTGATAATCAATACAACATAAATAACATGTAAACCTGGATCATGATCTCTTTCCAATAGTCACAATGTCTTTGGGGGTTGTGGTAGTGGGAACACATAGTTGGATAAACCTGTAAAGGAGTACCATGAGGGGAGACAACATATACACTTAGGAAATCAGATATCCTTGGTATCTTCTGGAAGATTCTATAACATACAAAACCTTTTCTCTCTTATCTGATTCTTTTATTGTCCTTGCTACTTTCCTGCTGGGAAAATGTTTCTCTTCTACCCTTCAACTGATGAAACAGTGACAAGCTCTTTTAACTCATAATAACTAAAAAAAAAGGAAATTGAGTAACTGTTACTTTATTATAAAAAAGCAGTTCCTTTCAGTCACAGAGCTACAAAGCTCTTCAGATTGGCTCTCTGATAAATACAAACAAGTCCAGGCAAATCTTCACTCAACATCATTTTGCATCTAGTCATTTCTTAGAAAGTCATTACAACAAAGTACAATTCTTCAGGTTGGCTACCTGGATGATATAAACAAAACCACTATGCTAAATCAGCTTTCAGCCCACATTTATAGAAAAGCAGACGATTCCTCTGATGTTCTCTTTAACACAAGACAAAGGCAGCAAAGCAACAAGGAATTTCTGAGAAGCTTTATTTCTCTCAAATTGTAAATGGCACTACTGGGTAAAAGACAGGGCTGCATCAGAGTTTAGCTTTCCTCCAATCAGAAGGCCCCTTGTCTCTTCAAACAATCCACAAAGCAAGAGTTGTCTTTCAATCAGCACGCTCCAAAGTGCTGAAAAATGACTGTTCTGGCTAGTATCTTCTTAACTGCTCTTCTGCCATCTTTTTTTTTAATTTTTAATTTTTAAAAAAAAATTTATTTATTTTTAGTTTTTGACATTCACTTCCACAAGATTCTGAGTTCCAAATTCTCTCCCCTCCTCCCTCCCCACCCACCCTCACTGAGAAGGCAAGCAATTAGACATAGGCTATATACATGTGCTGTCATGCAAAACACTTCCATAATAGTCATGTTGTGAAAGATTATATTTCTATCCATACTATCCTAGCCCCCATTTGTTCTCTCCTTTGACCTGTCTCTCCTCAAAAATGTTTGATTTTTATTACTCCCTCCCCCAATCAGCCCTCCCTTTTATCACCCCTCCCTCTCTTATCCCTTTTCCCGCTACTTTCCTGTAGGGTAAGTTAGATTCCCATTCCCAGTTGAGTGTGTATGTTCTTCCCTCCTTAAGCCAAATCCAATGAGAGTAAAGTTTACTCATTCCTTCTCACCTCCCCCACTCCCTCCACAATAAAAGCTTTTTCTTGCCTCTTTTACATGAGATAAGTTATCCCATTCTAACTCTTCCTTTCTCCTTCTCCCAGTACATTCCTCTCTCACCTCTTAATTTTATTTTTAGATAATATCCCTTCATATTCAACTTGCCCTGTGCCCTCTGTCTATATATATTCCCTCTTACTACCTTAATAATGAGAAAGTTCTCATGAGTTACAAATATCATCTTTCCATGTAGGAATATAAACAGTTCTACTTTAATAAGTCCCTTATGATTTCTCTTTCCTGATTACCTTTTCATGCTTCTCTTGAGTCTTATATTTGAAAGTCAATTTTTCTATTTAGCTCTGGCTTCTCAAGAATGCAGTAATTCTTCTATATCAAATTGGAGGAATTCATCAATCACTTCCTGAAAGAGATCCCCAAAGAAAAACTCCTAGGAATATTGTAGCCAAATTCCAGAGTTCCCAGGTCAAGGAGAAAATATTGCAAGCAGCCAGAAAGCAACAACTCAAGTATTGTGGAAACATAATCAGGATAACACAAGATTTAGCAGTTTCTAAGGGACTTCAGGGGTTCAAGTAGAATATTCTGGAGGTCAAAGGAGATAGGATTACAACCAAGGATCACCTACCCAGCAGAACTGAGTATAATCCTTCAGAGGAAAAAATGGATATTCAGTGAAATAGAGGACTTTCAAGCATTCTTGATGAAAAGACCAGAGCTGAATAGAAAATTTGATTTTCAAATACAAGACTAAAGTGAAACATGAAGAGGTAAACAGGAAAGAGAAATCATAAGAGACTTATTAAGGTTGAACTGTTTATATTCCTGCATGGAAAGATGATATTTGTAACTCATGAGACCTTTGTCAGTATTAGGGTAGTTGGAGGGAAAAAGTATATGTATGTAGATAGATAGATAGATAGATAGATAGATAGATAGATAGATAGATAGATAGATAGATAGATGGATGATAGAAGGCACAGGGTGAGTTGAAAATGAAGGGGTAATATCTGGAGAATAAAATTAAGGGGTAAGAGAGTACTATACTGGGAGAAGGAGAAAGGGAGAGGCAGAATGGGGTAAATTATCTCACATAAAACAGACAAGAAAAGGCTTTTACAGTGGAGGGGAAATGGGGGAAGTTGAGAGGGAATGAGCGAATCTTATTCTCATTGGATTTGGTTTAAGGGAATAACATACACACTCAATTGGGTATGGAAATCTATCTTAGCCTACAGGAAAATAAGGGGGAAGGGGACAAGAGAGCAGGGGTCTGATAGAGGGGAGGGAAGATTGGGGGAGGGGGTAATCAGAAGCAAATACTTCTAAGGAGGGTCAGGGTCAAAAGAGACAATAGAATAAATGGAGGGCAGGATAGGATTAAGGGAAATATACTTAGTTTTTCACAACATGACTAGTATGGAAGTGTTTTGCATGACTGCACATGTATAACCTGTATCAGGTTGCTTGCCTTCTTAATGAGGGTGGTGGGGAGAGAGGAAGGGAGAAAATTTGGAACCCAAAGTTTTAAAAACAAATGTTAAAAAAAATTGTTTTTGCATGCAACTGGGAAATAAGATATATAGAAAATGGGGTATAGAAATCTATTCTGCACTTCAGGAAAATTTAAGGGGAAGGGGATAAGAGAAGGATGGGAGAGTTAGAAAGGAGGGCAGATTAGGGGAAGGGGTATTCAGAATGCATGCCATCTTGGGATGGGGGTAGGGATGAGATGGGGAGAAAATTTGGAACTCAAAATCTTGTGGAAGTGAATGTTGAAAACTAAAACTTAATTAATTAATTTTAAAAAATTCCTCTATGTAATTGAATGTCATTTTTCCCCCTCATTGATTACACTCTGTTTTGCCGGGTAGGTGATTCTTGGCTGTAATCCTAGTACCTTTGACCTCCAGGATATCATATTCCAAGCCCTCCAATCCCTTAATGTAGAAGCTGCTACATCTTGTGTTATCCTGATTGTATTTCAACAATACTTGAATTGTTTATTTCTGGCTTCTTGCAATATTTTCTCCTTAATCTGGGAACTCTGAAATTTGGCTATAATATTTTTCTATATGAGGTCTTTTATGACTCTTGATCCTTTAAAAATTACAAAATTAGAAGAAAGGATGAAAATAAGAAGACTTAGTATATAATTATAATGATTCCATTCTGACTTCTTTTTTAAAATTAATTTATTTATTTTAATTTATCAACAATCAGTTCCATAAGCTTTTGAGTTTTAAATTTTTCTCCCCCTCTCTCCCTACCTCCCTCCTCAAGATGGTGTGCAATCTGATATAGGTTATACATATACATTCTTATTAAACATATTTTCACTTTAGTGATGTAAGTAAGAATTAGAACCAGTAGGAGGAGCCATCAGAAAGAGGAAGCAAAATACAACAGAAGAAAAAAAATAGCAAATAGTATGCTTTGATCTGCATTCAAACTCCATAGTTTTTTCTTTGGATACAGATAGCATTTTCCATCATGAGGCCTTTGGAGATGTCTTAGATCCATGTATTGCTGAGAAGGGTTAAGTCTATCAATATTAGTACCTAACTGATTGTTATTCCCTTCTTGAGCCAAATCTGGTGAGAGTAAGGTTCAAACAATGCTCATCTCCCTCCCTTCTTTCCCTCTGCTGTATTAAGTTCTTGTGCCTTCTCCTGCAATGTAATTTACCCTTGTCTGCCTCCTCCTTTCCTTTTCTCTCAGTACATTTTCTTAGTTAGATCAGATTAATCCACTTACTTGGATCCATTTAACCTACTTGATTAGATTTTTTTTGTCATTACATCAAAGTCAACTTATACTCACCCCCTTTATATATACCCTTTTAACATGGTATAATAACAATACAGTTCTCAAGGGTTACAAATGTCATCTTCCCTTGTAGGGATGTAAACAGTTTGCCCTTATTAATAACATGTTGTTTCTTTCTGTCCCATTTACCTTTTTATGTCTCTCTTGAGTCGTGTATTTGAAGATCAAATTTTCTGTTGAGTTCTGGTCTTTTTATCAGAAAGATTTAGAAGTCCCCTATTTTGTTGAATATCTATCTCCTCCCCTGAAAGATCATGCTCATTTTTTCTGGGTAGTTGATCCTTGGTTGTAATCCAAGCTCCTTTGCCTTATGGAGTATCATATTCCTCATTCTATGTTCTTTTAATGTAGAAACTGCAAGGTGCTATGCAATCCAGTCTGTGGTTCCAAGATATTGAAATTGTTTCTTTCTGACTGCTTGTAGTATTTTCTCTTTGACCTGGTAATTTTTGAATTTGACAACTATATTCCTTCGTGTTTTCAATTTGGGATCTCTTTCAGGAGGTGATTGATGGATTCTTTCTCTGACTATTTTGCCCCCTGGTTCTAGAACCTCAGGGCACTTTTCCTTTATGATTTCCTGAAAGATAACTGTCCAGGCTCTTTTTTTCATTGTGATTTTCAGGTAGACCAATAATTTTTAAATTGTCTCTCCTGGATCAATTTTCCAGGTGAGTTGTTTTTACCAATGAGGTATTTTATGTTTTCATCTATTTTTTCATTCTTTTGTTTCTGTTTGACTGATTCTTGCTCTCTCATAGAGTCATTAGCTTTCATTTGCCCAATTCTAATTTTTAACAAATTGTTTTCTTCTATTAGATTTTGTACCTCCTTCCCCATTTGACCAGTTGTACTTTTTAGGGACTTGTTTTCTTCAGTGTACTTTTTTCCCAGTTGGCCAATTCTATTTTCTAAGGACTTGTTTTCTACAGTTAATTTTTGTCCATCCTTTTCCAAGCTATTGGACCAGTTCATATTCCCTTTTGAAGTTCCAGATGTAGGTTTGTTGACAATGTTGTCCCCTTCAGAATTTCTGCCTTGATCTTCACTCTTCCCATAATAAAAATCTATCTAAGTTTCTTTTTGCTCATGGTGTTTGCTTATTTCCTGGCATTTGAAGAGATTGAACTCTCCTGCTGAGGAGCAGAGGTCTCTGACCCAAGCTTCTTATGTTGGGAGCCTAGGGCCTGGTCACTGGCTTTGTGTGCTGGCAGTTGGAGGCTGTAAGGTTCTGGCAGCTTACCTGATGTTGGGCTGGAATCAGCAACACTTGAACTCTAGGGTTAGATGGGTAGTGTGGCTCTTGGAGATTTCCTGCTCATCCAGGTCTTTCCTTCCTTTCACTTTCTTCAGCTCCTTTCAGATGGATGTTACAGAATGTTTACCCATTTGGAGCCCCTTGGAGCACTGCTTCCCTTAATTTTGTTGAGGCACTGGGAGACTTGATTGCTATAGAATACCAAGGCACCTGGTGGCTATCCAAGCTGGTTTCCACTGGTTCCCCTGCCCTCACTGAGGCACTCAGGGATCCAGGTATTGGTGTTTGCCTCCTCCACCACCTGGGTTTCAGGATCTCTTCCTGGCATGCTGAGGTGGGGCTTTCCAGTAGCTTACTAGGACACTTTCAGTTCTGTACTGCTCCCCTTCCCCCCAGGGCAAGAGGGGCCTTTCCCATTAATCTCTCAAGCTACCTGGGCTACTAGACTGCTGCACCCCATCTTTCTTCTGGTTCAGTTGTTCCAGGGTTTTTCATGGGGACTTCCAGGGTTTTTCCTGGGGCAATAATTTCTTGAAAAATGATGTCTAGGCTCTTTTTTTTTTATCATGGCTTTCAGGTAGTCCAATAACTTTTAAATTATCTCTCCTGGATCTGTTTTCCAATTCAGTTGTTTTTCCAATGAGATATTTCACAATATCTTCTATTTTTTCATTCTTTTGGTTTTGTTTTATAATTTCTTGATTTCTCATAGAGTCATTAGCTTCCATTTACTCCATTTTAATTTTTTTAAATTTTTAATTTTTTTTTTATTTTTTGGCCATGGGGTTAAGTGACTTGCCCAGGGTCACACAGCTAGTAACTTTCAAGTGTTTGGTCTGAGGCCGGATTTGAACTCAGGTCGTCCTGACTTCAGGGCCGGTGCTCTATCTACTGTGACAGCTAGCTGCCCACATTTTAATTTTTAAGGAATTATTTTCCTCTGTGAGCTTTTAGACTTCCTTTTCCATTTCACCAGTTCTGCTTTTTAAGGCATTCTTCCTATCAATGGCTTTTTGGACCTCTTTTGCCATTTGGTCTAGTCTATTTTTTTTAAGGTGTTATTTTCTTCAAGCATTTTTAGGGTCTTCTTTAGCAAGCTGTTGACTCATTTTTCATGATTTTCTTGCATCACTATGATCATTACTCTCATTTCTCTTCCTAATTTTTCCTCTATTTCTCTTACTTGATTTTCAAAATCATTTTTTGAGCTCTTCCATTGCCTAAGACCAATTCATATTTTTCTTGGGCTCTTTGGATGTAGAAGCTTTGACTTTGTTGTCTTTTTTTGGTTGTATATTTTGATCTTCCTTGTCACCAAAGTAAGATTCTATACTTTGAATTTTTTTCCTCTGTTTTCTCATCTTCCCAGCCAGTTACTCAACTTTTTAACTCTTTGTTAAGGTAGGCTCTGCTACCAGTGTGGGGTATCTCAAGCTTCAGGGGTTTTGTGCAACTGTTTTCAGAGATATATCTAAGGACCTGTAGGTTTTCAGTTCTTCCAAGGCAGTATGATCCAAGGAGTGGTGTTTACTCCTCTCCTGGCCTGTGCTTTGGTCTGTGAGTGAATATAAGCACTCTTTTCTGCTCTGGAAATGAGAGGAGGGTTCCCTCTCCACTGATGTCATGAACTCTGCTATGCCAGTGCTCCTCCTTGCTTCAGGACTGCCACCCAGGACTGGGACCCAGATGTGAGCACAGGCAAAGCAAGAGAATCCTGCCTTAGTGCCAGCAGAGATCCCTGCTATCCCCCTATGATAATCTTCCCATTTTCTGGGGGTCAAGAGCTCTGGAAGCAGCCACTGTAGCTGTGGTCAGGGCTGGACCGAGTTCCTCTCTCACCCAGGTCTGACAGACCTTTCCCACTGACCTTCTGAGTTGCCTTTGGCATTTGTGGGTTAAGAAGTCTGGAAACTGTCACAGCTCCCCTTGATTCAGTCTCCTGAGTCCTGCTCCAGGTTTCCTCAGCCCCTGTCTTTGCCAGCATGGCCCATGTTGAACTGCACTCCTCTCCCAGCCTGGAGCAACATACCTTTCCTGTCAACATTCCAGCTTGTCTAGGGCTGAAAATTTGTTTCACTCTGTCTTTTTGTGGGTTCCTCTGCTCTAGAATTTGTTTAGAGTCATTTTTTACAAGTATTTGGAGGGTTTTGGAGGAGAACTCAAGCAAGTCTCTACTTTTACTATGCTATCTTCTGATCTTCTACCATATTAAGAACTCTCCTTCTGGATTCTTCACTATTTCTAATCCTTCAGTTCAGAATTGCTGGCTTTCAGTGACTCAATTTTCCCTTATGAAATAAGACTGATGAAATCCAACTTTCTATAATTTATGAAACAGATATTCCTTATTTCATCTTCAAATAAACAGTTATTTGGTTTATCATTTTGCGAATTTTAATGTCTCAAGCTCTAAAAACAATTACCTGCCGAACTCAACCTCTGCAAAAGAGTGAGAGAAGGTGCTTTCTCCTATCTCATCTTGTGTCAGAGTTTATTATTTTAACATGAAAAAAAATGATTCTCTAAACATTGATTTTGATGATTTTTCTGTGCCCCAAAATTCTTTTTCTTCACCTTTCAATAACCAAACTGTTCAAAAATGAAAGGGCCAGTACTTTGCACCTTTCTCTATTTAATTTGACACTTTCCTTTACACAACACTTTATCTTTCCCCCCAAAATTTTTCATGTTCTACCCTTTTAGCAATCATACTGCTCACATAATAAAGAAATGGTACATTATATTTATATTATCTGGTGTGGTGGGATATCCCTCTTAGGAAAACTCTCACTGTCCTCTTCCCAAGATTTTCAGAAGTTTGATTTTTGGAACAATTTGTAAGACTAGGCATTTTATGACTATTACATTTCATCTTATGAGATTTGACCTGATCTTCTAGTCTTTGGGATGTTTTTGCATCCCAACACATCCAACATATTAACTGCTGCTTCTAGCTTTATGTCCTATGCAAAATTTACAGTCATGTCACCTACTGTATGCTGTTATCTAAGTCACTAAGAAAAATACTGAAAGAGCACATGGGATCAATAGCATATCTCTAAGGAAATACACGAGAGACTTCATTCTACCCTTGCATAGACTTTTTAATGACTACTCTTTTTAATTATGCTTTCCTTTCTTAGGTGTCCAAAAGCCATCATTTTAATGATATGTTCTAGAAATTACCCAGGAACCAAATTCAAATACATTATTGCTATTGGTGCAATGGATAAAGTGTGGGACTTGTAGTGAAGAAAACCTGAAATTGAATCCTGCCTGAGAAACCTACTAGCTATGTGTCCAATGGCAAGTCACTTAACCACTCTCTCACTTTCAGTATCTTCATCTGTAAAATGGAGATAATAGTAATTCATAATTATTAATAATAATACCTACTTACATGGTTGTTTCAATGAGAAATTAATATAACATATGTACAGTGCTTTGCAAACCTTAAAGTACTATATAAATTACAATGTATATCTTGTATGTATATTTGTTTACATATGCATACTTTTTTCCCATGGGATATCATTAGAATACAAGCTCCTTTAGGCTAGGGACCTTTTTATTTTTTTGCCACTTTTTGCATCCTTAGTGCTTAAAACAGCACCTAAAACATAGTAACTGTTTTGTTGTCACACTGACTTACTGTCTATAGTTTACAGACTCTACTCTTTGTAACAAATGGGATAATTGCTCTTCTCCAGGCTTTGGCAGTACTCCCACTCTCTGTGATATTTCAAAGATCACTGATAGATCAGCAATCACATTCATCTTTTTTCAGTATGTATAAACATATGGACCAGGAAAGTCAACACAATGAGAGCACCTAACAAGCACCTCTTACAACCTCCTTTCTTGAGATTAACTCCTTATTAGCCATTTTTGTTCTTTTGCAATCCAAATCTATTTTCTCAGTAGAGAATATGGGTTGCATAATTTTGCCTTCTCTATATTGTCCATTATGATTATCCTTTCTTTTCCGAGTAACAATCCTATCTCCCTTTTTTATCTTCTTTTGTTCAATTTAGCTGGAGAAATACTTTTATTAGTCTTAGCATTTCTCATCTGCCTTATATAATTCTGAGATTTAACCTTATTAACATTATTTTAGTGGATTATGATATGATTTTTTTCTTTTTCATCCTCCAGTGCTTTTGCTTGTTTCCATCTGCTTTACTTGCCTTTCAAAATCTATATTGGTCACTGAATATCTTTGTATTACATTTGTCTCTTTTCAGAATTTTTGAGAACTGTCCCTTTCAAATACATGAATATTTAATTCTTCAGAATTCCAATTTTGAGAATTTGCCATCCCTCTTGAACTACTTTCACTTTTACATTTTAGCCCATAGAATAATAATTTACCCTTTCCTGAACAATTCAAGATCTACTCTTCCAAATCCAGTTTGCATCCTCAAACACTTCTGCTTTGCCATTCCTTAGTACTAGTGATTCTGAGTGACAATTTCCCTCTGCAGTTTAAAAGTGTAATTCTCATTATTATGTCCTCCCACTTTTAGGGAAAATTATCATTAAGGCAAACTAAGAATTTATTAACTACTCTGCTTTTGACAGACAGCAAATTCCACCTAATGTTTCTTAAATTGAAGTGCTCAGTTGCTATTATGTGATATGTCCCTGCCAAGGTTGTGATATTTCTTGATCGCATCTATTTTCTTCATCTGTATAGGGGGGTTATAGTATAACATAAGCTCAATTTAGCTTTTTTTTTCTTTTTCTACTCATATTCACACAAATGTTCTCTACTATGCTTTTCCACTATGTTTCCTGGATTTCCCCCCACTGGATGCAGCCTTTGGACTTGGACCCCCAATCATCATGCTCCCAGAAAATGTCTTCACTACTAAACTCATCATGCAACAAGCTTATATCAGCTTTGGTGCTCACACCACTTTATTACTCTCAATTCCCCATGCCTTTCTGCTTGGGGCACTGGAGACCAAGAAAAAGAATTCTTTCCCAAACCTCCATTTCATAAGTTTTAGCAAACCAGCAAACTTTCCATTTTCCACCAACTTTACTCCTTTGAATGAACTCCAGCTCTTTCAGGATAGGGGCTGTCTTTCTTTTTTTCATATTACTTGTATCTCCAGTGCTTATCACAGTGCATGGAACATAGTAGGTACTCAATGAATGTTAATGTTTATTAACTATTTCTTCATATCAATGTCTTATTTTAAAAAATGGGTCACCATTTCCCCTTTTATTGATTCTATTCTGTTTAGAAAAAGAAATGTCCTTTTAGAGTCATATTCCAGCTATAAAACCTTCCCAACTAATCTCACTAAAACTCTATTAGGTCAAATTCATCTTCTTCCTGAAAGATTCCAATTTTAACTCATCTATTATTTTTAGATTATTCATTTGTATGTAAACATATAAGGCCATAGGAATTGCTACTGGTTCCTTTCTTGGGTTTGATTTTCTGAGATTTACTGGGCATTTATATTTATTTTCTTCTTCATACTTTGAAATTTTTCTCTATATCTAACTTGGAAGATACCTAAAATTGACTAGCTCTCACTTTTCAATAGTGGAAAACAGAGCTCCTGATAAGGTGATCTGAACAATTTTGTCTGTGTTATAGATTCCTCTGACAGTTTGTTGAAGTCTAGGGGCCCCTTCTACATTCAAAAATTTAGGAAATATTATATTTCAATTAGTGATTGGGGAGAAGAGTTGATTTGCTTTTCTCATCCAAGCTTACAGACATTCTGAAATCTCTTCATGGAATACTTAAAGTCTCTAGATATGAGATTAAGAACCCCTGGAATAAAGCACTTTGCAAAAATAACATAGCTAATTAGTGGCAGATTAGGGTCTCCAGTATCTTCCCATTGACCCAGTTTAGCAATCTTTCTATTATATCACACTGCCATTTTATTGAGCCATTAAGTATAACTGAATAAAAAAGAAAGTTTTGGTATAACTATCCCTTTCTTATTAAGCATTAGGACCTGTTAGCAGGGGAAATGACCAGTTTTCAATAATAGCTCTAAACTGTCAAGATAACTTCCTACCATGTAAGGATGTGTGGCAGATTGATTGACAGGCCTATTATAGATCTTAGACATCCCTATCAAGAGCTAGATTTAAATAGAGTATTTGGCAATTATGATGTGTCAGTGACTAATGAGGCATTCTCTTATTCCAAAGAAGAATCCACTCAAGGAGACATGACTAGCAAGAATAAAGTTTTTTTTTTGAGCAAACCAAAATGTTTGGTATGATTCCAAGGTGACAGTGGTTGTTCCAATGTTTAAAAAAAATCTACCATTTAAATCTAGGATCATATTGTCTAGATAGAATAATGCCCTAATCTAGTGAGTAAACAAATGGTGTTTGTTTTACCATAGCTTTGACTGACTATAAAAAGGTTCTAAGAAATGTTCTCTCAACAATACAATCAGTATCAATAATATAAAATCAACATGATATTAATATGAACCTGATACAGACAAAATAAAACTTTAGTGTTACATATTAATGAAATTTATTCCAATGATAAATGCCTGAGTATGTTAGCCCTGCTCAAACCTAGAACATGAATAGAAATAATTTCATCTTCTTCCTCTAGCCCATTAATTGCTTTTATAGTCAAGCAAAAGAGACCTGGAGGGGTCCTGTAAAAGTCATCTAGGTTATTCTCATAACTCCAAATGATGAATAATTACACTATCCTAGATCACTGGAGAGGGAAATGGCAAACCAGTCCAATATTCTTGCCAAGAAAACTTCATGGACAGCATGGTTTATAGAGTCACAGAAAGTCAAACTTGGCTGAACAACTGAACAACAACAACAAAACCAATGAGTATCTTGATAGTTGAGATTCCCACCCCTTCCAAGGAGGGAGGGTCATCTGATTTCTTTGGTTTAAGGGTCTGTTAATGATTATAGAAATTTCAAATAAGTTTAATTAAATAAATATTTATTAAGCAAACACTTTAAATAATGCCATAAAATAATTCCTGGAGAAGCAGAATCCACAAAATGAATGGGTGAAAAAATTTTCCATCCAAAGACAACTTGGAAGATCAATAGGAAAGGTCTGTCACACCTGGGTGAGAGTGGAGCACAGTCCAGTGCAGGCCTAGCCAGCACAGACCTGGCCCCAGAAAACCAGAAGCAGGCCTTGGGAGTCACTGAATCAGCAGCTGTAGCAGCTGCTTCCAGAGATCTCAGCCCACAGACAGTAAGGGGGTCAAACAACTGGTCAGGAGAAGATTACAGGGGTCTCTTTACTAGCACTGAGGAAGCACTCCATTGCTTTGCCTATACTCAGAACCAAGTTACAGTCTTGGGTGACAATCCCAGAATGAAGAGGAGAATTAACACAACAAAAGTTTTGGCTGCAATGGAGCAGGGACCCTCCTCACAGTTACTGGTCAGAAAAGAGTACTTGTGGTCACCCACAGACTAGAGCACCAGGCCAGGAGAGTAGTAAACACACCTCTCCTTAGATCATACTACCTTGGATGAACTAAAAACTTACAGACCCTTAGAAATACCTCTGAAAATAGCTGCACAAAACTCTTGAAGCTTGGGACAGTGCACCCTCCACCCTGGAAGCAGAACCCTACTATAACAAGAGTTAAAAGCCAAGAAATAGGCTGGGAAAATGAGCAAAAAACATAAAACATTCAGACCATAGAAAGTTATTATGTTGACAAGAAAGATGAAAACACACACTCAGGAAATAATAAAGTCCAAGTTCCTACATCCAAAACCTCCAAGAAAAAATATGAATTTGTCTCAGGCCATAGAAGAGTTTAA
Source organism: Vombatus ursinus (assembly GCF_900497805.2). Classification (NCBI taxonomy): domain Eukaryota; kingdom Metazoa; phylum Chordata; class Mammalia; order Diprotodontia; family Vombatidae; genus Vombatus; species Vombatus ursinus. The sequence goes on along the minus strand of NW_020954594.1, from coordinate 16,592,243 downwards.
AAAGGACTTTAAAAATAAAGTAAGAAAGGTAGAGGAAAACTTGGGAAGAGGAATGAGAGTGCTGCAAGAAAATCATGAAAAATGAGTCAATAGCTTAGTAAAAGAGACACAGAAAAATCTTCAAGAAAATAACACTATAAAAAAAAAAAGACTAGGCCAAATGGTAAAAGAGATACAAAAAGCCAATGAAGAGAAAAATGTCTTAAAAACAGAATTGACCAAATGGAAAAAAGAGGCACAAAAATTCGTTGAAAAAAACTCCTTTAAGAAGTAGAATTGGCTAAATGGAAAAGGAGGTAGAAAAGCTCATTGAATAAAATAATTACTTAAAAATTATAATTGTGCAAATGGAAGCCAATAACTTTATGAGAAATCAAAAAACAATGAAACAAAAGCAAAAGTATAAAAAAAATAAAAGCCAATGTTAAATATCTCATTGGAAAAACAACTGACATGGAAAATAGATCCAGGAGAAATCATTTAAAAATTATTGGACTACTTAAAAGTCATGTAAAAAAAAAGAGCCTAGACATCATCTTTCAAGTAATTATCAAGGAAAATTTCCCTGATATTCTAGAACCAGAGGGTAAAATAGAAATTGAGACAATCCACTGATCACCTAAAAAGAGATACAAAAATGAAAACTTCCAGGAATATTATAACCAAATTCCAGGGTTCCCAAGTCAAGGAGAATATATTGCAAGCAGTCAGAAAGAAACAATTCAAGTATTGTTGAAACACAATCAGGATAACACAAGATTTATCAGCTTCTACATTAAGGGTTTGGAGGGCTTGGAATATGATATTCTGGAGGGCAAAGGAACTAGGATTATAACTAATAATCACCTACCCAACAAAACTGAGTATAGTCCTTCAGGGGAAAAATAGACATTCAAAGAATAGAGGATTTTCAAAGAATTCTTCATGAAGAGAACAGAGCTGAATAGAAAATTTGACTTTCAAATACAAGACTCAAAAGAAGTACAAAAAGGTAAATAAGAAAGGGAAATTAAAAGGAACTTAATAAGGTTAAGCTGTTCTCATTCCTACATGAAAAAAATGATACTTGTTACTCATAGGAACTTTCTCATTATTAAGGCAGTTCAAAGAAGTGTAAATAAACAGAGGATACTGTTGTGAGTTGAATATGAAGGATAATATCTAAAAAAATAATATTAAGCGATGAAAGAACAATGTACTGGGAGAAAGGGAGAAGTAGAATGGGGCAAATTATCTCACATAAAAGAGGCAAGAAGAAACTTTTACAGTGTAGAGGAAGAGGATGGAGGTAAGAGGAAGTAAATGAACCTTACTCTCATCAGAATTGGCTCAAAGAGGGAATAACATACACAATCAATTGAGTATAAAAATCTATCTTATCCTACAGGAAAATAGGATGGGGAGAAGATAAGAGAAGAGGGGGGTGACAGAAGGGAGAGTAGATTGGGGAGAGGATAGTCAGAAGCAAAAAAAAAACTTTTGAGGAATGACAGAGTGAGAGGACAGAGAAAATAGAATAAAAAAGGTGTAAATAGAATAGAGGGAAATACAGTTAGCAATAGTAAAACAAATGGAATCAAGTTTCTCTTAAAAAGGCCTCATTCTCAAACATATAGAGAAAGGAGTCAAATTTATAAATATAAGAGACATTACCCAATTGTTAAATGATCAAAAGAAGTGTTCAGAGGAAGTAATCAAAGCTATCTGTAGCCATATTAAAAAAATGCTTTAACTCACTATTGATTGGCGAAATGCAAATTAAAAACAATTCTTAGGTACTGCCTCATATCTATCAGATTGACCAATAGGATGAAAAGGAACATGACAAATGTTGGAGGGGGTGTGGGGAAAATGAGACATTAATGCACTATTGGTGGACTTGTGACCTAATTCAACTATTCTGTAGAGCAATTTGGAACCATGCATGAAGGGTTATAAAACCATGCATACCCTTTAACCTAGCAATACCACTACTAGGTCTGTATACCAAAAGAGATTTTTAAAAAATCAAAAAGAAAAGGACCTATATGTATAAAAATATCTATAGCTGCTCTTTTCTGGTGGCAAAGACTTTGGAATTGAGGGGATGCCCATCAATTGAGGAATATCTGGAAAAATTGTGGTATGTGATAATGATGGCTTATTATTGTTGTATCAGAATTGATGAGCAAAAAGATCTCAGAAAAACCTGGAAATACTCACATGAGTTGATGCAAAGTGAAATGTACTATGTACAAAGTAACAGCAGTGTTTTAAGATTATCAGCTGTGAATGACTTAGTTATTCTACGAAATACAACAATCCAAGATAACTCTGAAGGACTTATGATGAAAAATACAATCCATCCCCAAAGAAAGAACTGATGGTGTCTGAATATAGATTGAAGCATACTTTTTTTACTTTATTTTTCTTGAGGTGCTTTTTTTGTCTATATTTTCTCTCCCATCATGACTAATATGGAAATGTTTTGCATGACTACACACGTATAACATATATATGTTGAATTGCTTGCTTTCTGGATGAGGGTTGGGTGGGGAGGGAGGGAGAGAATTAACAATCAAAGTTTTAAAAATGGATGCTAAAAATTGTTTTCAAATGGAACTGGGGAAAAATAAAATACTAACTAAATTTAAAAAAAAATAAAATTTCAGCAGGGAGAAAGGCCTGGCCAAAATCATTATGATACAAAATATGATGAAATAACAGGTAAAGTGCTATGCATGAACTGAAGAGGGAAAGGCAATTTTAATTTTGAAAATTCCCATCTTGGTGAAGAGGGAAGGTTAGAAAAGAATTTTAGGAGAGGAAACACACAGGTTTGGCTTTAAACAAGGTGATTAATATCAACATAGGGAGAATTTTAAGGAGTACAATTCAGTTACAGAAGATAATGAGGACAAATACACAGAGATGGAAGAGGAGAACATGAAAATCATAACTTGGCAGTTATCTAGTTTGGTTGGAACATAATAATACATGAAAAAGAATTTGCCTGAGTCAGATTGTAAAATGTTTTGAATTCCAGGATTCAGAGTTTTTTTTTCCCCATAGGCAATTAGGAATGCATGATGTTTTTGAACAGAGTAATGTCATAATTCAAGAGGTATATTTGAGATATTATTCCATATGAATCAGAGAAATAGGCTAAGCTCAGAAAATGATAGAGTAAAGAGAAGGCATTTTTTAAAGATTAAAGAGATAATAGAATTTGTATGCTAAGAAGAAGGGAGAGAGAGAGAGATGGAGAGAGACAGAGACAGAGACAAGAGTGTTTGAAGATACAAGTTAGAGTTGATGCAATAATTTTATGGAGGAACTGGGGGGTGGGATTGAGGATACAGGTTGATTGATAAGTTTTGCCAAGATAGAAGATGATATACCATATCCTCTGTTAGTGAGGAAAGAAGAAATCATCTAAAGGCACTCAGAGGTTAACAGAAGTTAAGGAAGGAAGGGTAGTGAGGTCAGAGGGCTATGATCTTCTTAGTGTAGTAATGATTTGATATGTGCCTAAATGACACAAAATGGTATCACCAATGTAGAAGATGCTGAGAATGTGTTTTCAGGTGACTGGAAGAGTGGAACATGTCTACATAGTCTGCATTGGCCTGCCACATTTTGGAAGCAGCATTTTTTTTTTCATTTGGCTTTGTAGATAGAACTGTTGCAGTCTTTAAAAATGCCCTGACTCAATAACAGATGTATTTTTGTAGCATTTGTGTCTGAGGGTGAAAATGGCTTCTTTGCTCATAGCTCGTGAGACCACGTATTAAGTGGAGAGGACCCTATGGTTTCCTTCTTTATCCCAAACTGAATCCATATAGCCTCAAAAACTGAGCTTGATTTCTTGCCTTTTATTTCATTCATTTTTATTCTAGATATAGGAAATGGAGTTTCTAATCCACCCTTGGAGCTCAAGTTCCCTCAGAACTTAAGCATCTGAGAGCTGAGGAATCCAGACCAGGTGTTACAACTATCGAGATTCTCAGAAGAGCAAGGGCCTTGGCAGACCAGCCCATCCAGTTTGGGACATAACTCGATGGCACCAATACTATGTAGGAACTGAGCTAAGGTATGAACCTAATCCCTTCTTTCCCACAGATGATATGCATGAGGAAGATTATGTACTCAAAGTGTTGGGGGAAATGATTATATGTTTATTCTTGGTATATCTGTGAATTTTATACCCTTTTGTGAAAACTAATCTAATGAATAAATGGAACTGGGGTGCTAGTAAATGGCTGCCTATGAATGGGGGTGGTGTAGACATAGCCAGTGAAAGTTAAAACCATTGGCAGAAAAAAGGACAATCCCTAACCCTTTCGGGGACCATAGACTGCAGTGGAGTGGGGGAAGAAAAATACATATGCTAAGGGCTTAGTCTTGAGAGAGTAGGGCCAGAACATTACATTAGTTACATTAGTAATTAATTACTTAAGAAGAGTTAAGTAAGGAAGTTTATTAAGTAACACTACATTAGTTACATTAGTGAAGTGGGAGATAGAGGTACCCAGTGAAAAAATGGGGAAGGAGAAAATCTGGATACTTTAGTGGAGAAAGTTTGTAACAGCTATTGTAGGGAATGCAATGGATAGTTAAGAGATAAATGACACGACAGTCATGTATCAGTGAGGGTCAAGTTGAATTTAGATAGCATACACTTGTGATAAATAACATAGCATTCTGACTCTGCATAGTTTTGTGATTTCCCACAATAATGTGATGTACTTCTACCAGGTAGTAGGAGAAAAAAGTGATGCATGGGAAGAGTTAAGGAGGACTGAGGCTTAACAGTGATGGAAGGTAGAAGATGCCACAACTTTTTTATTATTAAACTGTTCTAATGTTAAACAATCACTAACAAGATTTTTTTTCTTTTTAATTCCCCTAAATTGTCTTGAGCAGCTTGCATATTTTCCCTTCTGTTTTACTCTTAGTAGATACAATATATTGCTTTTACCCAGTGGATTGAGTGAAAGGAAAAGAAAAATTCTAAGCAAGGTGTACTGATTAACGAGTGGATGAGGCCTGAGGCATTGAGACTGAAGATCGAGGAACTATAATTTTAGAATTATAAAGTCGTTGTATACAATCCTGCTCTTAGCTGGTTTGTAGGCAGACTCATTCTTTTCTTACACTTTCAAAGCTACACACCTCATCCACTCATTAGGTAGTAGGCTTTGCTTAGTATCTATATATATTTGATCTATTGGGCACAAGAAAAATAATGGGATACATACTCTCCATGTCCAATAAGAATATACTTAAGAGAAATAAGGGAATAGTTAGGGGCAAAGTGCAGGTACAACATTTCAACTGTTGCCATTACCTGGATCTCTCCAATTCCTGAGAGCCCTATATGTCCAGATGCTAAAAATCAAAACAAAACAAAACAAAACAAAACAAAACAAAAACAAAAACAAAAAAAAACTTTACCTGATGCATATTATGACCTTTAACCTTAACTGCCAAAGAAAATTGCTTTTACTTTCTCAACACAAAGTGGAAAACAAGACTCAGATTGTTAAAGCTAGAATGGATCTTGAGAGGTTATCCATACCATTTCCCCTGTCTCTAGCAGTCTACACTCTATCCCTTGATCATTAACAATATTTCTCCTTCAAAAAGACAACAGTAGAAGTTGACATTTATATGATGCTAATGTTTGCAAAGTGCTTTACCTATGTTATTTACTTACGTCTTCAAAAGAGCCCTGTGAGGTAGGTGGATGCTATTATTTAGAATTGCTATTATTATTCCCATTTACATGTGAAGAAACTGAGTCTGAGAAAGGTTAAATAGTGGAGCCAGTTCAAAATAGCTTGAGAGGATTTGCACCTCAGAAATTGGCAAATCATACAAATCAAATTTTACAATGTTTTATTGCTTTTAGACTTAAGAAAATGATTATGTTAGTAATATAGATCAAATTTTAAATGTGACATGTATATTTTTAGAAAGTTGTTAAACATTTGTCAGCACATCCCTATGTATCCCTCATATTTACTATAAGTTTAGCACATAGTAAGTGCCTAATAAATGACTTGTCATTCACTCATTCATTCATACACATATGTAAAATGCACATAAATGCATATGTGTGTATAGGTATGTGAGCATATATATGTGTATATAATGGTTTGTGTGTGTATATACACGTACATATATATAGATACATATATAAGGTGTATGTGTGCATATATATGTGTGTGCATGTGTGTATGTGTGTGTGTGTGTGTGTGTGTGTACCTTTTATACCTCTAGTATCCTTATGGATTTCACTGAGGCACAGTTGCAGTCTTTCAGGGCTCAATGAAATTAACCAAATGCCATTTGCAAATATGGGCACCAATATGAAACTGTTATTTCCTTTGTACTCTGTGGAATACATACATACATACATACATACATACATATATACATCCATTTGTGTGTCCTGGAAATCCTCTTAGGGAATTCATGTGTCACATCAATGGTTCTTGCAAATGAATGAGATGAAGAAGAGTTGGGTATAATTCTGCTGGTTAGATTTTAAGCTGTTATTGTTAAGTAATTTTTAAATCATGTCTGACTCTCTATGACCCCATTTGAGTTTTTCTTAGCAGAGATACTGGAGTAATTTGCCATTTCTTTCTCCAGCTTATTTTGTAGATGAGGAACTAAGGCAAATAGGGTTAGGTGACTTACTCAGAGTCACAAAACTAGTTAGACTTTGTTTGAACTCATGGATTTGGAGGCTGGATTTGAACTCATGAAAATGAGTCTTGCTACCCCAGGCCTCTACCGAGCCATCTAGCTGCCCTGGATTTTAAGTTAAATTTCATTAAATGGAGTATAATTGATTTTGTTTTGTCTACTATAAATATGTTGCCTTTGATTAGGTTGCTTTATGTATGTTTCACATCATGTCTTGAGAATAAATTCAGAAAAAACCTTGTAGACTCATTGCCTATGAAACTGAATTATGCACTGCTTATAAAAAAATATCTTTTATCAAAAAAAATATCCTGGAATATCAAATACTTAAATACTCAAATGGATCTATAATCTCATAAATTGTGTCTTCCCATGAAGTATACTGTAACCATCCATGCCTGCCCATCTGTGTTACCCTCATCTATGTCCACCCAAGTGTTTCCCACAGGGATATGAACAAATAGCTAGAGGCCTTCTTTGCTGTCTCCTGATATTGTAATGAAATAAGTGACACTCTGGCTGCTTACCTATCATCCCTCACTCTACATCATGAACAGTCTGTCTTCTCCTTCTATTACATATTTCCTTCATAAGATCTTTTATTCCTGTTCTTTGAAGTTCCTCATTAGTTATAATTGTGGCCTGCTCATACCTACCATGCACCTCTCTGTTAGTCCTTTTTGATATTTACAATTAATTTGAGACTTTTTGTGTTCCATGTCTTGGCATATTGTGAGGCCAACAGAAAATTGATTTGAAAAACATCACAGATGGGCCTTAGATTTTGAGGGAAAATTGTGATAATTAAATTTGTTTTTCAGTTTCCTTAATGCAATTCATTCTGCTCTCCTCCACCTATTCAACTTTGGGATCAACTCATTGTTGATCTATGTTGTCTTTTTCAGATATAGATGTTGATATATATCAGTTCTTCAGATTATGCATCCAAAAATTCATGGAAAAATCTGGGCAATAGTAATTTTTCATCCACTTGGTCCTTCCTTTGGAAATAATGAGGTCATCCTAATTTCCACCCACAACTCCACTTTGTTTCAACTGCAAGGAGTAAGACACCCCTCTCAGGATAAGCTGATCACCCAAAATCTTAGGGTAAGCTGGTCACTTGAAATCTCATCACCATGCTACTAACTTAGCCTTGGATACTCAACACCATACCAATTCCCTCAGCTTTCTCTCCCTCTGATTGGAGGGCTGTTAAGTAAAGCATTTAACTCAAAACTTTCCTTTACAAAGGGCAGGAACTGGATATTCAACTCACAAAATTTTATCTGCAGCTTTGCTTGTTTTCAAGTCCAGGGAAAAAGATCCACCCTCCCACCAGGTAATGCCTGTTCCCACCACCCCTTTCCAACTTTCTTTTGTGTGTTGTCTTCCCCCATCATTACAGATCCCTAAGCTCCTTTACAGCAAAGATAGTCTTTGGGGAATGATAATTTATAGTCCCTGAATAAATTGATATAGAGGAATAACCAAGATGCATAGCCTTAAAATCTAAAGGGGGTGGGAGAGTATCCATAAACTTATTCTTAGAGAGATAGACAGATAGATATAGACAGACAGAGATAAAGATTGACAGGTCTATCATCTGATGGATAATAGACAAACAGATAGACATTGAGTTGAATGTCCCAAATATTTTATTTTATGCATGTAAAAATATTATACTGAGTAGGGGTCCAGATGACATCTAAAAAAGGTTAAGATCCTCTGACTTAGTTTAACCTCCTCATTTTACAACTGAGGAATCAGAAGCAAAGGAAGTCAAGTTATTATACAGGTAGTAAGTAAGAACAGAGTTTGAAATTGAATCCAGATGCTCTCCCAACTCAACACTCTTCCTTCTTCACCACTACAAGAAACCTTGGGAAATGGTTGGTGAAGCTAATAAAATGATGAAAAATGAGTAGACATGGTCCTATCTCCTAATGCTTTCAGAAAGCTTGGCTTCAACTGGCTTCTTCAGTTGGGGAAATATGTAGGTGCAACATTTAAAGAATCCTTAATTATATTTTTCAAGAGTAGCTCCAGTGACAGTTTGCAAACAGTAACATTTGCATTTAAAACATGAGCCTGTCAGTCAGTTCCAGTCACTAGCCAGTTAGGTAACTAGCCAGGGAACTTGAATCACAGTGGCGGGAGGGGAAGAAACGGGAAGTTCCAACTGATTTAGTTATTGTAGCATGGACAAAAAATCCTGTGGAGTTGGTAGACAGCCCAAGCCAAAACAACATATTTGGGGCAATTTGATAGAATGAATTACTTGACCATATTTTCTAGCCCTTCCCCACATCTTACCTGAAGATATACTCAGTGTTCTAGGCCAAGGGTTCTTTAACTTGGTGCCTGAGGCTGGATTTCAAGAGGGTATGTGAAATTAGATGGGGAAAAAAAAACACATCATTGTGTCAATATAATTAGATACCTTTGTAATTCTATGAATTTTATTTTGTGCATGTTAAAGCAATTTTCTGAGAAACAGCTCGTAGTCCTAACCAGATTGCCTAAGGGATCCATGACACAAAAAAGGTTAAGAGTCCTTATTTAGTCTAGTGAGAATGGCTTCAGCCTAAATATTTTTCCTCATATTGGAGAATTTTGAGGTGAATATTTGTAAAAAATAAAATCCACTTCATTTTGTCTAACATACATAGGTTATCTTTTATTTGATCAGTTAACATTAAGTCTGCTTAACATGAAGTTAAGGAGGCCAAATTTAAGAGCAAGAGAGATGGGTATAATGTAGGAGACAGGATTGCTGTCACAATATCAGCTAGAATAAAAAATTTAATGTAAAAATGGTAAATTAGAGCACCTGAGGAGTCTACATGGAATTTGTTATTAGTTTGTTATCCTTCTGTCTCTCCTTTTCAAACTAAGAAGTTTAACCTCTATAGTCTTTTCTGTCAAGAATACCTCTCACAAATTTTAAAGGGAGTAGGGGTGAACTTCTTTTAGCACCAGCAGAGACTCATTGAAACAATTAGTAATAGGTTGCTTCTTCATGGGAAGAAGTTTTACGTTTATTATCTTCACATAATAGCTGACCTGTCTACCTATGCCAAATACAGCTGTGAAAATAAAAAGGTGATGAATATTCTTGTAGGATTTGTGGGTTGGAGTATTGTTTAAATAAAGCCGGACTAGAATTGAAATAAATGATTCTCCTCTTGTCTTTCTTTTGGAGACAGGATAGGTTTGTCAGTCAGCCAGGTCTGAGAGGATGATAGAGTGCTGACACAGGGACAAGATCAATGAAAACATTAGTTATGAACCTGGGTGTAGAAAAAAGGTGTTACCCTCAGGGATAAGTGGCTCCTGTTTAAAATAATTGGATGGATTACAAAAGTCAGGGTTTAGCATATACCTCAAGTTGGAAAGAAGAGCAGGTGAAGGAGAATTAGCTAATGTTCTTATTATACACTCACCCACCTCAATTTACTTGCTTTGAACGACATCAGTGCAAAGTACTATGAAGAAGAGTGTTAGTCAGTCTCATCTTATATCTCCAAATCTTTTATTTTCTTTCTTTTGCCACACCAGAAATTTTAGGCAGTTTTCACTACTCAGGTTCACAGAACTATTTATTTGCTCCTGTTTAATACTTCTGGATTACTGGCCAGCTGACAAACTCTGAAAAGGAGGATAGCAGAGGTTTGATTTGAGAACAGCAGCACAGTTATCTGGTTGTGTTTGAGAATTTATTGTACTAACACTTTCAGTTCCCGTAGGAATGCAAGTGTTGTCATATTGTTATTTCCATATTTGTTTCTGCTTTCTCTGGTATTCTAAGGATGTTCCTTGTCAACAAGCAAAATCCAAAAGTTTCAGGCAAACTCACAAGTTATCAGTAATTTATCATTTATTTTGAGTTAGGTTTTACCATGAGTTAAATATTCCAATGTCTTTTAAAATTTTGGCTATTACATCGTCTGGACTTGTAATAAAAAATCTCTTTGGAGCTCAGCTGTTCAGTATAACTCCCTGTGAAAAGAGGTCCAACACATAAAATGTTGATTTCTTTAAGTCTGGTGAGACATGTAGATTTTTTTTAACATACAAAGGAGAGTATTCCTATAGCTTGTGCTGCGTCATTCATAAACCTCCAGGGGCAACAATGTGTTAGGAGCTTAGCCTGCTGTACAGCTAAATGTGCCTTTTTTATACAGTTATGGCATCTGTTTCATTAATTCAAGCAGCATATATTTCTATTCTTTCATTTGAAGGGTTTGAATTGCTTCAAGAAGGAATCCTGAAGAATGTTATCCCAATTTTGTGCAGGGCAGCTCTTAAATTTCCCTTTCTCACCAAATCATAAATATCTCTCTAGATGATGTTTCCATGACCATCTTCAGATAGTATGTGTTTTTAATACTAACCTAAATATTTCTTGCTGCATTTTAAATGTACAAGTAATCAAATCGGGAAAAGTTTTGTGAAAGACTTCATTTGAGTGATAGATATTTTACCAGATTTTCCTGTATGTTTTAATAGCCTCTTTCAGTATCACTCCTGTTCTTTACTGCTTAAATACTTTGGGTTAGTCATTTCAAAATGTAATAGTTTATTTTGGTTAAGAAAGGTTCAGGAAAGATAGAAGTTGTTTCTATCTGTATAACAAGTTAAGTTTACTAGAGGTGGTGGCACTAAAGGAAGATTTTGAAAAATTGAGGATCTGAAGAAGGAAGTAGTCAGGGAAAGGAGAACATTTTATATGAATGGAAAATGATATGAAGGAAAAATATGGTAGCTCTCTGCTGCTGATTTCTTACCCAGTCTTCAAAAGCATCTCAAATGCCAGCTCTTCTGTGAAGACTTTCCTGATAATGCCACATTAGATCTGTCTCTCACTTTTCTCATTCCTGCTGTCCTTAGTCTTTCTACCTCACAACAGAATACATGCCATATTATTTTCCATCTGTATACATAATTTAAAAATGTACTATATCTGTATAAATGTTATCATATTGTGTAATATATATGTAAACTATTGTTCACTAGTTATTTCATACATTTATATCTTATTTCTTGAATGAAGTTCAGTGTATTAAATATTGCACTTGTTTTCTCAGCATCTCACACAGGGTTAAACATCCAGTAGGTACTCAATCAATGCTTGTTGGTTTATTATACAGCCTTCTGAATTAAATAATCCTCATATTCTTATATTAGGATTAGGAAAACAATTAAAAAGGATTAGGAAAGTGATTTACCGTAAGAAATGGATGGATTGATAGATAGATAGATAGATAGATATGCTTAATGCATGTTCTAGGAAGCATGATTAATCCCATTTACTCAGAATGTGAGATACAGGAGGCCAGTAGTGGAAGAAAAGACTGGAAATACAGACTAGGCCATATTTGTGCTGAATTTCAGTTGAGGGAGCCTGCACTTTTCTTAATTTACCTTTCAGAGGAACAGATTGTCTTATGTAATTAAGTGATAGGTTATACAGAACTGGCTATGTAGTCTAAAAGTAGGTAGCAGAGGAAAAATGGTTATGATAAGATCAAAGAAACCCCTAAGAAGAACTTCCCATAGTACTTAGCTCACCATAGATATAAATAATGATTAAGTAGCACAGTGGATAGAGTGTGGGGCCTGGAGTAAGGAATTCTCACCTTCCTGAGTTCAAATCTGGCCTCAGACACATACTAGCTGTGCAACCCTGAGCAAGTCATCTTGTTTGCCTCAGTTTCCTCATTTGTTAAATAGTCTGGAGAAGGAAATGGCAAACCACTCCAGTATCTTTGCCAAGAAAACTCCATATATAAAGAATGGGGCATGACTGAAATAACTGAATAACAACTAACTATTGAGTTAAATTAAATCGCATAAAAAAGATGTAAAATCCCTATTGCTCTTTCAGAAAAGATAACATATTTATATTTTTTTTGTAGAAGGGGGCAGATTTGTATTTTATGATGAGAAAACTCCTACCAATGCATAGATAAGTTTTATAATGTAAGAGTATTAGAGATTTGCGAGGAACTTTGAGAGATTCAGTGGTTTATCCAAGGTCGCACAATCTGTATGTGTCAGAGGCAGGAGTTAAACTCAGTTCTATTCTCTTCTCCTTTGTTTCAGTTTCTCATAATGAGGTATCTTTCCTCCTCACTGAAGTGAACCCATATAGATGTTCCAAAACTATTCCCTATATCTTCAATAATAGATTGCTCCCACTATCAAACCCTCCCTCCCTGAAACTTTCTTTCTCTTACTAATCACTAATCCCTTCATTGCTGACTACAAATATGGCCAAGTGTCTCATATTTAAAGAAAAAACAATCTTCTCTAGGCTTTTCCTTCAAAGTATCATATTATAATTCTTCCCCTTTTCTCAGCCAAACTCCTAGAAAGAGCTAGGGTCCTCCTTTTTCATGCTCCTCACCCCCACCCCGTAAGGCTGCAATTAAGTGCACATATTTTTTCTCGTTTCCTTGTTTTCTCTTGTTCTGTTCTGACTCCTTTACTTCACTTCTACCCCCTACCTTGTCCTCCTATTTCTTAGCCTACCCCCCCTCCACAGATCCCTCCCCTATCCTCTCAACCCCATAAATCTGAACACTCTTCTATAACCCCCCTTTAACCTATTCCCTCACCCTACCCTTTAGAGATCCCTCCCTTTTCCTTCCCGTCCCATCCCCTTACTGTTTTATTTCTTCTGAATTTAGAAGACTTTTATACTCTTCTAGATTCTACCCAATTACTAATGACAATCATACATATATACATATATACATACATACACACATACATATATATGTATATGCATATTTTAATTAAATGGTCTGTCTTTATTTAATCCCTTGTAATCACTCTTGTTTCTCTTGGCTCTTGTATGTCAAATCTTCTACTAAGGTCAGATTGTTTTTGCTTTTTTTTTAACAAAGTCTTGAAAGTCTGACAGTTGATCAAATATCCATTTTTTTTTCATTCAGGATTATGCTTAACTTTGCTGTATATGATATTTTTGGCCAGAACCCCTGTTCTTTTGCTCTTTGGTATGTCCTGTTCCAAGAGTTCCTACAGTCCTGTAGTGTCTCTGCTGCTAGATCTTGTGTGATTCTAATTGTGGCACCATCAAATTTAAATTGATTTTTTCTTGTTGCTTTTAATAATTTATCCTTGAATTGGGGGTTTTGGAATTTGGCTATAATATTCCTATGAGTTTTCCTCATAAGATCTCTTTCAAGTGGGGATCGATAGATTTTTTTGTATTTCTACTTTCCCCCCTTATTCTAATGCATCAGAACAATTTTTAAAAATTATTTCTTGTATTATTATATCAAGATTCTTTTTTTTAATCATAGCTTTCAGGCAGTCTGATTATTCTTATGTTTTCTCTTCCTTATCTCTTCTCCAGATCAGTTTTTTCTTATAAGACATTTTACTTTCTCTTCTATTTTTTAATTTTTCATATTTTATTTAATTATTTCTTGATCTCTTATAATCTTACTGGCTTCACTTTGCCCAATTCTAATTTTCAAGGTGTCATTTTCTTCCTTAAGATTCTGGATCTCCTTTTCTAATTGACTGACTTTTTTTCATAATCTTCTTGTTTTGCTTGGATTATTCTTATTTATTTTAGTTTTTCCTCTATCTCATTTGATTTTAGTCTTTTTTAAGTTCTTCTATGGATTCTTTTTGGGCAGATGACCATTTGACATTACTCTTTGGGGTAGAAGGGGGCTTCTTTGCTTCAATATCCTCCTCTGAAGATGAATCCTGGTCTTCTCTATACCCATAATAACTTTCTATAGTTGAATTCTTTCTCCCTTACCTGTGCATTTTTGTAGTAATAGCTTAATTTTTGTAATCACTTCTAGTCCTGAGGCATGGGGGATGGTGCTTCTTGCCTCAGTTCTGCAGCTCTACCCTACAGCCTGGAAGCAAAGCTAAATTTCCAGTCTCCTGTAAGTGCCCACAGCCAGGGGCATTCCACCCCACTGCTTCTGCACTCAGGGGCATATGCTGGTTCCTTCTCACCTCCACTGCTCTCTGCAGCACAGCTGAGTCAGGCCTCCCTTGTCAGTAGAGGTTCCCTCTACCTTCCCTGGCCTCTGATGCCCAAATCCCCTCACTGTCCCAGAGGAAAAGTTCCTGTGGGTGGGGCCAAGGCAGCCTCCCATACCAACTAACCCCAGAACTTGCTGCTTGTTGTTTAAGTGACTTGCTCCTTGTTAACAAGGACCCTAGCATGGAGGTGTTTACTCTTCATAGGGACCAAACCTTGTCCTGAAATTTTTCTTCTGATCTTCTGGAATTGTCCCAGGAAGACCCCTGTTCTGCCCCTATTCTTATTTTTACCCACACTTTGTCCGGCCTAAGGTGGTATTTTACCTCTTTTGTGTGGGAAAACCTTGAGGACTTGGCATTTTCTGACTTACTCTGCCGTCTTCCCAGAATCCTCTCTGCCACAGATATTTCAAACTCAATATGTCCAAAATATTATCTCCCCCCCCCAAAAAAAAAACTCACTCATCTTCCAAACTTTTCCTATTTCAATTGAGGATTCCACCATCCTTCCAGTCTTCTAGATTCAGAGCCCTAGCTAGTATCATCCTCTACTCTTTACTCTCTCCATACACAACAAATCAGTTGTCAAATCTTGCAATTTCTATTTCTATACCACCTTAACTTTTTACTCCCTTTTCACTACTTTCATGGCCTCCATCTTGATTCAGCTTTTGATAACCTCTTGTATGACCTATAATTGATCTTACTGACACAAATCTTTCTCCATTCTTGTCAATTCTCTACCCAACAGCCAAAGCAAGCAATTTTCCCTTAAGTATAGAACTCAGCATGTCACTCTTCTACCGAATAAACTCCAATGGCTCTATTGTCACTAAGGTAAAACACAAATTTTGGCTTTTAAAGCCCTTCTCAACCTTTTCACAACTTTTCACAACAAGCATTCCAGCTTCATTATATATTACTTGCCTTCCTTCATTCTATGACTTTGTCATAGAATGACTTCTTGCTATTTCTCCCATATAAAATTTCATCTCCCATCTCCCTACTTTGCACTAGCTATCCCCTAGAACTGGAATTCCCTCCTGCTGCACCTTTGCCTTTTAGAACCCGTTACCTTTCTCAGGACTCATTTGAGTACTACCATCTATAATCTTTCCGGATATCCTCAACCACTAGTGTCATCCTCTATAAACTCCCTTATATTTACCCTGAGTAAACTTAGAGTGTAAACTTATATATGCACATCTTATGCCTCTCCCACCAATA
The DNA here is from genome assembly GCF_900497805.2 of Vombatus ursinus. Classification (NCBI taxonomy): domain Eukaryota; kingdom Metazoa; phylum Chordata; class Mammalia; order Diprotodontia; family Vombatidae; genus Vombatus; species Vombatus ursinus. The sequence goes on along the minus strand of NW_020954594.1, from coordinate 16,576,280 downwards.
GAAAGCAAGCTCCAAGAGAAGAGGAAGTGTTTAATTTTTGTCTTTGTATTTTCAGTGGCTGGAACATAGTAGGCACTAGAAAATGCTTGTTAAATAATTTATTATTTCCTGATTCTGAGACTGGCTCTTTAATCATCATCTTGCTTATCCAATTAAAATGTACATACACATATATACAGTCTTTTCCTCTCTTTATAACTGTGCTCACTCTTCTTGCTGCCTAAAATGAAACCTTCTCCAAAGAACCATCTTTCTAATTCCTATACATTATTCAAGCCTTTTCTCATGATATCTCTGAACCCTTCTTTGATCTCTTACAGCAAGAAGGAGATTCTCCTTCCTTTATCTCTCAAAGTATTTTCTTTGTCCTCCTGTTATGCACTTGCCAATTTGTATTGTTTATACTTCTTCTATTCCACTTCCTATGTAATAAACTCCTAAAGAATAGGCAATGTGCCACATTAATCTTTGCATCACAAGTAGTGACCTGGACAACATCTTTCAATAAATTATCAAGGATTTCCTGGAACCATCAGGCAAAACAGGCATTGAAAGAATCCACTGATCACCTCAGGAAAGAGATCCAAAAATAAAAATTCCAAGGAACATAATAGCCATATTACAGAACTGTCAGGTCAAGGAAACATACTGCAAGTGGCCAGAAAGAAACAATTCAAATATCAGGGAGCTACAATCAGGATTGCATAGGATTTAGTAGCATTAAAGGATCAGAGGTCATGGAACATGATATTCTAGAAGGCAAAGGAGCTAGAACTACAACCAAGAATTACCTACCTGGTAAAATTAAGCACAATACTCTAATGGGAAAAATGATTATTCAATTAAATAGAAGGATTTCAAGCTTTCATAAGACCAGAATTGAACAAAAAAAATTTGATCTCCAATATCAAGACCCAAGAGAAGTCTAACAAGGGAAAAAAGAAAAGAAAACATAAAGGATTCAATGGAACTGAACTATTTACCTCCCTTCATGGGAAGATGATACTTGTCATTCTTAAAAATTGTACCACTAATAGTACAGCAAGAATGTCAATTTGAGAGAATGATATAAAAAAATTAAGGCATGAGAAAGAAGAATGCATTGGGTACAGAAAGAAGGGTGAGGTAGAATGGGGTAAATTATTTCACATGAAGAGGCAGAATAGCAGAGGTAATGATGCAAGAGTGGGTGATGGACATCACTTGAACATTACTCTCATGAGTATTGGCTCAAAGAGGGAACCATATACACAATCAGTTGAATATAGAAATCTTTCTTATCTGACAGGAAAGTAGAGGAGGAGCGTAAGTAAAGGTGGGGGTGGGCTGACAGAAGACAGGGGAGGTCAGGGGAGGTGGTGGACAGAAGCAAAACAATGTCAAGGAGGGGAAAAATGATAACAGCAGAAAAGGACCTTGACAGATAGATCTTGACATAGTGAGGGAGAAGGCACCAGGAAAATCTTCAATGACATGTCTTCAGTTTATCATAGCATAACTTTTTCCTGCTTCCTTCTCCCTTCTCTTTTTCCAGCTGCAATCCAGGTAGTGAGCTTTTCTGTCACTGCTGCTTCTACATTCTAGTATATTCACATTTCTTCTCTCAATTCAAAAGTCCTTTGGGTTGAATCTGGCCTTCTGCAGCCTGTGTTTTTTGGTCATTGTGTTTTGGGAGTTGTAGACTACTAAATTAGCTTCAGGAAAAGGAACAAATGGGTCTGGCTTAATGTTTGCTGTACTTTCTTGCCTTTCTGCTCTTTGAATACGGGAAATCTGTGCACCTGTTAAGTTGAAACTGCCTTTATGACAAAGCATTCCTGTGTCATAGCTGATGCTTTATTGGAACTTATGTAAATCAATTAGTATGGTAAACTGCCATAGCTACTGAAAGTATTGAGAGTTCTTTGTTAGTCATTATGGTCACTGGGCCTAGAGGTCTTCTGTAAATCCAGAGCAAACCTTGTTATAGGGAAGGGGGTTGAATTAACCTGAATTGTTCACTTTTCAGTCCAGCCACTGGGATCTCCAAAACTTTCAATATTTTGTGATGTATTGAACTGACCTTTGAAGTCCCAATCAACTACTCTAAATAACTTCCTTTATGGGTATCTTAAAATGGTGTTATTGTGCCCTAGTACTTTGTACTATCTCACTCCAATCACTGCTGCTTCTGAAAATACCATAACCTACTGTGGGCATTTTGTCTCTATTATTATGCTTTTCCTCAAGTAATCAATCTTTATTAACAAGTATTTATTAACCATTTAGTATGTAATTGTGTCAGAGGTCAGAGACTGACTTATGGCATCCAGGGCAAAGAAGTGGATTGCTCCTTATCAGTAAATTAAACAACAAATATTTGTGAAGTACCTGCTATATCCCAGACACTTTACAGATATGGGGATGCAAGAACAAAAGTTGAAGAGTCCTTGCCTCTGAATAACTTATAATATAACTTGGGTATAGAAATGGATACAAAGAGATGAAAGATAACATGGGAAAGTTCAGTCCTAATTAAAGTTCCTTTTTAAATTTTTTTCTTTTAATAGTATTTTTTTTTCAAATTGCCAGTAAAGACAAATTTTAACATTCATTTAAAATTTTTGATTTCCAAATTATCTTCCTCCTTTCATCACCTTCCCCATTCATAAGATGGAAAGTAATTTGATATAGGTTATATATGAGCAATTATATAAAATATATTTTCATATTAGTCATGTTGTAAAAGAAGAAACAGACAAAATATTTTTAAAAATAAACTAAAAATAGTAGGATTCATTCTGCATTTTGAATCCATCAGTGCTTTCTTTGGATGTGGACAAGATTTTTTTATCTTAGTCCTTTGGAATTGTCTTGGATCATTTTATTGCTGAGAATAGTTGTCATTCATAGTTGAGCATCATACAATGTTGATGGTACTGTGTACAATGTTCTCTTAGTTCTTACTTCACTCAGTATCAGTTTACGCAAACATTTTCAGGTTTTTTTTCCTGAAATTCACCTGTTGTTCATTTTTTATAGCACAATAGTGTTCTATTACATTCATATACACAACTTGTTCAGCTATTCCCTAATTGATGGGTATACCCTCAATTTCCAATAAATTGCCACCACAAAGAGAAATGATATAAATACTTTTTACATGTGGGTCCTTTTCCCATTTTTGTGAGCTTTTTGGGAAAGAGACCAAGTATTGGTACTGCTATGTCAAAGGGTATGCAAAGTTTGATTGCACTTTGGGCATAGTTCCAAATTGGCCTCCTGAATCCTTGGATCAGTTAACAACTCTACCAACAGTGCATTAGTGTCCCAATTTTCCTACATCCTTTCCGACTTTTATCGTTTTCCTTTTCTGTCCTATTAGCCAATCTGATAGTTGTGAGATGACATCTCAGGGTTGTTTTAATTTGCATTTTTCTAATCAATAGTGATTTATAGCATTTTTCATAACTATAAATAGTTTTGATTTCTTCATCTGAAAATTACTTGTTCATATCCTTTCACCATTTTTCAATTGAGCAATGACTTCTATTCTTATAAATTTGAATCAGTTCTCTATATATTTGAGAAATTAGGCCTTTATAGAGATACTTGCTGTAAAAAAAATTGTTTCTGGGTTCTTAAATGTTGAAACAGTAAAAAGGTAAGATCTTTTGGAGCCTCATTCTCCCCATTAGCTTGTGGCTATCTTCTCCCCTCATTCCAAGGTTTTCTAGTTCCCCTTTGTGTGTTATCATACCCAATAAGACATAAACTTATTGAGGGTAGTGGCTGTTTTGTTTATTTATTTGTTTGTTTTTCTTATAGTTTTATCCTCAATACTATCTCTGTCAACCTGACTGCAATATAATACATAATCTCTTCCTCCTACTTCAAGACATCTACCTTCAAATTGAATTTGTTCCTGGTGCCAGAATTCCTAGTTAAGGCTTTGGATAATATTTAACAATCCTGGCTATGTCTTTTTATCATTGTCCTATCCAGGTACAGATGAACCGTTTCCTGAAAAGCACATCTCAGTGACCCAGATGTGGAAGATGTAACACCTATACATTACTTAGTACTGCCTAGACATTTTTCTGACACTTACATTCTTGAATCCTAAAGGGATTAATTGAACTTAAGGTAATTTTGTATATTTATCTCTTTCATAGATTGCCACAGTAAATACAAATAACCATCTATGGTTGACCTTCTCATAATGAGATATCATGGGAATAAAATGAGATATCTTGGTAATTAAATGAGATATAGACCAGCAGATACTAAGGGGAAATAATGAAATTAACAGCCTAGCTACTACAACTACTACTACTATTCTGATGTTGATGATGATGATGATGGAAAAACAATTTTGCATATGAATTTTTAGAAATCATTTAGCTCAGCCTCATTTTTTTACAGATGAAGAAACTAAGACCAAAAGAGTGAAGAAACTGAGACCAAAGTTCCAAGGCATATAATTAGTGAGAAACTTCAACTGGGGACTTCTGGGAGGCAAGATCATGAAGTAAGGCAGAAAATTGCATGAACTCTCCCAAATTCAAATTTATTTCAAAACAACTATAAAATAGTGCCTCAAAATTAATTCTGGAATGGCAGAGCTAACAAAAAGATGGGGTAATTCTATTCCAAGAAAACTTGGAAATTTGGTAGGAAAGGTCTGTCTCACTCAGGTAGAAAGGGGGCATAGTCCAAGCAGGCAGAGTCTAGGAAAGCCAACAGCAGGCTGTGCTCCATCAAGCCAGCAAGAGGCACTGAGCCTCATCGCACATCAGTGACTGAGGCCCCTTGTCCCTGTTGTAGTAGCAGGCAAGTGGCCAGAGATGCCCCCCACCCCACAGCTCCAGCACTTCATCAGGCCCAGCAGAGCAGTGCTACCAACACCCTTCCCACCAACACCACTGTGACACCTGTGCAATACCAGGCAAGCAGCCAGGGCCTGTATGCTCTGGTACAAAAAGCTTGAGGCAGTGCCGCTTCTGTCCCAGGAGCAGAACTCAACTTGAAAAGTAACAAAACAGGCTAAAACAAATAAACAAACAAAAACAACCTCACCATAGAAACTTATTATGGTGACAGGGAAGATCAAAACACAAACTCAGAAGACAAAAATGTCAAAATGCTTACATGCAAAGCCTCAAAGGAAAATGTGAATTGGTCTCAGGCTCAAAAAGAACTCTTGAGAGAGCTTAAAAAAAGATTTAAAATCAAATAAGAGAGGTAGAAGAAAATAGGGGAAAATTAGAATGGTATAAGAGAATCATTAAAAAAGAGTCAGCAACTTGATAAAGGAAGCACAAAAAATTGAAAATATGTACAAAAATTTGATGAAGAAAAAAGCTACTTAAAAAGTAGAATTGGTCAAATGGAAAAGGAAGTAAAAAAAAGCTAACTGAAGAAAACGATTCCTTAATATTTAAAATTGGACAAGTGGAATCTAATGACTCTATGAAATATCAGGAGTTAATCAAACACAAGAAAAATAGAAGAAAATGTGAAATAGTTGATTGGAAAAACAACTGGCCTGGAAAATAGATCCAGGAGAGAGAATTTAAGAATTATTGGACTACCTTAAAGCCATGATTTAAAAAAAAGGAACTGAACATCATACTTCAAGAAATTATCAAAGAAAACTGTCCTGATATCCAAGATATTTCAGAAGGAAAAATATACATTGAAAGAGCCCACCCATCACTTCCTGAAAGAGATTCCTCAAGTACATGATATATATGATATACAAAGTCCAGAACTCCCAGGTGAAGCAAAAAATATTGCAAGTAGCCAGAAAGAATAAGTTTACATTATTGTGAAGCCACAGTCAGGATTACACAGGATTTAGGAGCTTGCACACTAAAGAAACAGAGGACATGGAATATGATATTCCAGAAGGTAAATGAGCTAGGATTACAACCAAGAATCAACTACCCAATGAAACTGAGACTCCTTCCGGGGAAATATGGTCATTCAGTAAAATAGAAAACTTATAAGCATTCCTGAATAAAAGACCAGAGCTGAATAAAAAAAATGATTGTCAAATACAGGACTCAAGAGAGGCATAAAAAGGTAAAAAAAAAAAAAAAGAGAGAGAGAGAGAAAACATAAGGGATTCAATAAGGCTAAATTGCTTACATCACTATATGAGAAGATGATACTTGTAACTCTTAAGAACTGTATCTCTATTAGGGCAATTGCCTGTACCCTCTGTCTATACACTGCAGAGGGTATAGCTATAAGGTGACTTTGATGGGATGATATAAAAAAAATAACGGATGAGATAGAGGTTTACCCTGGGTTCAGAAGGAAGGGAGAGGTAGAGTGGGATAAATTGTCTCACAATAAGTGGTGCAAAAGACATATTACAGTGGAGAGAAAGATAGGAATGAGGCCATGGGCATCACCTGAACCTTACTCTCATTGGAATTGGCTCAAAGAGGGAATAACAAACACAAACAGTTGTGTATAAAAATCTTTCTTACCCCATAGGGAAGTAAGAAGTGAGGGAGTTAAGAAAAGAAGGAATCAGGGACTGATGGAAGAGAAGGCAGGTTGAAGAGGTGTTGGTCAGAAGCAAAACACAAGTAAGGAGAGAAAGGGTAAAAAGAGAGAGAGAAGGAAGATAGGAAGAAAAATAGGATGGGAGGAAACACACAGAAGGAAGATAGGAAGAAAAATAGGATGGGAGGAAACACACTGTGAATGTGAATGGTATGAACTCACCCATAAAACAGAAGCAGATATCAGAGGATTAAAAAGCACAATCCCTACCATATGATGTTTATAAGAATCATGCTTGAAGCAGAGAGGCACACAGTGAGTAAAGCTAAGGGGTTGGAGCAGAATATAGTATGTTTTAGTTGAAGTAAAGGAAAAAAAATCCTGATTTGCAAAAGCAAAAAAAAAAACAACTTAGATCTAATGAAAAGAGACAAGGAAGGAACCAACATCTTGCTAAAGGCACCATAGACAATGAAGTAATATCACTACTAAATATATATACATCCACATTTCTTCTTGTCTTTTTCATTATTTTAGTAAATAGTATTTTAGTAAGTTTTAGTAAATATTTAGTAAATAGTATTTTCCAGGACATGTAAAGATAGTTTTCAACTAATTTTTAATAAGACTTTGAGTTCCAAGTTTTTCTCCCTCCCACCAAACCCCGCTTCCCAAGACAGCAAGCAATCTGATATAGGTTATATATGTGCAATCATCTTAAAGATATTTCCACAATAGTCAAATCAGTTATATTGTAAAAGTAGAAGCAGAATAATAGGAAAAAGACAGGAAAAACAAAAAATGTGAAAATAGTGTTTCATTCTGTATTCAGACTCCACAGTTCTTTCTCTGGAAGTGGATAGCATTTTCCATCATTCATCTTCTGGAATTGTGTTGGATCATTGTATTGCTGAGAAGAGATAAATCAAACAAAATTACTGTACAATGTTCTCTGGTTCTGCTCACTTCACTCAGTATCAGTTCATGAAAATCTTTCCAGGTTTTTCTAAAATCCTCCTGCTCATCATTTCTTATAGCACAATAATATTCCATTACATTCAGATATCACAACCTATTCAGTAATTCCCCAATTCATGGGCATTTCATCAATTTCCGATTCTTTGGGACCACAAAAGACCTGCTATCAATATTTTTTTTTGTGTAGGTCCTTTCCATTTTTTTATGATCTCTTTAAGATACAGACCTAATAATGGTATTAGTTTAATGAAGGGCATGCAAAATTTGATTGTCCTTTGGACATAATTCTAAAGTGCTCTCCAGAACAATTAGACCAGTTCCCAACTCCACAAACAACGCATTACTGTTTCAATTTTCCCACATCTCCAACATTTATCACTTTCCTTTTCTGTCATATTAGCCACTCTGATAACTGTGACATGGTACATCAGAGTTACTTTTTTAAAATTTATTTTGATTTATCAATAATCACTTCCATATGCTTTTGAGTTTAAAATTTTTCTCCCCACCACCCTCCTTAAGATGGCACACAATCTGATATAGGCTATACATATACATTCCTATTAAACATTTTCACATTAGTGATGTTGTAAGTAAGAATTAGAACCAATAGGAGGAACCACCAGAAAGAGGAAACAAAACAAACAGAGGAAAAAAAATAGCAAATAGTATACTTCAATCTGTATTCAAACTCCATAGATCTTTCTTTGGATGTGGATAGCACTGTCCATCACAAGGCCTTTGGAGATGTCTTAGATTCTTGTATTGCTGGGAAGGGTTAAGTTTGTTAGTCATAGCACAACGTGGCTGTTATTGTGTACAACATTCCCTTGGTTGTGCTCACTTCACTCAGCATCAGACCATACAAGTCTTTCCAGATTTTTCTGAAGTCAACCTGTACATCATTTCTTATAGCGCAGTAGTATTCCATTACATTCATATACCATACCTTGTTCAGCCATTCCCCAACTGATGGGCATCTCTCAATTTCCAATTTTTTATTACCACAAAAAGAGCTGCTAGAAATATTTTTGTACATGCGGGTCCTTTTCCCATTTGTACGATCTCTTTGGAGTATAGCCTTAGAAGTGTTATCATTGGGTCAAAGGGTGTGCACATTTTATAGCCCTTTAGGCATAGTTCCAAATTGCTCTCCAAAATGGTTGGATCAATTCACAACTCCACCAACAATACATTAGTGTTCCAATTTTCCCACATCTTCTCCATCATTTATCATTTTCTTGTTTTGTCATCTTGGCCAATCTGATAGGTGTGATATGGTACCTCAGAGGTGTTTTGATTTGCATTTCTCTAATCAATAGTGATTTAGAGCATTTTTTCATGACTATAGACGGCTTTAATTTCTTCATCTGAGAACTGTCTGTTCATATCCTTTGCCCACTTATCAATTTGGGAATGACTTGTATTCTTATAAATTTGACTTAATTCTCTATATATTTTACAAATGAGGCCCTTATCAGAGAGACTGGTTGTAAAAATTCTTTCCCAATTTTCTACCTTCCTTCTAATTTTAGTTGCATTGGCTTTGTTTGTGCAAAAACTTTTCAATTTAATGTAACCAAAGTTATGCATTTTGCTTTTTGTAACGTTCTCTATCTCCTGTTTGGTCATGAATTCTTCTGTTCTCTATAAATCTGATAGGTAAACTATTCCTTGCTCTCCCAGTTTGCTTACAGTATTGGCCTTTATATCTAAATCATGAACCCATTTTGACTTTATTTTGGTATGTGGTTTGAGATTTTGATCAATGCCTAGTTTCTGCCATACTCTTTTCCAGTTTTCCCAGCATTTTTTTAAAGAGAGGGTACTTATCCCAGAAGCTGGGCTATTTGGGTTTATCAAATAATAGATTACTATAGTCATTGACTACAGTGTCTTGTATACTTAACCTATTCCACTGATCCAGCACTCTATTTCTTAGCTAGTACCAAGCAGTTTTGATGATTGTTGCTTTATAATACAATTTAAGATCTGGAATTGCTAGGTCACCTTCCCCTGCATTTCTTTTCATTAGTTCCCTTGATGTTCTGTACCTTTTGTTCTTCCAAATGAATCTTCTTATTAACGCTATAAAATAATTTTTTGATAGTTTGATTGGTATGGCACCCTCAGAGTTATTTTGATTTGCATTTTCTAATTAATAGTGATTTAGAACATTTTTTTATATGAGTATGGATAGCTTGAATTTCTTCATCTAAAAATTGCCTATTCATATCATTTCACCATTTATCAATTGGAGGATGACTTATATTCTTATAAATTTGATTTCAGTTATCTATATATAGTTGAGATTTGAGACTTTTATTAGAAATTCTTGCTGTAAAAATCATTTCCCATCTTTCTGCTTTACTTCTAATCTTTGTGACATTGGTTTTGTTTGTGCAAAACCTTTATTAACTTAATGTAATTAATATTATCCCTTTTGCATTTCATAATGTTCTCTAACTTACATTTGGTCATAAATTTTTCCCCTTAAGAGAGACAGCTGGCAGAATAAAGGCTGGGACTCACCTGAGCTCTCCCCCAAACCACTCCAAATAACTTTAAAAATGACTCTAAACAAATTCTAGAGTAGCAGAACCTACAAAAAGATAGTGTGAAACAAATTTCCAGCCTAAGACAACTTGGAAGGTTGGCAGGAAAGGTCTGTCACACCTGGGTGAGAACTGAGCACAGTCCACAGCAGGCTGCACTAGCACAGCCCTGGCCACAGCAAATTAGGAGCAGGCAATGGGAGTGACTGAATCAGCGGTGGTAGCAGCTGCTTCGAGAGCACTCCAGGGAAGGATGATGAGGGAGTTGAACAATCGATCAGAAGGAGATTAAAGGGGTATCTTTTTTTTGCTAGCACTGAGGTAGGACTCTGTTGCTTTTCCCATTCTCACAACAAGATCACAGTCCTGGGTGGCTGTTCCAGGTCAAGGAGGAAAACTAGCACAGCAGAGCTTGTGGCTAGAGTGAAAGGGGCACCCTCCTCACAGTTCCAGGGCAGAAAAGAGTGCTTCTGGTCACTCACAGACCAGAGCATAGATCAGGAGAGTAGTAAGCACCTCACCTTAGATCACACTACCTTGGAAGAATTGAAAATTTATGGGTCCCTAGAAATATCTCTGAAAGCAGTCATATACAAACCTTCAAGCTTGGGACAGTGTACCCTCCACCCTGGAAGAAAAGAAAAAGGACCTATATATCCAAAAATATTTATAGCAGCTCTTTTCTGAGGGCAAAGAATTAGAAATTGAGGGGGTGCCCATTAATTGGAGAACTGCTGAAAAGTTGTGGTGTGTGATTATGATGGAATACTATTGTACTATAAGAAATGATGAGCAGAATGCTCTCAGAAAAAAAAACTAGAAAGACTTTCATGGGCTGATGCTAAGTGAAATGTACTGTGTACAAAATAATAGCAATATTGTAAGATGATCAGCTGTGAATGACTTATTTTCAGTCATACATCAGTCCAAGACAACTCTGAAGGACTTTTGAGGAAAAATACTATCCATCCCTGCAGATTGAAGCATACATTTTTTTATTTTATTTTTCTTGAAGTTTTTTTTGTCTACATTTTCTTTTATAACATGACTATTACGACTATGTTTTTCATAACTAAACATGTATAACCTATATCAAATTGCTTGCCTTCTCAATGAGGCTTGGGTGGGGAAGGAGGAAGGGAGAGGATTTGGAACTCAAAGTTTTAAAAATGAATGTTAAAAATTGTTTTTACATGTAACTGGGGAAAATAAAATACTAAATAAGAATGAATTTAAAGAATAAGTTCTTCCTTTCTCCATAGGTCTGAAAGGTAAACTATTCCTTGCTCTCCTAATTTGCTTATAGTATTACACTTTATTTGTAAATCATTTATTCATTTTGACCTTGTCTTGATGTACTGTGTAACATGTTGGTCATAGCATCCATATTTCTATATAAGTTAAAATAGTTACAGGAGGAAATAGATGGCATAACTAGACTAATAGGGGATCTCAACTTTCCCCCACTTAGAACTAGATAAATTTAACCATGAAATAGAAAATAAAGAAGTTAAGGAGGTGAACAGAATTTTAGCAAAGTTAGACATGGTAGACCTATGGAGAAAATTGAATGGGGATAGAAAGGAATATACCTTTTTCTCATTGGTACATGGCACCTACACAAAAATTAACCATATATTAATGCACAAAATCTTCACAGTCAAATGTAGAAAGGCAGAAATATTAAATACATCCTTTTCAACTCATAATGCAGTATAAATTACATTTAATGAAGAGCCCAATGAAGATCTATAGAGAAGGGAAAAATTTATGACCAAACAAGAGATAGAATGCATTAAGAGATGTAAAATAGATAATTTTGACTATATTAAAATAAAAAATATTTTGCAAAACCAGTGCAACCAAGATTAGGAGGAAAGCAGAAAGCTGGGGATTTTTTCTTTTTACAACAAGTGTCACTGATAAAAGCGTAGCTTCTCAAATACATAGAGAACTGAATACTCAAAGGAAAGATAGATCAAAAATTAATTAGAAACTAATTATTCTAATCATCAATAATGAGTGTGTCAAAGAACAAATCATAGAAATAATCAATAATTTCATGAAAGAAGATGACAACAATGAGAAAATATATGCAAATTTATGGGATGTAGCCAAAGTAGAATTTAAAGGAAATTTATATATCTAAATTCTTACATAATAAAATAGAGAAAGAGCAGATCAATGAATTGGGCAGGCAATTAAAAAATTGGAAAAAGAACAAACCAAAAATCTTGAATTAAATGCCAAATTGGAAATCCTGTAAACCAAAGATGAGGTAAATAAAATTGAAAGTAAGAAAATTATTACACTAAGAAAATAAACTAGGGGCTGGTTTTGTGAAAAATAAAAGATGAATAACCATTGATTAATTTGATTCTTAAAAAGAAAGAAAAAATTACTAGTATCAAAAACTGAAAAGGATAAATTCACCACAATGAAGAGTAAATTAAAGCAATTATTAGGAACTATCTACCCCAATTACATGGCAATGAATCTGTCATCTTAGCAAAATTCATGAGTATTTGCAATATATATATGTGTGTGTGTGTGTGTGTGTGTGTGTGTATCTATACATATCTATATCTATCTATCAATATAGATAGATAGATAGATAGATAGATAGATAGATAGATAGATAGATAGATAGAT